>NC_067124.1:7456814-7780314 GCF_021347895.1 Acanthochromis polyacanthus | reverse complement strand
AGTAGAAAATATCCAATAAATTTCATTCCACTTCACGATTGTGTCCCAATTGTTGTTGATTCTTGACAAAAAATTAAAATTTTATATCTTTATGTTTGAAGCTTGAAATGTGGCGAAAGGTTGAAAAGTTCAAGGGGGCCGAATACTTTCACAAGGCACTGTATATAAAACTCTCTGTGAATGTCAGCTAGAAAGGGGAGGGGGGCATTAGTCGAGCAGGCAGAGCAGACAGAGTTGTGTTGTCCAACTTGTATCTTAATAGAGGTATTAAAGCATTCAAATTAATGACACCAAGTTGAAGTCAAGTGTAAAAAAGGCAGTTGTTAAAGGTCAGTTGCTAAATTAAGAAAATCTCTATTTTGCAATTTTGCTAAATACATTCCTGCTAAAAAAAGATTGAAACAATACAAAATTGTATTATCAAACAGCCATAACACAAACACACACAAATAACACAAACGCACACGTCTGTGTGATAAAGTATTAGTTCTCGCTGACGTCCTTCTATATCAAACAATACTTACCAAAGTCTTTTGTCTTGTCGAGTAAAAGCAGGATGTATGCCATACATTAGTGCAAACTGTTAAAACAAAAGGCAAAAAACAAAAAGCATTAATGTTGCAATGCTTTACAAAATGATGTTTTTTTTGTTTCTTTTTTTTTCTTCAAAGGTGCATTGCAGATTCCAAAAATGGTTTTCAGCACCACCAGTAAAGTCTTTCACTGTATGTGCTCAACAAACACACATAAAACAGTCACAGGATGCAGCCATGGTCTTAAAAACTGAAAAACTAAAATAAAACACCTCAATGTGTGACACCTCAATGCTAATATTTGACGGCAACATATTTACAATGGTGGAATGCGTTACCCCAGCCCTGAATGCAAAATGTAAGAGTGTTTATACAAACCTTCACACCTTAGTCCGAACCACTTCAGTGCGGAAAATGGCCCACAACAAACAGAACATTTGTCCAATGAGCCAAACTTCTCTTTTACAACAGGATGCCTCTTGCATTCTAAAATAAAACAGAGTGAAATTGTCAATCTGTCACAATTGGTGTGAATGCAGCATTAGAAAAGCAAGTTGTTACTGATTGCATAGACAAGGTTCCTGTCTCCCACTCACTCGCAAGAACTGAGTTGAAGTCAGTTCGTGTAAATGCTTCGGTGGGGAAAGGGATTTTAAACTCACTGGTACTGGTGGATGTCCGAGTGGCGGAGAAGGCTGTATGTTTGGTGCTCCTTTAAGTGTTTGGTTTGAATTTGTATGTATATATTTAGGGACCAAGCCTGCAAGCAGGCGAGGCCCAATTGTAATTGTAGTGTTTCTTTATTATTATTATGCCACTTCTACGCTCAATCTGACCCCCTAAACCTGCACAGATTTTGCTGAAATTCCTCAGGAACGTCAGGCCCAGTGAAAAATTTGATCTTGTGAAAAAAAAAAATCTGGAGAACCTCAACAGTGTCACCTACAGATGCAAAAAAACAGCAAAAATCACCTGGAGGTGGACCTGGAGGCACATCAGGTTCAGGAACGACTGTGGGTGGAGGACTCGGTGGAGTGGAGGACTCGGACTGTAGGTGGAGGACTCGGTGGAGCGGAGCGCTTGGACTGTAGGTGGACTGTAGGTGGAGGACTCGGTGGAGCGAAGGACTCGGACTGTAGGTGGAGGACTCGGTGGAACGGAGCACTCGGACTGTAGGTGGAGGACTGTAGGTGGAGGACTCGGTGGGGCGGTGGACAATTAGAGCAGGTGTTTAAACAGTCGTCCTCATCATGCTGTTCACATTTTGACATCATGAGACCAAGACGACACCCAACAATGGATGAACAGTCCCTTGCCATTGCGATGCTTCAAACAGGACGTTTTCAGACGGAAGTAGCCACTAAGCTTGGAGTGTCACAGAGTGTCATCAGCAGGTTGCAACAGAGATATCGAGAGACTGGAAGAGTCACAGAAAGGCATAGAAGCGGACGTCCTTTGGCCACATCCTGTGCTGATGACCGCTACATTGTGAACACTGCCCTGAGAAACTGGATGATGAATGCCACTCAACTCCAGGCACGTTTAAGGGAGGTGAGAGGCACCCAAGTGTCACGTCAGACCATTTGAAACCGTTTACATCAGCGTGGTCTGCGAGTTAGATGACCTGCACGGGTACCTGACCACACCACCAGGCACAGGCATCATCGTCTTGCATGGGCCAGGGAGCATTTACGCTGGACAAGGGACCAGTGGGCCTTAGTGCTGTTCTCTGATGAAAGTCGATTCATGCTGAGCGGAAATGATGGCCGGCAACGACGTTGGAGACGTCAGCGAGAGAGCTATGCATCAGCCACTGTTGTCACCAGGCAAGCTTTTGGTGGTGGCAGTGTTACAGTGTGGGCAGGGGTGTCCAGTTGGTACAGAACTGCCCTACACTTTGTGAATGGTACAGTGACAAGCCCATACTACCTGAATAACATCATTAATCCAGTGATTGTGCCCCTACATGAACAACACAAGCCTAATTTCATCTTCATGGACGACAATGCTCCTGCTCATCGAGGTCACATCATCAGGGAACGGCTGGTGGAGACTGGTGTACCTCAAATGGAATGGTCTGCACTTTCTCCAGACCTGAATCCCATTGAAAACCTGTGGGATCAGCTGAGTCGCCGTGTAGAGGCTCGAAACTCTGTACCCCAGAACCTCAATGACCTGAGGGCTGCCCTTCAAGAAGAGAGGGATGCCATGCCTCAGCAGACAATAAGTTGCCTTGTGAACAGCATGAGACGTCGTTGTCAAACTGTAATTGATGCTCAAGGGCACATGACGAGATATTGAGACATTGAAATTTTTTGTTGTGGTGCCACTACTATTGTTGTTACCTTTTGTTTCAATACATTTTTTGAGATGAGGAAATCACCAGTGCATCCTTCTACTTAAATGTCTTACTTTCATGATAAGATATCATTGTAGCATGAACTTATTACATTTTCCATAAATTTCACCTGAAAGCCAAATATCCCTAACTTTTTGTGAGTAGTGTATGTACCACATATATATCTGTAGTCACTTCATTTCACCAAAGGGTGTCAGCACAACACAACCAACCGCGGTCATTAACAAAAATCTTAACCAGTCAAATAAAATAAGGTTTTCATAAACAAAGTAATCCATCCATTCTCTATACACCGCTTTATCCTCACTAGGGTCACGGGGGTGCTGGAGCCTATCTCTGCTGACTCGGGCGAAGGCAGAGGACACCCTGGACAGGTCACCAGTCTCTCACAGGGCTACTTATACAGACAAATAATCACACTCACACCTACGGGCAATTTAGAGTTATCAATTAACCTCAGCATATTTTTGGACTGTGGCAGAAAACTTCTAACGAAGTTAACCGTAAAACCGATAATCATTACATCGCTAGTCCTGAAAGAATTACATCTGCAGTACCTGTGACATCTACAGTACTATCAGGTCTAATGCTACTGTGGCAAATTGGCACAACCACCATGTATAACAACACAAAACATACAAGAGTTAAGAAACCATACCGTACCAAGTGAATCATATACAGTGGCAGAAACCGAGCATCATTTCAGATCATGTTATAACACTTCCTGCATTTAAAGCTACATCAACAAATGTACTGACAAACCTTATCTGGGAGCACTAGGGGAGAGAGCACTGGTGCATCAGGTTCAGGAGGTACACTTGGGACAACTGTAGGTGGAGGACTCGGCTGATGGAGAGGCAAAAAGGGAGAGTCAGAGGAGAATGAAAGAGGGAAACATTATTTTCACATAAATGCAAATAAAGACAGAGAGAAAGAGAGAAAGAGAAAGAGAAAACTGTATGCAACACTGAGGTCTTCTTTTCATATACGATTCATCACTCTAAAAAAAGTTTTTTAATGTACTTTACCTTGGCAATTTGTTGCCTTTGGCAAGAACGCCACGGCAGGTTGTCTCCTCCATAGTCATACGTTACTTCTTGCCCTTCCTCAATGTCCACAATGGCGAACAAACACAACCTGGGTATACCATCCACCTCTATTTTTTTCATTTTCGCATTTGGCTTTTGCGAATCATTGACGAGTCTCCCAAGTGTCCCATCTTCACCTGATGCATCAATGCTAGAAGGGTCACAAGAATCAATTAAAAACACTCAAGACAATGTCAAGTGAAATCTGAGATTTGATTTGAAAAAGGAGAGGGCGACATGGCAATTAAAAAAAAAACGTTTAAGAATAAAATAACAATCACACTTTCTTTTGTACATCGACTTTATCTTCTTTTTTTGGACTACAATTGTTGATTAACTATGCCTAATTAGTGCCTAACTAATTTAACAAAATTTGTAGGAGGACAAGGTTTAAAGGGATGCTACATACACAGAATTATATGCCTTCATTTTCTACTCACCCTCATGCTGAGCAAGACTCTGGAGCACTTTTTGATATCTCAAATGCAGCCGGAGATCTGGGGGGATTTTCTCTGTCCACTGATTTTTATATAATGGGGTGAATGACGCTCGGGTCCAAAAGGTCCATAAAAATCCACAAAAACTTGGCAATACTCCTCTGTACTGTTCGTCCGCTGTAATCCAAGTGTCCTGAGCGGGTAACGTCCATAATTCAATCAAAACGGCATCATTTAGTACATTTTATCGCCTAAACAGTGTGACATTGCACTTCCCTCGATGCGCGTCCATGCACTACAGAAGCCGCAGAAATCTATTTTTTCCTCATACGCTTGAATTTACAGCAGAGTAGGCACTGAACGTGTTTTCTCTTGTGGTTTGGTCTGCTGCTGCTTCTGGACGCGCATCAGGGAAGTGCACTGTAGCACTGTTTAGACTATAACAATGTACTAAATGATGCCGTTTTGAGTGAATTATGGACGTCATCCACTCAGGACACTTGGATTACAGCAGATGAACAGTACATAGGAGTATTGCCAAGTTTTTGTGGACTTTTAAGGACCTTTTTGTCCCGAGCGTCATTCACCCCCATTATATGAAAGTCTGTGGACAGAGAAAATCCCCCCATATCTCCGGCTGCATTTGAGATATCAAAAAAGTGCTCCAGAGTCATGCTCAGCATGAGGGTGAGTAGAAAATGAAGGCATATAATTCTGTGGGTGGTACCCCTTAAATACCACATATACACATGATGTGACTGAGAAAACAACTCTTGTCAACTTACTCTGACGGTAACAAAATTGTAGTGCAAAAGCAAGAACATGATGGACAACAATTTCAATCGGCCAAATTTCTGCATACGTGGGTTAGCTTAGCATCAAGAACATCCTGCACATCAGACAACTCACCAATGATCCCTTCCCATATGCTTGAAGAAATATGTATACTCATTTGCTGTTGCATTCTCCTTCAAAACTCCTCTGTACTCCAGAATGAATGAGCCTTTCCGGATTGGCTTCAATGCAAAGATGCCTCGTCCTATAAAAAATTAATAAAAAAGTGACATTTTAAGATGAAAAACTGAAATTGATTAAAATAAATGTCAATAATAATACACACATTATATATATATATGTATATATATATATATATATATATACACACATATAATGAAATCCATAAGATCTGCAAAATCACTCATGACATACCATCTCAACATTAGAGAGTCTCAAAGTGTCTACATTACCTGGTGATCGCTATTTGTTATGGTCTGTGTCAAAATTCTGCGATTTAATTTCTAGCGTCCCAAGATTTGGACACAGACCACAACAAATCGTGATTATCAGGTAATGTAGAGACTTTCGTTCATTTCTTCTCTCTAGTATGTTGTCGGACACTTGTTCAGATGATCCGAGCCCGACAGTGTGGGGAAAAAAAGCACGTTAGGGCGACCTTTGATGCAGGGGGAAGTTGCCCCATACTTATCGTTAGCTGAACTGCTCAACTGCCTGCCCGGCTAAATACTGGAGTCATCTACAAAAATAGGGGAAAAAGTGAAGTCTCTCTTTAATGGGCCACACAATTCATCCATCCATCCTCTAAACACCGCTTTATCCTCACTAGGATCATGGGGGGTGCTGGAGCCTATCTCAGCTGACTCGGGTGAAGGCAGGGGACACCCTGGACAGGTCACCAGTCTATCACAGTACGACATATACAGACACACAATCACACTCACATTCATACCTACGGGCAATTTAGAGTAACCAATTAACCTCAGCATATTTTTGGACTGTGGGAGGAAGCTGACGTGCCCTGAGAAAACCCACGCATGCACAGGGAGAACATGCAAACTCCATGCAGAAAGATCCCTGGTCCACCCCAGGATTTGAACCGGGGATCTTCTTGCTGCAAGGCGAAAGTGGTAACCACTACTCACTGTGCAGCCGCCACACACGATTCTTCATACTAAACTAATGCTTTTTCCCCCCACTGTTGTCCTCATCCTCTGCAAGTTAGTGCAGATTCAGGTCATTTTAAGGCACTTCCTGTGTTTGAATCCTCACTGACAGTGTACTGACAAAGATCTTTGACTAAGACTTTGGAAGACACAACTGCTGCTTGCAAAACCTGACAGCAATCAACCAAACACTAGAAAAACTGATTAAAATGACTTGAAATTTGAACAAAGCTGACCCAAAACTGACCTGTACATTAAACACTGACCAAAACTGATTAAAAAACACTGAATTACCTTTGACATTCATTCTGAATCTTGGTCAAAGACGGGAACAAATAAGTTAGTGCAGATTCAGGTCATTTTAAGGCACTTCTTGTGTTTCAATACTCACTGACAGTGCACTGACAAAGATCTTTGACTAAGACTTTGGAAGACACAGCTGCTGCTTGCAAAACCTGACAGCAATGAACCAAACACTAGAAAAACTGATTAAACTGACTAGAAATCAACCAACTGATTAGACACTGATCAAAAGCTATAACCAGATGGAAAATCTCATGAAATTTGATCCTTTTGAACTGATTTTGTCATTTAAAAAAAAACGAAAAACAAAGCGAAGTTCCTTTTTAATGGGTCACACACAATTCTTCATACTAATATAATGCTTTTTGCCACTGTTGTCCTCACATGCCAAACACTGGTCTTATACACCATAATCATTCACACACAAAAAATGCACATGCAATACTGAATCTTAGTCAAAGACAGAAGCAAATTAGTGCAAGTTAGTGCAGATTCAGGTCATTATAAGGCACTTCCTGTGTTTGAATCCTCACTGACAGTTTACTGACAAAGATCTTTGACTAAGACTTTGGAAGACACAACTGCTGTTGCAAAACCTGACAGCAATCAACACAACACTAGAAAAACTGATCAAAACTGACTTGAAATTTGAACAAAGCTGACCCAAAACTGACCTGTACATTAAACACTGACCAAGACTGATTAAAAACACTGAATTACCTTTGACATTCATTCTGAATCTTGGTCAAAGACGGGAACAAATAAGTTAGTGCAGATTCAGGTCATTTTAAGGCACTTCCTGTGTTTGAATCCTCACTGACAGTGCACTGACAAAGCCCATTGACTAAGAGTTTGGAAGACACAACTGCTGCTTGCAATACCTGACAGCAATGAACCAAATATGAGAAAAAATGATTAAACTGACTAGAAATCAACCAACTGATTAGACACTGATCAAAAGCTATAACCAGATGGAAAATCTCATGAAATTTGATCCTTTTGAACTGCTTTTGTTATTAAAAAAAGAAAACAAAGCGAAGTTCCTTTTTAATGGGCCACACACAATTCTTCATACTAACATAATCCTTTTTTCCACTGTTGTCCTCACATGCCAAACACTGGTCTTATACACCATGATCATTCACACACAAAAAATACACACACAATACTGAATCTAAGTCAAAGACAGAAGCAAATTAGTGCACGTCAGTGCAGATTCAGGTCATTTTAAGGCACTTCCTGTGTTTGAATCCTCACTGACAGTGCACTGACAAAGCTCTTTGACTAAGTCTTTGGAAGACAACTGCTGCTTGCAAAACCTGACAGCAATCAACCAAACACTAGAAAAACTGATCAAAACTGACTTGAAATTTTCACAAAGCTGACCTGCACATTAAACACTGACCAAAACTGATTAAGAAACACTGAATTACCTTTGATATTCATACTGAATCTTGGTCAAAGACAGGAACAAATAAGTTAGTGCAGATTCAGGTCATTATAAGGCACTTCCTGTGTTTGAATCCTCACTGACACAGTTTGAAGAGTTGAATTGACTTTTTGATTCAAATCTCATATTAGGCAATTGCAGTATAAGTGAAGAAGTGGTTTAAAGCAAAAACCTACCTTTGATGGGGTCAATGTACCTCCAGCCAAATCCGGATTTGTCCCTCTTCAGTCTTACATGCTCCTTCGCCTCGCTGACTAGATTTTGTCTTCCATGCCTCACTGCAAAATATCATATCTATTCAGTCAAAATGCCCGCAGTGGAGCCGGTTCGACATCAACATGACGCCCGTGTTACATCATATGTCAACATCATAGCCATCAACTGGTGGCTAAATTAACTGGTGATAGTCCCAGATGTGCCGGAGGAGTGGCCTTCCATGGACCCCTTGTTAACTAACCAGGAAATGATTCTATTGCTGTTTGCTGTTGAGTTTTCTTGTCAATGTAGTCCGTAAGCATCCTTCTACCCCCAGATCCATGGTGTCAACTCTGCAAACGGGTGGAAAATGACTTTCGCTACAAACAGACAATATAGGTAGCTATATCGATGCCTGTTATAAATATGCCAAACATTAATAAAACTTTAAAGCCTTTTAAGCTTTACAGCAAACAGTGCAAGATGGATGTTTAAGATGTATAGTTTGTCTAGAGATCGCTGTTTACCTTCCCATATCAACCTGTGTCACATTCCGTGCCACAAGTTAACCTGCTCCACATTCTGCTCTCTATGTAGATGCTTTCATGCAGTTTGGTCTGTATTTGTTCCATATTTAGCCTACATTAACTACCTATCGTCCTTGCTGGATCCGCATGTCCATTCAGTGACTTTTCAGACTTTGTCACGGGCTGTCGGGCTTATAGGCAGACACACTAATAAAGCAAGTCCTCAACAGTTAAAACTAGTGTGTCTGCCTCTTCAGATGTTAGCGCACAGCTAGATCTTCTTGATCAAGTCGTGCCACTCTCCACAGCTATTTATTTTAGTACGACAGTGAAGAAACATTTTCATTTACATCCCTGCTTAAAGCCAGGACGGGATCTGCAGAGACTTCACGCATGCGTGATTCATGTGGCCACGGAGTGATGTGGGTCTCCTCTAAACAGACAGCACAATAGTATGTGTCTGCAGCCGGAGGCCGCATGAATACGGCCGCACCTGTCCGGCTCTGCAGACGAATACAGGTGCGGCCGTATTCGTGCGGCCTCCGGCTCTGCAGACATACCCTTCTCACAGACAGTGGGACTGCTGCGGAGCTCATACACGGACCGCATGTGAGTGCTTTGGGAAGGAGAGGAGCTCACAGCAGCATCTGCCGTTTGTGGAGGACAGTAGCTGCAGAACGTTAGGAGCTTTCATGTCAGAGTCTCTAAAACACCAGAGAAAGTCGCTGGATTTAGCGAGAAAGTCGCTAAGTTAGCAACACTGTGTGTCACTCTCCACAGCTGCATCCAGACTGCAGTGGAGCTCAGTTTTCATCCAACCACTCACTGACAGCTGTCTGAACAGTCACTGAATTGACTTCTGGATACACCAAGGATGATATGTAGTTAATTTAGGCTAAATATGGAACAAATACGGATCAAGTTAATTACCAGTCATCACCAGTTAACACTAGCTACCGGTGTAGCCGGAAATACAGTCTGAATGAAACGCTGGAGCCGCGGTCCGATACCCGAACGTTTCCAGTGTTCCGTTGATGTTAGCTAGGTAGCCGGTGTTAACCGGCTACCTGGCCAGTTAGCTACCTGGCTACCTAGCCACCGGAACCATAACTGATTTAATGAGCCATTTGCAGTTTCATTGTACCGGCCGTGTGTACTTAGACTTGCATGGCTTAATCTTTTTTTTTTTTTCATGTGCAATTTTTTTCTTCTTCTTTGTGACTGTGACCATCACCGGCCCTCATGGCAAATTAACCTATCATGTTTATTTCAAGCTGTTTCCTACATTATGCCATTGAGGGCTGTGCACACCCAAGTGAAACATAAAACAAACACAGGACAGACAGAAAGGTGAGGCATAGACAGTGTTCTAAGAGAAAAGGTGCATTTTATTTGTTTGTACTCTTTAATTCACACCTTAAAACCATTTACAAATCTAAAACCCTTCACAAACACCTAATACGACAAAGTCCCAACTGGATCAATCATGAAGATGTCAGGAGGCCACAAGAAGGATAGATAGAGCAGAGTGAGATCCACAGACACTAACCCAGCAACCTCCACTGACTCAGCAACCGGAGGAACACACTCTATTGAGTTTTGGTAGGTGCCGGTGTGGTGGGTCTGGCATGCATGAAAACCTCCACCAAAAGGAGGGAGCTGTCCCCTCCAGCCCAAGGAGGTCCACCCAGCCCCCCCGCAGGAGCCACCAAGCGGAGACCCAGCCCAAGAGCCCGGAGCGACCCCCCCCGACACAGCCAGAGCCCCAAGGCCCGCGCAGCAGGACGGGCCATAGCGGACCCCCACGGCGCCCCACCGGCCCACAGCCCCACTTCCCCCAGTTCACCAGTTCCCCAACTGGTGAACACTAGCCCTGCACCGTGAATGTGACCCACCCAAGTGTATATACAAGTATGTGTGGTGTCTTAGGATTGGGGGGTCGGTGAGGCAGAGCACAGGGTAACGAAACCCCCCCTCAGTCTCACCGCAAGCCCAAAATGTGAATGTGTATGTGGTGCGTTAAAATTGGGGGAAGAAGTGTCAGGGTGGGGGCATAGACGGGGGGGCCACAGCACAACACTGCACTGGGGCCTATCCCGTCGAATGACGTCCCACCCCATAACCACCCACCCCCCAGGTAGTGTGGTGCATTAAAATTGGAGGGGAATTGTGGAGTAGGAATAGTACCTCTCCACCCCCCCCCCAAGGGATGTGTTGTGTGCCCTATGTGTATATTTACAAGTTGTATTGTGCGAAGCTTGTGAAGTGATTTAAGAGGAGCGATCAACGGGGCCCCACCCAGCCAGGCGGAGGGAGGTGCGCGTGCGCCCAGTGCCCCCCCCATACACCCCCCCACCCCAATCCCCCCCCCCCCCCCAGCCCTGGCGCCCCAGCGGGCAGACGGCACAGGCCAGGCCAGAACGCCCCCGCGCACCGCACCCGGTCCCCCTACCCCTACCCTCCTCCCCCTCAGCCCCCAAGCCCCCCCACCCCATCCCACACCCGCCCTCCCATCCCACACCCATCCCCGCCCCACCCCCCAGGGGGAGGGCGGAAGGCAGGAGAAGGAGGGGGAGGAGGAGACGACAAGAAAGGAGAGGACAGGCAGCAGAGCGGGAAGACGAGGGGGAGGGAGGAGGGAGGCGGCGAGGGAGAGGGGACAAGGAGGCGGAGGAAGACGGGAGGAGGGATGCGAGGGGGAAAAAGGCAAGGAGGAGGAGGGGGAGAGGAGAGGGTACCACGGGGCACCCAGAGACCCACCAGGCCGGAACCGCAACCGCTAGCCGAAGAGCAACAGGCCATGCCGGAACAGCGCCGCCCCGAGCCCCCGGGTGCTGTGCGGGGGTGTTGCGGGCCGCACAGCACCCGCCGCGGGCACCGGGAGACGGCCGAGACGCATTGCGACCCAGCAGAGACCCGGGGGGCAGCGCCCAATCCAGACGGCCGCCAGGCCACCGCAAGCGCCAAGGGAACCACGGGAGGCCAACGACACCACACAAAGCGGCCACCCCCATGAAGAGAACACGACAGGCGACCCAGCCCGACCGGGCGCCAGACCAAAACGACCGCCGGGCCGCCACCCACGGCATTTTTAGTCGCAGATGGCGACCCGGCGGGCGCCCAAACCAGGCACCCGACCGAGCCGAACCGCCCACCATGCCCCCCCACAGAAGCAGCCACCCCGCAGGACGCCACCAGCCCCCACGACCCCCGGCCCCCGAGGCGACCCGGCGCCCGCCCAAACCGAGCGCCGCCCGGGGAACAAGGCCAACCACACCGAGCCACAGGGGACAGCACCTGGAAGATTAGCTAAGCATGCAGTAACATCAAGCTAGCCATTCATGCATATAGACAGAGGATCCTGGGGAGTTGTTGACTGTAAGTTGTCGTCGATACGGCCCGCTCGATCCTGCTGACAGCGACTGGGTTCCTAACTGAAGACAATCATTAGTTACACAATGCCAACATACATAAGCAGCAACATATATTGGGGTGATGTGGTGGTTCTCACTAACAGGCAGAGTCAGGTTACCAGGTTTAAGTTAAGGGAGTTAACATACGGTGACCATGTTTGTATAAAATTTAACAACTGATTTTTATTTGAAGCAGAGATTTTCTCCATTGAAATGTGATTTATTAGGAGGTTCAACCAGAGATTAATGTTCAGAGATTGCTTATTTTTCCAGTTAACAAGGATTGTTTTTTTTGGCAATGGCGAGGGCTACAAGTAAGGATTGAGATTGTTTGCGTGGTAGGTCCGTTGTTGTTAAGTTGCCGAGTAAACACAGACTTGGAGATAAAGGAATCCTGCAGTTTAAGATAGCGGAAAGTTTTTCTGAGACGTTGGTCCAGAAATTTTTTACGGGGGTGCACAGCCATAGAGCATGAAAATAAGTATCAGCAGTGTTCTGGGAGCACTGGAGACAGATGTCGGATTCGGAGAATCCCATTTTGTTCATCATATATTGAGTAATATGTGTACTATGGAGGATTTTGTATTGGATGAGTTGTAGGTTTGTGTATTTTGTCATTTTAAATGCATTATCGCAAATTTGAGTCCAGAAGTCTGGTTCCGGTGATATAGATAGATCTAACTCCCATTTAGAGATAGGTAAATGTATTGTATCAGTGCTTAAGAGTAACTTATATATTTTAGAGAGGGTTTTAGTTGTTGTTGGAGAAAGCTTTATGATTGCTTCAGCTAATGCCGGCGGCCGGAGCGTGCTTTGAAGTGTTGGGATTCTTTTCTTAATAATATTTTTAACTTGACGATAATGTAAAAAATTCCCGTTTTTTATTTTGTATTTTTGAAGCAAGTTTGTATATGACATGAACGTATTATCTGAAAAGAGGTGGTGGAGATGTGTGATACCATTCTGCTCCCAAACAGCTAGATGGAGCGGCTGGTTGTTAACTTGAAAATCAGGGTTGTACCAAATGGGAGAAAACTTACAGGGCTCCAATTTAGAGTTTGCAATTTCTAATGCCTTCCACCAAGCGGTCAAGGTGGAGGAAATCATTGGGTTTTTAAAATAGTTATGTCGTTTGATGGATGTTGTAATAAAGAGTATGTCTGAAAGTTTGATGCTATTGCAATCCTTCTGTTCTAATTCTAACCAACAGTTGGCATCTACGGTAGGTTGTGTCCATAGAATAAGATATTGTAGCTGGTTAGCTAAATAATAATGCATAAAATTTGGTGCTTCTAGACCTCCTTCGGATTTACTTTTCTGAAGAGTAGAGAGACTGATTTTTGCTTTTTTATTATTCCAGTAAAATTTTGTGATAGCCGAGTCCAGCGACTGGAACCAGTTGGACGTTGGTTTGAATGGAATCATTGCAAAGAAGTAATTTATTTTTGGTAGGATTTTCATTTTGATAGTAGCTATTCGTCCCATAAGAGATATAGGGAGATTGTTCCAGTGCTGTAGGTCATTGGTGATGTTATCCAGTAATGGGGCAAAATTTAAGTGAGCTAATTCAGATAATTTAGGTGAAATTTTTATGCCTAAGTATTTTAAGTTGCCTGTAGGGAAAGAGTAGTGAGGGTCCTGGTCTGCAGGACTCCATGAATTTTCTGTGATTGGAAGTAATGTTGATTTTGTCCAATTTATGGAATAATCTGATAACTCTGAAAATTTAGTTATTAAGTTAAATACTTCCCTTAATGAAGTAGCCGGTTCTTCTAAATAAAGTAATATATCATCTGCATATAAATTAATTTTGTGTTCTGTTGCCCCAGAGCGGATTCCTTGGATCCTGACATCCTGGCACACAGCTGTTGCCAACGGCTCAATGAATATCGCAAATAACAAAGGAGAGAGTGGACAGCCCTGTCTGGTGCCTCTCTGTAAGGTGAAAGTCTTTGAGGCGATTCCATTAGTGGTGACAGTAGCTTTAGGAGAATCATATAGTGCAGATACCCAGTGAATAAATGACTCTCCAAAGCCAAGCTTATTTAAAACAGCAAAGAGGAAGGACCAGTTAACTTTGTCAAAGGCTTTTTCTGCATCCAACGATATGATAACTGCCTTTTTGTCCTGCCGCTGTGACATGTTAATCAAATTTAAGAGCCTTCTTACGTTGTTGGTAGAGTGCTATTATGTCATTTAAAGTAAAAAGTAGCCTCTTATGAATAAGTATAGAGACTCCTCTTTGTCTACTGTTATAAGAGGCAGAATAAACCTGATTGAAATTCATGCCAGTAAGTATTTTTTCTTCAGATTTTTGTAGATGGGTTTCTTGTAGGAGACAAATGTCTGCTTTTAATTTTGAAAAATGGTCTAAGATTTTTATTCTTTTTGCCTGTGAGCGAGTGCCACACACATTCCAGGAGACCAGAGTTAGTTTATGCATATAGACTGTTTAAATTCAGCCTTGGATGTATAGCTATGTGAGCAGCTTACTAATATTGGCATGTTATGAAATAAACTCAGTCTACTGATAACGTTGGATGGGTGTATGGCAGGGTTTAAATCTATGATGGGTGTGGATAACAAGACTGTAAAACATGTCAAACGTGAGCACAAAAAAACAAAGAACACTGGTGCCTCGACATATATAACACACAAAAGATTTACATAGGGAGTTTGTGTGGGGGGAGAGGGGAGGTGTGAGTTTAGGTGGTTAGGGGAAGCAGAGGGAGGGGAGATAGACAAAAAGGTGAACAGAAGGGGGTCAAACATAAAACAGTGAGCCATTATTATAAGTAGCCATAGAGAGATTAAATACATATACATATACATACCTTCATATATATATATATATATATATATATATATATATATATATATATATATATATATATACACACACAATATATACATTATTTTATAGTAAATAAACAAAGCTCTTTCGTTTCACCATACTGATCAGAACAGCCAGGGAGTGGTATTGGGGTCCCAGTACAGTTGGCCGTCGATATAAAGTTTATCTACAACCAAAGTAGACCGTTTACCCTTCTGCCTGCTCTGCTTCAGTATGGGAAACAATACCTTCCGCCGCTCGCTGATCTCTCTCGGGAATTGATCGTTCATTCCGAAAGAGGTCCCTTTAAGCTCCCGTCCTTTACTTTTAACTAATTCTTTCTGTTTAAAATGGTCGAATTTAGCGATAATAGGACGGGATTTATTACCTCTACGGGCTCCAAGCCTGTGAACGCGGTGAAAGGAAATAGTATTCACCGTTTCCTGGGGAATTTTTAAAGCCGTTGTCATAAATTTCTTAATTTCTGTCTCCGGATTATCTGTGGTGCTTTCAGAGATTCCTGAAAATATTAAATTGTCCCGCATACTACGGGATTGGACATCCAGTACAGTTTCTTTAAGCGCTTTATTCTCCCTTTTAATCGTTTCCAGCTCGGTTGTAACTGCGGAAAAGTTAGAACGTAGTTCCGCGTTGTCCAGTTGAAGCTCACTTACCTGTTGATAGGCGTTCTCCAAACTTACCTTCAGGTCTCGAATCTCGTCGCGGAGGACGCTGAGAACATCTAACTTTTTATTTATAGACTCCAGGACATCAACCGGGACGTCCGTTGTAGCTAGGTCGTCAGTATCAGTCGAGGAATCGTTTTTCCTCTTTTTAGACGGATTGTCGCGGTTCGGGTCTTCCATGACGCAGTTGTAAAAATATCCGTCGATAAATCGCTCGAGGTCCTCCACGGTGGGTGGTGCTCCAAATCCGCAGTTCGAGTAAGGAAATATCAATAATTAAATGCAAGTAATGCGGTGATTAAATTTAATTTTGTTTCGAGAAAGAGCTAAGACTAGTGAATTCTATTTCAGCAGCAGGGCGCCGCCATGTTGTATTCCGAAATCTCACTGGCAGTCTCGCGAGAGTCACAGCATAGCCTCCTTTCTCCTCCAAGCCTCTCTCTCTCATGGCTTAATCTTTGAGACAAGCATATGCTACTGGCAGGATCAATCAGGTAGCCCAGACGGGAGGAGTGTGCGGCGGACGCCCGAGCGTAGAGCTGTGTGGTGGCGCCCGGTCGGGACCGGGGGCCGCGAAGCGGGGCTGTGCTGGGGGTGAACGGACAGACGATATCGGCTTGGAGAAATGACCGTGTCGTCCTGAGGGTCGACCGCCACCTGAGCGGGACGCGGCCGCCGCCATCCGGTAGCTAGGTAGCTAGGTAGCCAGGTAGCTAACTGTCTAGGTAGCCAGTTAACACCGGCTACCTAGCTAACATCAACGGAACACTGGAAACGGTCGGGTATCGGACCGCGGCTCCAGCGTTTCATTCAGACTGTATTTCCTTTCGTCAAATATGTATAAGTAAAATATAAAACATGAAAGTCTTACTCTTCGACATCCATTCCTTTCGACAGCTATGTTCTTCTTGCTCTGGCTCGGCCGTTCATACTCAACATGGCGAAAGTTCCCGCCTGGCAATTCCGGCGTGCCTACGACGTCACATCTTGTGTATAAAATGGCGCGTCATTGTGTATCTTTTCCCGCAAATGTGTATAACTTGCAACGTCTTTTTCAGCCACTAGTGGTCGCTGTTGGACACACAAGTCTTGGTCTCATAAACCCATCTTGCTCTATGAAACCAATATGTGTGAATGTCTCTGAGGCAGGGTGTGGGCTATATCAGTAAAACAACTATATTAACTGATAACACAAGACATTATATAATGACACATGTATTTATAATTACTTGCATTATTCTTATTCAATAATTACAACATTATAACATTTTAGCTTTATGAGACCATCAAAATTGGTTCCATAACCCGATTGGTTTTGTAATGCTGGTGAGTAAACCTGAAAATTGGTTTCATACACCATGGTTGCCTACTCACACACAACACATACACACACCTAAAAGAGATTGTTTATATTTTGTAAGATGTATTGTTGTGAACCAAAATGTTGAATTGTGTTGTTTGTTTGTAAATAAATGATTTAGCCAACAAAAGGTTAAAAAGTTGACCTCAAAATGCTTTATCTGAGTTGTTTTTGTTGTTTCATATAAGTAAACAACTGTTCAGTTGTGTGGGATGTCACTAAATCAAAAAATATTGGCATCAGAGTGACTGCTCTGATTGATGTGCCTCTTCGCACAAAAAGCTCGTTATCTTTGTTTTTTGGTCAAAAACAGGTGTTTTTGCTGAAACGACCCTATGTTCTGCTGCCGATAACTTTAGAACCGAAAATGCTAGAAACAAACTTTTTTCCTGATGAAAGAAGAGAATCTACCCTTTATTTCGATAGTTTCAGTGTTTATGCAGTCTTAGAACTTGATATTCTGTAGATCTTGAAAAATCTGTCAAAATTCTTAAAAACTCTGGCATTCTGGGGCTCTTTGCTCTGAAAACAGCTGGCAGCCAATGAGTTAAGCATTAATAAACTAACTGTTAATCATTTATAAATGGCCTCTTTACCATTTACAAATGATGGTTATTGTAAAGTGTTACCAAAGAAATCATTCAAACTTGAAAGATTAAACTTTATTTCACGTCATGCTCTCTGTTGTTGGTATTTTGTGGTTCAGTGTGCTGAGAATGACAGTGTTTTTTTTCCCAAAGTGAGACTATTTGCTAGTGTTGTGGTTGAATGAGCTTATTTTGAGACATGAATGAAGTGTTTTGTTGGTGAGAAACACTTTTGGGGATGAGATTAACTGTTTAGCTGAGATGCATGATGGGAATGCAGGTTGTGTTTTGAATATGTGGCTTCAGTTTCGATCAGTGCTTGTCTTCTTTTCCTTTCGACTTTTCCCTTCAGGGGTCGCCACAGTGAATCAATTGCCTCCATCTAACCCTGTCTTCTGCATCCTCTTCTCTCCCACCAACTACCTTCATGTCCTCTTTAACCACATCCATAAACCTCCTCTTTGGTTTTCCTCTAGGCCTCCTGCCTGGCAGTGGGAAACTCAGCATCCTTCTACCAGTATATTCACTCTCTCTCCTCTGGACATGTCCGAATCATCTCAGTCTGGCCTCTCTGACTTTATCTCCAAAGGCTCTAACATGTGCTGTCCCTCTGATGTACTCATTCCTGATCCTATCCATCCTGGTTACTCCCAAAGAGAACCTCAGCATCTTCAGTTCTGCTACCTCCAGCTCTGCCTCCTGTCTTTTCCTCAGGGACACTGTCTCCAGACCAAACAACATGGTTGGTCTCACCACAGTTTTGTAAACCTTTCCTTTCATTTTAGCTGAAACTCTTCTATCACACATCAATTCAATTCAATTCAATTCAATTTTATTTATATAGTGTCAATTACAGTCAAATCGTCTCAAGACGCTTTACAGAACCCATATGCCTGACCCCCAGAGCAAGCCCAAAGGCGACAGTGGCAAGGAAAAACACCCTTTACATCACACCTGACATTTTTCTCCAGTCGTTCCAGCCTGCCTGTACACGCTTCTTCACCTCTTTTCCCACACTCTCCATTGCTCTGGACTGTTGACCCTAAGTACTTAAAATCCTCCACCTTCTTGATCTCTTCTCCCTGTAACCTCACTTTTCCACTTGGGTCCCTCTCATTCACACACAGATACTCTGTCTTGCTGTGGCTAACCTTCATTCCTCTCCAGGGCAAACCTCCATGCCTCTAGCCTTTCCTCCACTTGTTCCCTTCTCTCACTACAGATCACAATGTCATCTGCAAACATCAGTCCATGGAGACTCCTAACCGAACCTAACCTCTAACTTCGTCTGTCATCCTGTCCATCACCATAGCAAACAAGAAGGGGCACAGAGCTGATCCCTGATGTAGTCCCACCTCCACCTTGAACTCCTCTGTCACACCTACAGCACACCTCACCACTGTCTTACAGTCCTCATACATGTCCTGCACCACTCTAATATACTTCTCTGTCACTCCAGACTTCCTCATACAAAACCACAGTTCCTCTCTGGGCACCCTGTCATAAGCTTTCTCCAGATCGACAAAGACACAATGCCACTCCTTCTGACCTTCTCTGTACTTCTCTATCAACATCCTCAAAGCAAATGTTGCATCTGTTGTACTCTTTCTTGGCATGAAACCTTACTGCTGTTAACAGATGTTCACCTCTGCCCTTAGTCTAGGTTCAACTACTCTTTCCCATAGCTTCATCATGTGGCTCATCAGCTTTATTCCTCTGTAGTTGCCACAACTCTGCACATCTCACTTGTTCTTAAAGATGGGCACCAGCACACTTCTCCTCCATTCCTCGGGCATCTTCTCACTATCTAAGATCCTGTTGAACAACCCAGTCAGAAACTCTACTGCTACCTCTCCGAGGACACTTCCATACCTCCACAGGTATATCATCAGGGCCAAGTGCCTTTCCACTCTTTATCCTCTTCAATGCCCTCCTCACTTCGTCCTTACTAATCTTTGCTACTTCCTGGTCCACAACAGTCACCTCTTCTACTCTTCGTTCTCTCTCATTTTCCTCATTCATCAACTCTTCAAAGTACTCTTTCCATCTTCCCATCACACTATTGGCACCTGTCAACACATTTCAATCCTTATCCTTTATCACCCTAACCTGCTGCACGTCCTTCCCATCTCTGTCTCTCTGCCTTGCCAACCTTTACAGGTCAGTCTCTCCCTCCTTACTGTCCAACCTAGCATACAAGTCATCGTAAGCCCCTTGTTTGGCCTTTGCCACCTCTACTTTCACCTTACGCTGCATCTCCCTGTACTCCTGTCTACTCGCTTCAGTCCTCTCAGTGTCCCACTTCTTCTTAGCTAACCTCTTTCTCTGGATCCACTCCTGTACCTCCTCATTCCACCACCAAGTCTCTTTATCTCCTTTCCTTCCGGATGACACATGAAGTACTCTCCGACCTGTCTCCCTGATCACATTTGCTGTAGTTGTCCAGTCATCTGGAAGCACCTCCTGACCATCCAAAGCCTGTCTCAATTCTTTCCTGAATGTCATACAACACTCTTCCCTTTTCAGCTTCCACCATTTGGTCCTCTGCTCTGCCTTTGCCCTCTTCATCTTCTTCACCACCAAAGTCATCCTACACACCACCATCCTATGCTGTCTGGCTACATTCTCACCTGCCACTACTTTGCAGTCACTGATCTCCTTCAGATTACACCGTCTATACAAGATGTAGTCTACCTGTGTGCTCCTATCTCCACTCTTATAAGTCACCCTATGTTCCTGCCTCTTCTGGAAGAAAGTATTCACTACAGCCATTTCCATCCTTTTTCCAAAGTCAACCACCATCTGTCCTTCTGCGTTCCTCTCCTGGATACCAAACCTGCCCATGACCTCCTCATCATCTCTGTTTCCTGCACCAACATGCCCATTGAAGTCTGCACCATTGACAACTCTCTCACTTCTCGAGATGCTCTGCATCACTTCATCAAGATCCAAGCAAAATTTCTCCTTCTCCTCCAGCTCACATCCTGCCTGTGGAGCATACCCACTAACAACATTGAACATCACACCTTCGATTTCTAGCTTCAGGCTCATCACTCGATCTGACACTCTTTTTACCTCCAGGACAAACTCCTCCTTCAAGATAGCTCCTACTCCATTTCTCTTCCTATCTACACCATGGTAGAACAACTTGAACACTGCTCCTAAACTTCTAGGTTTACTACCTTTCCACCTGGTCTCCTGGACACACAGTATGTCCACCTTCCTCCTCTGCATCATGTCAACCAGCTCTCTACCTTTTCCTGTCATAGTTCCAACATTCAAAGTTCCTACTCTCAGTCCTAGGCTCTTGGTGTTCCTCTTCTCTCTCTTCCTACGAACACACCTTCCTCCCCTCCTTCTTTGACCAACAGTCGTCCATTTTCCACCGGCACCCTGTAGGTTGACAGCACCGATGGCGGTCGTTGGGTCGTTAACCCAGGCCTCGACCGATCCGGTATGGAAGTCATACATTTGATTCGCATGTTTGATTTGGCCAAAGTTTTACGTCTGATGCCCTTCCTGACACAACCCTCTGTATTTATCCGGGCTTGGGACTGGCACAATAAGACACTGGCTTGTGTCCCCTTGCGGCTACATTTGATCAATGCTTGTCAGCAATTGGAAAAAAAAATGTAAGTTCATGGTTTTGTTTTGTTTTTGTTCACCACTTCCCTTTGCAGCCTTCTGATACCAGCCAATTAAAGCTTATTGTGCCCCAATTTTAACCTAAGGCTCCGTATAGTTTTGATTTGATTGATGTATACAGAGCACCTTAAGTATTCAAAGCCTTTGCTGAGTCTTGACTAGAAGCACCTTTTTGAGCTAATACCGCCAGGAGTCTTTTTGGGAATGATGCAACAAGTTTTTCACACCTGGATTTGGGGAATACTCTGCGATTCCTCCTTGCAGATCCTCTCCAGTTTTGTCAGGTTGGATGGTGAATATTACAGGAGGAGACGGATGACCACCACACCTTAGCAGTGGTCCAACAGGTGACTGCAGAGAGTGCCCCACCCAGTGATTTTTCCAGTTTATTTTGGCCCAACCTTGCCCCGAAGAGGCTAAACAGGGAGTAGAGCTTTTGCAGAAGCATAGCACTGTTTTTAGTCAGGGAGAAGGAGACCTGGGATGTACCACACTCGTGGAGCACGAAATCCCTTTTGTGGATGAGGCCCCTGTGCGGCAGCGGTACCGTAGGCTTCCACCATCACAGTACAAACAGGTCAAAGCCCACATCCAAGAGCTGTTGGACCAGGGTGTGGTGCGCCCAAGCTGTAGCCAATACTCCTCTCCAATTGTTGTCGTTTTTTAAAAAAATGGGGAGATCAGGTTGTGCGTGGACTACCGTTTGCTTAATGCCATGACAAGGAAGGATGCTTATCCTCTGCCCCGAATTGAGGAGTCCCTGGATGCCCTCACAGGTGCCCAGTGGTTCTCAACATTGGACCTCGCCAGCGGGTACAATCAAGTACCCGTTGCAGAAAAGAACAAGGCCAAAACTGCTTTTTGCACACCGTTTGGACTCTTTGAGTTCAATTGGATGCCGTTTGGGCTATGCAATGCTCCTTGTACCTTCCAAAGCTTGATGGAGCGGATTTTTGGAGATCAAAGTTTTCAGTCCTTGCTGCTGTACTTGGACGATATTGTCATTTTTTCGTCATCCTTTGACCAGCACCTTCAACGCCTTGACATGGTGTTGACCCGGCTTAAGGAACACAGTCTGAAACTGAAGTTACAGAAATGCCACTTCTTCCAACCTGAGATCAAATACCTGGGCCATGTCATTTTGGCCTCTGGTGTTGCCACTGATCCTTCAAAGATCAGCGCAGTGGCAGAATGGGTGCGACCAACCACGTGCACAGAGCTACAATCATTCTTGGGCTTCGCTTCCTACTATCGCCGTTTTGTGGCGGGTTTTGCAAAGTATGCAGCCCCACTCCACCGGCTGGTGGGTGAACTGGGGGGGACCAAGAAGAAACGCAAAACCCTCGGGAAAGGGGTCCTGGGCGACTGTTGGAGGGAAGAGTGTGAAAAGGCTTTTCAAACACTCAAAAGACTCCTCGTGAGTGCACCAGTCCTGGGATATGCTGATTTCACCAAACCCTTTGTCCTTGAGATAGATGCCAGTCAGGCTGGACTGGGGGCTGTGTTATCCCAGGACTATGAGGGGAAGCGACGACCAATTGCCTTTGCAAGCAGGGGGCTCAGACCCACCGAAAGGAACATGTCCAATTACAGCTCTCGAAAGTTGGAATTTCTGGCACTAAAATGAGCAGTGACACAGAAGTTCCGAGAGTACCTACTGGGAAATAAATTCCTGGTGTTCACTGACAACAACTCCCTCAGTTATTTGCAATCAGCTAAACTGGGGGCGGTGGAACAACGGTGGGCATCCGAGTTGGCAGTTTTTGATTTTGAAATCAAGTATCGACCGGGACCAGCCAACCGTAATGCAGATGCCCTGTCCCGCCAATGTGGGGAATATTTATTTTTGCATGTGTATTAAACTATCATGTTTTTATTGCTTTTGCATATTACTTATAATCATTTTAATTACTCTTTGCTTATCAATTATAATCATCATTTTAATTACATTTTACTTATTACTTATGATCATCATTTTATTACTTTTACTTATAATCATCATTTTAATTACTTTTGCTTAGTAATCATGTTATTACTTTTATTCATTACTTATAATCATCATTTAATTCCTCTTTTACTATTACTGATAATCATTATTAACCTTCGTTTGATCATATTATGTGTTAATCATATATTAATGTGCTTGCAACTTGTATTAACTCTATACTCAAATGTATTAAAGTGCTTATGGGTGCATGTTTGAATTCTAGTTCTGGATGTGCAGGTTGTCACATATGCACAGAAAGGCAGAGAAAGGGTGAAAAGTTCAAACAGCAGCTAGATGCTGTTGTGGAAAAATTAATCCACTGCTGTAATAAATCTGTGTCTGTGTGTATCTGACAGCAGGCCTTTTTGCCCTCTGACTGAAATGGTTTACAGATAGCCTGTGGTTTGTTTCCTCTGGGATAACTGCCAGTATCAACAAAAGTATTGTTTGGAGATAAGGGTGCAGGTGTTCATGTGAGAAAACTTGGGGGAGGCTGTCTCCCACAGGGGAGGTGCCGGCAAGCCACGAGTTTTCAATTAAAATTATTAGGGAGTAAAGATTCGCTTAAACATCGCCTCTTTCCTTAATTGTGCAATACTGGCAGCTGGCAGTGGCAAAAGGAGAGCCACATACACACACATTCAGAGACACCTTTTGCAGGAGGAAGACGGTGGTGATTGGACAAGACCCAAGACATCCGGAGAGGCTGTCTCGGCGGGGGGGCCAATCAGAAGACTGCAAATTCTTAGTTTAAAAACTCATGTATGAGCTTAGAGATTCATTCTTTCTTGTGATCACAGCTGAATGCAGAAAACCATTGTCTAGCTTTAGCAGTTTTCTGCTGTCAGCGTCTGAGCAAGATAGAATCTGCATGCACGTATATCTGTCCATCCTTTGCATTTTTTACTAAATATTCTTAACTGAATATTTTGACTCTGAGTCTTCCTTGCATCGTGTTTTTCCTCAGTAGCAGTAACAAAAGAATCCGTTTTTTCGACACCAACGACAGTCTCAGAGCACAGTCACTCTTTTTCCTGGCTTGAAAGTGCCAGATGAGGTCCATCAACAGACAGAGGAGGTGCCGCAAATTGCCCCTGCTGCTGCTGCCACTTGCCAAGCTATAGCCGCTTTTCCATCACGGCCTAAAGCTGACTTACTGGTTCTACAGGCTGCAGCCCCAGTGATTGGACCCTTTTTGCAGTACTGGAAGAGAGGAAGACCCCCGACAAAGCAAGAAAGTATCAATGCTTGCAAAGGAGTGAAAAAATTGGTGCAGTAGTGGGCGAGGCTAAAATCACGTGATGGTGTCTTGTATCGGCAACTACAGACACCAGGGGAAGGACAAGTTCTATTTCAACTACTGTTGCCTCAGTGCTTGCAGGCAGAAGTCCTTAAAAGTCTTCATGATGATTATGGTCACCAAGGCATTGAACGTACGGCGAGTCTCGTAAGGCAGAGGTGCTTTTGGCCTTTCATGCAAAGTGACATAACTAGATACTGCCAAGACTGTAATCGCTGCACGCTGGCCAAAGCAGTACAACCAAAAATCCGCACATTTAGTGGGGGGGTTTGACTGCCTCTAAACCTTTGGAAATCATTGCCATCGACTTCACCCTGTTGGATAAAGCTGATGATGGGCGGGAGAATGTGCTGGTGGTCACGGATGTGTTCTCCAAATTTGCCTAGGCATACCCAACACCAGACCAGCGGGCTCGTACAGTGGCCCGGATGCTGACAGAAAAGTGGTTCTACACCTATGGTGTACCCAAACGCATTCACAGTGACCAAGGAAAGAGTTTTGAAGGGGACCTGTTGAAACGACTATACCACCTGTATGGAATTGAAAAGAGTAGGACTACTCCATACCACCCAGAGGGCAATGGACAATGTGAAAGATTTAATCAACACTGCATGATTTGTTGCGTACATTCCCACAAGAAAAGAAAAGAAAATGGCCTCAACACCTACCTCAAGTGCTCTATGCTTACAACACAACAGAGCACCAATCCACAGGTTATTCGCCATATTAACTCATGTTTGGCCAGAAAGCGCAACTGCCAGTGGATTTCTTGTTGGGTGGATCACCGGAGGAACCCATGACCAGGTCAGCAAAGGACTGGGTGGATGAACATCAAAAGCATTTGAGTTCAGTCTATCTTCAAGTGAAGGACCAGCTCCAGCAGGCAGCGGAGCAGAGAAACAGACATCATCGACCGTCAGGAAGTCCCATTCTCACCCCTGGAACACTTGTCTACGGGAGAAGTCACCCCGCAGGGCGTCACAAAATTCAGGATGCCTGGAACCCGGTTGTCTATGAGGTGGTGAAAAACTTGGATGAAGAAGGCAGAGTGTACAAAATACGCCCCCGAGATGGCACTGGCCCAGAGAAGAATCTTAATAGGTCAGAGCTCGGGCTAGTACCGACTGTTAGTGTCAATATGCCCACAACACAAAACCAATTTTTGTCTGACCCTGGCCTGATGGATGACTCACCCCAACAGTCAAACTGCCATGCCGCGAATGATTATGACAGCGATTCGGAGGGAATCATACTCACCATGGAGCAAGAGTGGCATCGAGTGCAGCCCCCCTCCCACCCTGCCCCTGAGCCAGCTATGCACTTGAGGGGGACAGAATTGCACAGTCCCGACACCCCACGTTCCACTGTTGGTCCTGATCAGGGAAACAGCCCTAGTAACAGTGCAGGTGTTGCGGTGACAGCCAAGCCTAGCGTACTGCAGGGACGGCCTAAAAGACGTACAGCATACTAACCCCTTCCATCTCCCAAAATCTGTAAATCATACCCTTGCGACCCCTGTTAGAAACTTACAGGTGCCCCAGGCTCAAAACCAGCTAGCTGAAAGAGTATTTAGGCCCTGGGTTTGAGTTGTCACCGGGACGGTGACCTTTCAAAGTGGGGGTGAATGTAACGGGACGGGTTTAGGACCCTGGGGAGCCTTGAAAGGTCTAGTGGAAGCAGTGCTCCCTCTATCTCTCTCGCTATTGGTACGCAGATAAGGAAGTGCAGTCAGACACATCAAGCACGCCAAACAATTGACTTGGTATGTAGACGTTTTCACCGACAAAACATGAGTATGTGAATGCAGCATTAATGCTAATGTTTAGGAAATGTATTTTATTCTCAGAACTCAGACAAGCGGCAGTTTGTGACAAGGTTAGTGAGACTTTGGGAGGTTGAGTAGGAGCGGTGCTTCCTTCCCTCTTCTCGCTATCGGTACGCAGACAGGGAAGTGCAGTCAGATGCATGAAGCACGCCAAACATTTGACGCAGTATGTAAATGTTTTTATCAATAAAACATTAGAGTGTGAATGCGGCATAGATGCTGATGTTTCGTAAATATGTTTTATTTTTAGAACTCAGGAGTAAGTTAAGGAAATACTGTGCATCTCTCCAGCCATCTGCGTACAGAACGCTGCGGTGCGAACTTTGAGCAGAGATTGTGATTGTAAGTCATGATGGTGCATTCATGTTTATTGAAGAGACTATTTATTTAAATGCGATGTTTAAATGTATTTTGTGTTTCTTTTTAGTGGCAGTTATTATGATACCACGCACACTGCTGGTCTGAGTATTGAGTATACGATTTAAAGGTATGGCATATAGGTTAATTATGTTATCACCAAAACTGATCTTTAATATACCGAATATATCTTAACCTCTGACTGTTTTATAGGACTGTCTGCAAGTGCGGTGACCGTCACTGTTTTTCTTTCACTCCATGACTTAGTTTTAACGAGCCTTTGGTATATTTTGTTTTTGTTGGTTTACTTTCTTTTGGGTATTTGTTGTAAGTGGGTTAGGTGCAGTATTTATGGGCATTGTGCAATTCCTGAGTTATAGCTGGTTGGGAGTTGTGGGCCTTACATTTGGTGACCCTTTGGTGTGAAATTTGATCATTGGTGATTCTTAAACGGCTGCAGTGGTTGTAGATCCTACAGGATTTTGTTAGTGTGCGGGTCCCACTTACCATTTCACCCTACCCTCTCCTTTATTGTTTATAGGCTGCTATTTTACTCACAACGCACAACTGCCCTTTGCCTTGGCATATTTTTCACAATTGTATTGACTACTGTGTAGCTGTAGCCCCGTCTATCATCGGAATTTTATTCTTTGGTTTATTTTGTTTATATTGTAATAACTTTTGGCAATTTTGTAAGCCGTCCGCCTCCCGTCCTGGTTATTCTGGACGCTTACCTGTTTGTATGGTGAACTGGAATGAGAAACATTAATTATTCTACAATATAGTACTCATTCGATCACTACACAAGGACAGCCATTTTTTAGGTCTCTCCAGAGATACTTAATTGGGTTTGAGTCAGGGCTCTGGCTGGGCCATTCAAGAACACTCATGAAGTTATTTTGAAGCCACTCTTTTGTTATTTTACCTCTGTGCTTAGGGTCATTGTCTTGTTGGACAGTGAACCTTCGGACCACTCTGAAGTCTTGAGCACTCTGGAAAAGGTTTTTGTTTTTGTACTTGGCTGCATTCATCTTTCCTTCAAATGCAACCAGTCATACTCTCCCTGCAGCTGAAAAACACCTCCATAGCATGATGCTACCACCACCATGCTTCACTGTTGGGATTGTATTGGGCAGGTGATGAGCAGTGTTTGGTGTAGAGAAACTACACATGCCGTTTAGAATTAGGGTCAAAAACTTCTATGTTGGTCTCATCAGAACAAAGAAGCTTATTTCGTCTGGGAGTCCTTCCTGTGTTTTTTTTTTTTGGCAAACTGGAAATGCGGGCTTCCATGAGTTTTGCACTGAAGAGAGGCTTCCGCTGGGCTACTCTGCCATAAAGCCCCAACTGGCGGAGTGATGGTTGATTTTCTCTTCTCCCAAGAAGCCGTCACAAATAAAGTCACCCCCAGCACTCTGTCCTCCTACTGGACCTCCTGATGCTTCTTTTACTGTAGTTTTGAATTCTTTTGTTCAGACATAGAATGATTAGATAGATGATTACTATCTTGACCGTTTCGGCTGCTAATGCCGGCTGTCAAAATCTGCCGGCTGACAGATCACACGCTGTCAGTGAGATGCTTCTGATGAAGATGACAGCTTTCGCCGAAACTGTCAAGAAGGGAATCAACATCGATCCAATCATTCTATGTCTGAACAAAAGAACTCAAAACTACTGCATTAACAAGAAGACATGATTAATGTTTTTGAGCTTCTTTTGCTTCCTCCAAAACAGATTCCTTTTCCTTATTCAGATGTAGTGGACAGAAAAGCAGAAAATTCCAGAGAAACCACAGAAAATCCAGATAACGTTTCCCACAGCTGTAAATTCTGACAATAACCACACCTCTGGAGAAGAGGAGATTGCATTCTTCACTATGTCTTCCTGACCTTTCTCTCTCCCTAACACCCAGAACTTTCTTTTCAAATGTAGCAGCATTTATGTTTCTTTATGCTGTGCCACTGGTGACCAATCATTGAGTTGGGCTGTTTCTTTCTCTGCTCCCATGTGCATCACTTCTGTGTGCAGGTCTGTCTCCAATATGTATGTCTGCTCCTGCTGTGTCTCACTGGTGTGGTTTTATGGATGATACACTTAGGACGTTTATTTTGTTGAGTGCTGAGATGCATGGGCTCTCTTCCTCCCTCTTTTCATGTGTGTCTGTGCATGTCCGCGACTGCTGACAGGTATGTATGTCTAGAAATGTAGCGACCGCATCATGCTTCAGCCGTTTAGCATCATAACGCCAGTGTTGCTTTTATCAGGTAAAATTGGCGTGTACACCACTGCCAACGTCACTGTCAGCTGACTGGGACCTCTGCTGCTTTGTCTCCTGCTGTTCATCTTCCCAGCTGTAATTTCAATGTTTGTTTGATAGTATAGCATATTGGTGGATTCACACTGATAGCATGAACCTCATGTGACAGAGTTTAATCTCCCTTTTTAACTGTGTGACTGAAGGATTTATATTGTTTTGGTTTGGATTAATTGTTTATAAAAGTATATTATTTTGTGTCTATTTAGTTTCGTTTGGGCGTTTAGTGTTTTGTATAATTGTATAGTTTAATCTGAAGGCCGGTGGTGGTGGTGGTGCTGATCCAGGTGGTAGTATCCCCGTCCTATGGGTGCCGTGCTCCCCTGGGAAATGTTTCTTTTCATAATAAGTATGTGTCACATGTGCATTTATTTTTGGGAATTCTTCTCCCCTTCACTAGCCCATGTCCAGCTGGTAAGCCTCAGCATCTGAATAGGTTCTTTTGTTTTTGTCTCCCTGGTGTGAATGGTGTGCATTTCTGTTAAAAAAAAAAAGAATAGAGTTTCAACTGTGTTTGAAATAAAGTATTTCATTGAACCTCAGATCCACGTCTCATGCCTTGTGGGTAAAACAGACCTATGTACCTCCAGTGCTGGGAGAAGGAAAACTCTCTGAGTGCAATTCCCAGAGTGACATTGTCTGGAACCTAAATCCCATTCAAATATCCTGAGATCATTTTAATCTACATTGCATTGTCATAGTTGCCACACAACAAAGAACTGAGCAGTTAAATCCTCAAAATAAAGAAATTCAGCATTACTGAAGTGATGATCCCAACATCTGGTTTGAAAGATCCCATGTCCAGGCCAGGTATTTTTTTTTAGCTTCAAGGTAATGGTGCTAACCACTTAACCAATGTGCAGCCAATGATACCTCTTTCAAATTTATAATCAAGGTTTTGGGCATGTGCAGTAGCTCGCACTGTCATCTTTCAACAAGAAGGTTCTTATCTGATAGGTTCAGGACCCCAGAGGTAAAGTGCCATTACAGCAATTTAAAAATACACAATTACATGTACTGTCACCGGTAGAGGAAGTCGTGGTGTGAGTGGATGGTGGAGATGATTGGGACAGCAACATATGTGCCATCGTGAGCCCTGTTGACAAATGCCTTTTCTAAGCATTGGTGGTTCAGTGGTAGAATTCTCGCCTGCCATGCGGGAGGCCCGGGTCCGATTCCCGGCCAATGCATAGCTCACTCGTTGGGGGTTTTTGTCTCTCTTGTTGGACACATTCTTTTCAGTCTTTCTTGAGTATAAATCAGAATCTGTTGTTGGCATTTAAATGTTCAATATACACATGTCAAGCAGTTGTCAGGTGCCCACAAAAACTACAAATCACAGGATTGCTGTGGCACGTTGAGGAAAAGCATCATTTGATGTGCCATCGTGAGCCCTGTTGACAAACGCCTTTCCTGAGCATTGGTGGTTCAGTGGTAGAATTCTCGCCTGCCACGCGGGAGGCCCGGGTCCGATTCCCGGCCAATGCATAGCTCACTCGTTGGGGGTTTTTGTCTCTCTTGTTGGACACATTCTTTTCTTGAGTATAAATCAGAATCTGTTGTTGGCATTTAAATGTTCAATATACACATGTCAAGCAGTTGTCAGGTGCCCACAAAAACTACAAATCACAGGATTCCTATTATATTGCTGTTTTCTTTCTTTTTTGCAGCATTCCCTTCATCACACAATTCTTGACTGAAAGTGACCATTCCTGAAAAGTACTCAACTTTTGTACACTGCTCAAAAAAATTAAAGAAACACTTTTTAATCTAAGTATTGCATCAAATCAGTCAAACATGTGGGATACTGATCTGGTCAAGTAATTAAAAGAGGTTTTTTTTTTAGTCAGCTTCAGCTGCTTTGGTGTTCATGAAATTAACAACAGGTGCACTAGAGGGGTAACAATGAGACACCCCTCAAAACCGGATTGGTTTTACACATGAAGGCCACTGACATTTTATTTCATTCTTGTGTTTTCTGACTGTTTTTTCAATAGTTTTGCATTTGGCTAGGGTCACTGTCACTACTGGTAGCATGAGGTGATACCTGGACCCTACAGAGGTTGAAGAGGCAGTCCAACTCCTCCACAATGGCACATCAATACGTGCCATTACCAGAAGGTTTGCTGTGTTGCCCAGCACAGTCTCAAGAGCATGGAGGAGGTTCCAGGAGACAGGCAGTTACTCCAGGAGAGCTGGACAGGGCTGCAGAAGGTCCTCAACCCATCAGCAGGACAGCTATCTGCTCCTTTGTGCATGGAGGACCAGGATGAGCACTGCCAGAGCCCTACAAAGTGGCCTCTAGCAGGCCACTGGTGTGAATGTCTCTGACCAAACAATCAGAAGGAGATGTAATGGAGTGGTCTGAGGGCCTGACATCCTCTAGTGGCTCCTGTGCTCACTGCCTGACACCGTGGAGCTTGATTAGCATTTGCCATAGAACACAGGAATTGGCAGGTCTGCCAATGGTGCCCTTTGCTTTTCACAAATGAGAGCAGGTTCATCGTGAGCACATGTCACAGACATGGAAAGGTCTGGAGAAGCCATGGAGAATGTTATGCTGCCTGTAACATGGTTTAGCATGACCAGTTTGGTGGTGAGTCAGTGATGGTCTGAGGAGGCATATCCATGGAGGGACGCACAGACCTCTACAGGCTAGACAACGGCACTCTGACTGCCATTAGGTATCAAGATGAAATCCTTGGATCCATTGTCAGACCCTACACTGCTGCAATGGTCCTGGGTTCCTTGTGGTGCACGACAATGCCTGGCCTCATGTGGCAAGAGGATGCAGTCACTTCCTGGAGGATGAAGGAATTGACAGCATTGACTGGCCCCAATACTCACCTGACCTAAATCCAATAGAACGCCTTTGGAACATTATGTTTTGTTCCGTCCAACACCACCAGGTTGCTCCTCAGACTGTCCAGGAGCTCAGGGATGCCCTGGTTCAGATCTGGGAGGAGATACCCCAGGACACCATCCATCGTCTCATTCGGAGCTTGTCCTGATATTGTCAGGCTGCATACAAGCATATGGAGGTCATGCAAACTACTGAGTACCGTTTTGAGTTGCTGCCAACGAATTTCAGAAAATGGACCAGTCTACCACATCAGTTTTTCACTTTGATTTTGGAACGTCTTGAATTTAGCCCTCCTGGGGGTTGATCATTTTCATTTCCATCAAACAATGTGGCATCTTTTCATTCCTAACACATTAACCAGTCCATATCAATGTAAATATCCAGTTTGATTTTTCCCCGCATTGAAATATGACGTTTTCAAAGTGTTCCTTTAATTTTTTTGAGCAGTGTAGTTGTGTTTGTTAAGCATAAGTCTTCTGATATGGTTGTTTGAGAAATGAGAAGCTCCTCACTGCATCAATCAGGGTTAGATAAGTTGTTGAGAAGCAGAAGAGTTATCGAGCTAGCCAGGAGTCCAACCTAGAATCTTCTGATCCGTAGTCAGACGCTTTATCCATTGCTCCACCAGCCCTATATAATATGGCCCAGTATATATATATATATATATCCCTATATATTGTATTTTAGAAGGTTAAAAAGTTATTTGCAGTCCAATTTCCCATTAGTTAGATTTACTTAGTAAATCTTATTATTTTGCCCGGCGAGCTGTGTGTAATTATGGACCGCATATGCACAGATGTTGTATTTATCTGTGTTGATAACCACTGAGATTCCGTGTAAGTGGGTCCTGGCTAACTGCTAAAGCTAACGGCTAAGCTGCGGACGGACAAGCGTCGTCACAGCATGATCAGACTTTTCACTGGACAGACTGAGTTACCTGCCGCACCAGTGACCTGTATGTCCTTTCCCAGGACCTTAGATTGCTTATCTGTGAACTGCTGATTTCAACTCGGTGGGCTGTGGACGCCAATACAAGGATTCTGCCAGATACTAACTGTGAGTTTTGTAGACCTTGGAGATCAACTCTGCTGTGGGGATTCTGTGGACTGCTTCCTGTAAGTCACTGGAGGTTGCTGCTCTGCACCACGGATTCGGCGACCAGCTGGAGATCAACACACCAGCCTGCTGCGGTTTGGGGTTGGAATGTGCGCACATGAGTGCTTTTACAACATAATTGGTAAAAAGAAGTATTTAAGTGACTGGTTGAGTTGGAAAATAAGTTGCATGCAAGGAAATATGCTTCTGCCTCTTGTCTGGCTTGTTTGAAATGAGCCCTCAAAATCTTTACCCTGTACTGGAAACTATCCAGTGTCCATAGTTGGTCAGTAAGTACATGCAACAAAGAGAGAGAAATAAAAACAAGCAGAAGAACTAAAAGATTTCCTCCAAGACTCAGCAATCCACCTGCATCTGAAGGATAAGGGACACGCTTCTGACTACGGCGATATTCACATTCTGGACAGAGAAGGAAGATAGTTTGAGAGGCAGTTGTAGGACTCCATCTTTGTTTAAATGGCACAGCGACCTCGAAACAGGAGGAGGCTACAACATCAATTACAAAACAGCTTTGGTGCAAGTGGAGTATTGAGGTCTCTCCCCATAAACTTTCACCATCAATAACAGGGTTGGAATAACACTGACATGTCAGTTTCACATTCTTTGTTATGTAAACCGGCAGCTCCACAATCATCAGTGCTGTTGATGGGACACCTGGTTTCATATCCATTCACACCTTTGAGGCAAGTGAGTTGTGGGTCATCAGTGGGCCATTAGCCACATGAACTTAGGGTGACTAGATACATCCCATGCAGAGTGAACTGAAGAAGCCTCTTGGATGAGCAGTGAGATGTCTTCAAGAATCTGAAATAGAAGATACATTGCTTTTACTGAAGCTCCTTGGATCACCATCATCTGGAAATGTAGCATATGAAAGAATCAAAAGAATCTGAACCTTTTCTCTTTAACGTTGAATGTGGCGTGTCACAGAATTGCGTTGCGTTGTGATGGATATTTGCTTGCCATGTATGGACATGTAGAAACAACAATCACGTGACTGGTATGGATGGAAAATAAAGGGTATATTGCTGGAAAAGACTTATTGTTTCAAAGCAATATGTGTGTGTAGATTCTCAATTTTCCAGGTCACATTAATAATGCTTATCACTGGAAGAGTCATCTATAAAGAGGGGAGGGAATTGACTGCATCAGCTACCAACACCAGAAATGCAGCAAGAAAGAATAATATCCATTGTTGGCACCTCTACAACCACTAACACTGCCATTGCTCTGTACCACACCATGTAAAACCAATATGCTTCAGCCTCTGTTTTACTTTACATGGTCTGAACCAAGCATATTCTCTTCTGTGAACACCCATATTTTCCAACTTGACCCGTTGTTTCATCACTTGCCTCACCATTACGTCACAGTGCCGTAATACATTGTATCTTCTACAGTCACAAACTATACTGGCAGTGTTCCCTTTGTGGACTACCTGGAAAGTGCATTCCACTTTTCTTGCACTATTTGTGTCTCACAGTCTGTTAGGTGGAAGTCTGAGCCTCATATGGGGCATGTGTTTAGATGCATGTTTTTTGTCACCCCAGAGTACACGTGAGCAGAAAAAAGCGCCCATTTTTGCTGTGTTTCAGGCCTCGTTGGCGCAGTAGGCAGCGCGTCAGTCTCATAATCTGAAGGTCGTGAGTTTGAGCCTCACATGAGGCATATGTTTTGATGCTTGATCACATGTATAACCAAATTTAGACATTAAACAAAATATACTTTCAGCTGTAGCTCAAACAGAAAGATACCTCATCTTCTGATGGAGGTCAACTGAGGTGGTAGGTTTGTGTGGCAGTTTGGATGCAGACAGGTCAGCTTGACTCATCGTGTTCATCCCAGCATATGACTCTTCCTTCATGTCAACAGTCTGCCAGGAGAAGATTTATCAACGTATTGCTTGAAACACTCCTTGTTGTGAACACCGTTTCTGGAGTCGTTGCTGCCACCTGTGAGGTCCCTCTTCATTTCTGCCACCAGGTGAGCAGAATACTCCAGAGCATTTTCAGCCACTCACCTGAATGTCTGCTCAAAAGCACAGCAAACTGGATTCTGAAGAACCCCAGCATGTGTTTTCTGTTGGCTGGATGGAAGCGGGGACTTTGCACTACGTCCTCATAATAGGCATACAAGCATTAAGAAAGCCATCAAATGATTGGCCGATTCTGCAAGTAAGTTTCTTTACATGGGAAAATACATTTGACTACACTGATGTAAGTTACAGTCTGTCCCTCTGGGATGTTTGACAGTGTCTTGGTTCTCTGCAATCAAGGACATAAGGAAGCACGACTTGCCGTGACCCGGATTCGAACCGGGGTTGCTGCGGCCACAACACAGAGTACTAACCACTATACGATCACGGCCTCTGGATGCTGGAGAGTGGTTGGTGAAATGCTATGAGCTCTGAATATCACACTTACGATTTGTTTTCTGTTAAAACTGATCAATTTTCCATTCAGAAGTGTTTCATCTGTATCCCATCCCAAAAACTGGATGTACAATCTCCAGGTTATGAGACTGAAATGCTTTCGACTGTAGCGGTGGAGCCAAAACCTGAACAATATGCACTTGGACTTCTACCTCTCATCCAGTTTGACACAAGCAGAACAGTGACAGTCACTGACAGAAGTTGTGTCGAGACGACTGTGGGTGCAGACAAATTTGTGCACATGCTGTGTATATATAGCATGAAGGAGAAGCTAAAGGCTTACCGAGCTAGCCAGGAGTTGAACCTAGAATCTTCTGATCCGTAGTCAGACGCGTTATCCATTGCGCCACTAGCCCTACACAACATGTTGGTAAGTGGGGACCTTGGGATCTGTCATGTCTTAATTAGTCATATGCTTGATTTTGCCCTGTTCTAAACTACGTCAACTGAAGCAGATGCTGTGGCACGTTGAGGAAAAGCATCATTTGATGTGCCATCGTGAGCCCTGTTGACAAATGCCTTTTCTAAGCATTGGTGGTTCAGTGGTAGAATTCTCGCCTGCCATGCGGGAGGCCCGGGTCCGATTCCCGGCCAATGCATAGCTCACTCGTTGGGGGTTTTTGTCTCTCTTGTTGGACACATTCTTTTCAGTCTTTCTTGAGTATAAATCAGAATCTGTTGTTGGCATTTAAATGTTCAATATACACATGTCAAGCAGTTGTCAGGTGCCCACAAAAACTACAAATCACAGGATTGCTGTGGCACGTTGAGGAAAAGCATCATTTGATGTGCCATCGTGAGCCCTGTTGACAAACGCCTTTTCTGAGCATTGGTGGTTCAGTGGTAGAATTCTCGCCTGCCACGCGGGAGGCCCGGGTCCGATTCCCGGCCAATGCATAGCTCACTCGTTGGGGGTTTTTGTCTCTCTTGTTGGACACATTCTTTTCTTGAGTATAAATCAGAATCTGTTGTTGGCATTTAAATGTTCAATATACACATGTCAAGCAGTTGTCAGGTGCCCACAAAAACTACAAATCACAGGATTCCTATTATATTGCTGTTTTCTTTCTTTTTTGCAGCATTCCCTTCATCACACAATTCTTGACTGAAAGTGACCATTCCTGAAAAGTACTCAACTTTTGTACACTGCTCAAAAAAATTAAAGAAACACTTTTTAATCTAAGTATTGCATCAAATCAGTCAAACATGTGGGATACTGATCTGGTCAAGTAATTAAAAGAGGTTTTTTTTAGTCAGCTTCAGCTGCTTTGGTGTTCATGAAATTAACAACAGGTGCACTAGAGGGGTAACAATGAGACACCCCTCAAAACCGGATTGGTTTTACACATGAAGGCCACTGACATTTTATTTCATTCTTGTGTTTTCTGACTGTTTTTTCAATAGTTTTGCATTTGGCTAGGGTCACTGTCACTACTGGTAGCATGAGGTGATACCTGGACCCTACAGAGGTTGAAGAGGCAGTCCAACTCCTCCACAATGGCACATCAATACGTGCCATTACCAGAAGGTTTGCTGTGTTGCCCAGCACAGTCTCAAGAGCATGGAGGAGGTTCCAGGAGACAGGCAGTTACTCCAGGAGAGCTGGACAGGGCTGCAGAAGGTCCTCAACCCATCAGCAGGACAGCTATCTGCTCCTTTGTGCATGGAGGACCAGGATGAGCACTGCCAGAGCCCTACAAAGTGGCCTCTAGCAGGCCACTGGTGTGAATGTCTCTGACCAAACAATCAGAAGGAGATGTAATGGAGTGGTCTGAGGGCCTGACATCCTCTAGTGGCTCCTGTGCTCACTGCCTGACACCGTGGAGCTTGATTAGCATTTGCCATAGAACACAGGAATTGGCAGGTCTGCCAATGGTGCCCTTTGCTTTTCACAAATGAGAGCAGGTTCATCGTGAGCACATGTCACAGACATGGAAAGGTCTGGAGAAGCCATGGAGAATGTTATGCTGCCGGTAACATGGTTTAGCATGACCGGTTTGGTGGTGAGTCAGTGATGGTCTGAGGAGGCATATCCATGGAGGGACGCACAGACCTCTACAGGCTAGACAACGGCACTCTGACTGCCATTAGGTATCAAGATGAAATCCTTGGATCCATTGTCAGACCCTACACTGCTGCAATGGTCCTGGGTTCCTTGTGGTGCACGACAATGCCTGGCCTCATGTGGCAAGAGGATGCAGTCACTTCCTGGAGGATGAAGGAATTGACAGCATTGACTGGCCCCAATACTCACCTGACCTAAATCCAATAGAACGCCTTTGGAACATTATGTTTTGTTCCGTCCAACACCACCAGGTTGCTCCTCAGACTGTCCAGGAGCTCAGGGATGCCCTGGTTCAGATCTGGGAGGAGATACCCCAGGACACCATCCATCGTCTCATTCGGAGCTTGTCCTGATATTGTCAGGCTGCATACAAGCATATGGAGGTCATGCAAACTACTGAGTACCGTTTTGAGTTGCTGCCAACGAATTTCAGAAAATGGACCAGTCTACCACATCAGTTTTTCACTTTGATTTTGGAACGTCTTGAATTTAGCCCTCCTGGGGGTTGATCATTTTCATTTCCATCAAACAATGTGGCATCTTTTCATTCCTAACACATTAACCAGTCCATATCAATGTAAATATCCAGTTTGATTTTTCCCCGCATTGAAATATGATGTTTTCAAAGTGTTCCTTTAATTCAACCCGCCCGGCCAGCAGGCAGATGGGTCCCCCCTATTTGAGCCGGGTTCTGCTCGAGGTTTCTTCCCTGTTAAAAGGGTGTTTTTCCTTGCCACTGTCGCCTTTGGGCTTGCTCTGGGGGTCAGGCATATGGGTTCTGTAAAGCGTCTTGAGACGATTTGACTGTAATTGACGCTATATAAATAAAATTGAATTGAATTGAATTGAATTAATTTTTTTGAGCAGTGTAGTTGTGTTTGTTAAGCATAAGTCTTCTGATATGGTTGTTTGAGAAATAAGAAGCTCCTCACTGCATCAATCAGGGTTAGATAAGTTGTTGAGAAGCAGAAGAGTTATCGAGCTAGCCAGGAGTCCAACCTAGAATCTTCTGATCCGTAGTCAGACGCGTTATCCATTGCTCCACCAGCCCTATATAATATGGCCCAGTATATATATATATATATATATATCCCTATATATTGTATTTTAGAAGGTTAAAAAGTTATTTGCAGTCCAATTTCCCATTAGTTAGATTTACTTAGTAAATCTTATTATTTTGCCCGGCGAGCTGTGTGTAATTATGGACCGCATATGCACAGATGTTGTATTTATCTGTGTTGATAACCACTGAGATTCCGTGTAAGTGGGTCCTGGCTAACTGCTAAAGCTAACGGCTAAGCTGCGGACGGACAAGCGTCGTCACAGCATGATCAGACTTTTCACTGGACAGACTGAGTTACCTGCCGCACCAGTGACCTGTATGTCCTTTCCCAGGACCTTAGATTGCTTATCTGTGAACTGCTGATTTCAACTCGGTGGGCTGTGGACGCCAATACAAGGATTCTGCCAGATACTAACTGTGAGTTTTGTAGACCTTGGAGATCAACTCTGCTGTGGGGATTCTGTGGACTGCTTCCTGTAAGTCACTGGAGGTTGCTGCTCTGCACCACGGATTCGGCGACCAGCTGGAGATCAACACACCAGCCTGCTGCGGTTTGGGGTTGGAATGTGCGCACATGAGTGCTTTTACAACATAATTGGTAAAAAGAAGTATTTAAGTGACTGGTCGAGTTGGAAAATAAGTTGCATGCAAGGAAATATGCTTCTGCCTCTTGTCTGGCTTGTTTGAAATGAGCCCTCAAAATCTTTACCCTGTACTGGAAACTATCCAGTGTCCATAGTTGGTCAGTAAGTACATGCAACAAAGAGAGAGAAATAAAAACAAGCAGAAGAACTAAAAGAGTTCCTCCAAGACTCAGCAATCCACCTGCATCTGAAGGATAAGGGACACGCTTCTGACTACGGCGATATTCACATTCTGGACAGAGAAGGAAGATAGTTTGAGAGGCAGTTGTAGGACTCCATCTTTGTTTAAATGGCACAGCGACCTCGAAACAGGAGGAGGCTACAACATCAATTACAAAACAGCTTTGGTGCAAGTGGAGTATTGAGGTCTCTCCCCATAAACTTTCACCATCAATAACAGGGTTGGAATAACACTGACATGTCAGTTTCACATTCTTTGTTATGTAAACCGGCAGCTCCACAATCATCAGTGCTGTTGATGGGACACCTGGTTTCATATCCATTCACACCTTTGAGGCAAGTGAGTTGTGGGTCATCAGTGGGCCATTAGCCACATGAACTTAGGGTGACTAGATACATCCCATGCAGAGTGAACTGAAGAAGCCTCTTGGATGAGCAGTGAGATGTCTTCAAGAATCTGAAATAGAAGATACATTGCTTTTACTGAAGCTCCTTGGATCACCATCATCTGGAAATGTAGCATATGAAAGAATCAAAAGAATCTGAACCTTTTCTCTTTAACGTTGAATGTGGCGTGTCACAGAATTGCGTTGCGTTGTGATGGATATTTGCTTGCCATGTATGGACATGTAGAAACAACAATCACGTGACTGGTATGGATGGAAAATAAAGGGTATATTGCTGGAAAAGACTTATTGTTTCAAAGCAATATGTGTGTGTAGATTCTCAATTTTCCAGGTCACATTAATGCTTATCACTGGAAGAGTCATCTATAAAGAGGGGAGGGAATTGACCGCATCAGCTACCAACACCAGAAATGCAGCAAGAAAGAATAATATCCATTGTTGGCACCTCTACAACCACTAACACTGTCATTGCTCTGTACCACACCATGTAAAACCAATATGCTTCAGCCTCTGTTTTACTTTACATGGTCTGAACCAAGCATATTCTCTTCTGTGAACACCCATATTTTCCAACTTGACCCGTTGTTTCATCACTTGCCTCACCATTACGTCACAGTGCCGTAATACATTGTATCTTCTACAGTCACAAACTATACTGGCAGTGTTCCCTTTGTGGACTACCTGGAAAGTGCATTCCACTTTTCTTGCACTATTTGTGTCTCACAGTCTGTTAGGTGGAAGTCTGAGCCTCATATGGGGCATGTGTTTAGATGCATGTTTTTTGTCACCCCAGAGTACACGTGAGCAGAAAAAAGCGCCCATTTTTGCTGTGTTTCAGGCCTCGTTGGCGCAGTAGGCAGCGCGTCAGTCTCATAATCTGAAGGTCGTGAGTTCGAGCCTCACATGAGGCATATGTTTTGATGCTTGATCACATGTATAACCAAATTTAGACATTAAACAAAATATACTTTCAGCTGTAGCTCAAACAGAAAGATACCTCATCTTCTGATGGAGGTCAACTGAGGTGGTAGGTTTGTGTGGCAGTTTGGATGCAGACAGGTCAGCTTGACTCATCGTGTTCATCCCAGCATATGACTCTTCCTTCATGTCAACAGTCTGCCAGGAGAAGATTTATCAACGTATTGCTTGAAACACTCCTTGTTGTGAACACCGTTTCTGGAGTCGTTGCTGCCACCTGTGAGGTCCCTCTTCATTTCTGCCACCAGGTGAGCAGAATACTCCAGAGCATTTTCAGCCACTCACCTGAATGTCTGCTCAAAAGCACAGCAAACTGGATTCTGAAGAACCCCAGCATGTGTTTTCTGTTGGCTGGATGGAAGCGGGGACTTTGCACTACGTCCTCATAATAGGCATACAAGCATTAAGAAAGCCATCAAATGATTGGCCGATTCTGCAAGTAAGTTTCTTTACATGGGAAAATACATTTGACTACACTGATGTAAGTTACAGTCTGTCCCTCTGGGATGTTTGACAGTGTCTTGGTTCTCTGCAATCAAGGACATAAGGAAGCACGACTTGCCGTGACCCGGATTCGAACCGGGGTTGCTGCGGCCACAACACAGAGTACTAACCACTATACGATCACGGCCTCTGGATGCTGGAGAGTGGTTGGTGAAATGCTATGAGCTCTGAATATCACACTTACGATTTGTTTTCTGTTAAAACTGATCAATTTTCCATTCAGAAGTGTTTCATCTGTATCCCATCCCAAAAACTGGATGTACAATCTCCAGGTTATGAGACTGAAATGCTTTCGACTGTAGCGGTGGAGCCAAAACCTGAACAATATGCACTTGGACTTCTACCTCTCATCCAGTTTGACACAAGCAGAACAGTGACAGTCACTGACAGAAGTTGTGTCGAGACGACTGTGGGTGCAGACAAATTTGTGCACATGCTGTGTATATATAGCATGAAGGAGAAGCTAAAGGCTTACCGAGCTAGCCAGGAGTTGAACCTAGAATCTTCTGATCCGTAGTCAGACGCGTTATCCATTGCGCCACTAGCCCTACACAACATGTTGGTAAGTGGGGACCTTGGGATCTGTCATGTCTTAATTAGTCATATGCTTGATTTTGCCCTGTTCTAAACTACGTCAACTGAAGCAGATGCTGTGGCACGTTGAGGAAAAGCATCATTTGATGTGCCATCGTGAGCCCTGTTGACAAATGCCTTTTCTAAGCATTGGTGGTTCAGTGGTAGAATTCTCGCCTGCCATGCGGGAGGCCCGGGTCCGATTCCCGGCCAATGCATAGCTCACTCGTTGGGGGTTTTTGTCTCTCTTGTTGGACACATTCTTTTCAGTCTTTCTTGAGTATAAATCAGAATCTGTTGTTGGCATTTAAATGTTCAATATACACATGTCAAGCAGTTGTCAGGTGCCCACAAAAACTACAAATCACAGGATTGCTGTGGCACGTTGAGGAAAAGCATCATTTGATGTGCCATCGTGAGCCCTGTTGACAAACGCCTTTTCTGAGCATTGGTGGTTCAGTGGTAGAATTCTCGCCTGCCACGCGGGAGGCCCGGGTCCGATTCCCGGCCAATGCATAGCTCACTCGTTGGGGGTTTTTGTCTCTCTTGTTGGACACATTCTTTTCTTGAGTATAAATCAGAATCTGTTGTTGGCATTTAAATGTTCAATATACACATGTCAAGCAGTTGTCAGGTGCCCACAAAAACTACAAATCACAGGATTGCTGTGGCACGTTGAGGAAAAGCATCATTTGCTGTGCCATCGTGAGCCCTGTTGACAAACGCCTTTCCTGAGCATTGGTGGTTCAGTGGTAGAATTCTCGCCTGCCACGCGGGAGGCCCGGGTCCGATTCCCGGCCAATGCATAGCTCACTCGTTGGGGGTTTTTGTCTCTCTTGTTGGACACATTCTTTTCTTGAGTATAAATCAGAATCTGTTGTTGGCATTTAAATGTTCAATATACACATGTCAAGCAGTTGTCAGGTGCCCACAAAAACTACAAATCACAGGATTCCTATTATATTGCTGTTTTCTTTCTTTTTTGCAGCATTCCCTTCATCACACAATTCTTGACTGAAAGTGACCATTCCTGAAAAGTACTCAACTTTTGTACACTGCTCAAAAAATGAAAGAAACACTTTTTAATCTAAGTATTGCATCAAATCAGTCAAACATGTGGGATACTGATCTGGTCAAGTAATTAAAAGAGGTTTTTTTTAGTCAGCTTCAGCTGCTTTGGTGTTCATGAAATTAACAACAGGTGCACTAGAGGGGTAACAATGAGACACCCCTCAAAACCGGATTGGTTTTACACATGAAGGCCACTGACATTTTATTTCATTCTTGTGTTTTCTGACTGTTTTTTCAATAGTTTTGCATTTGGCTAGGGTCACTGTCACTACTGGTAGCATGAGGTGATACCTGGACCCTACAGAGGTTGAAGAGGCAGTCCAACTCCTCCACAATGGCACATCAATACGTGCCATTACCAGAAGGTTTGCTGTGTTGCCCAGCACAGTCTCAAGAGCATGGAGGAGGTTCCAGGAGACAGGCAGTTACTCCAGGAGAGCTGGACAGGGCTGCAGAAGGTCCTCAACCCATCAGCAGGACAGCTATCTGCTCCTTTGTGCATGGAGGACCAGGATGAGCACTGCCAGAGCCCTACAAAGTGGCCTCTAGCAGGCCACTGGTGTGAATGTCTCTGACCAAACAATCAGAAGGAGATGTAATGGAGTGGTCTGAGGGCCTGACATCCTCTAGTGGCTCCTGTGCTCACTGCCTGACACCGTGGAGCTTGATTAGCATTTGCCATAGAACACAGGAATTGGCAGGTCTGCCAATGGTGCCCTTTGCTTTTCACAAATGAGAGCAGGTTCATCGTGAGCACATGTCACAGACATGGAAAGGTCTGGAGAAGCCATGGAGAATGTTATGCTGCCGGTAACATGGTTTAGCATGACCGGTTTGGTGGTGAGTCAGTGATGGTCTGAGGAGGCATATCCATGGAGGGACGCACAGACCTCTACAGGCTAGACAACGGCACTCTGACTGCCATTAGGTATCAAGATGAAATCCTTGGATCCATTGTCAGACCCTACACTGCTGCAATGGTCCTGGGTTCCTTGTGGTGCACGACAATGCCTGGCCTCATGTGGCAAGAGGATGCAGTCACTTCCTGGAGGATGAAGGAATTGACAGCATTGACTGGCCCCAATACTCACCTGACCTAAATCCAATAGAACGCCTTTGGAACATTATGTTTTGTTCCGTCCAACACCACCAGGTTGCTCCTCAGACTGTCCAGGAGCTCAGGGATGCCCTGGTTCAGATCTGGGAGGAGATACCCCAGGACACCATCCATCGTCTCATTCGGAGCTTGTCCTGATATTGTCAGGCTGCATACAAGCATATGGAGGTCATGCAAACTACTGAGTACCGTTTTGAGTTGCTGCCAACGAATTTCAGAAAATGGACCAGTCTACCACATCAGTTTTTCACTTTGATTTTGGAACGTCTTGAATTTAGCCCTCCTGGGGGTTGATCATTTTCATTTCCATCAAACAATGTGGCATCTTTTCATTCCTAACACATTAACCAGTCCATATCAATGTAAATATCCAGTTTGATTTTTCCCCGCATTGAAATATGATGTTTTCAAAGTGTTCCTTTAATTTTTTTGAGCAGTGTAGTTGTGTTTGTTAAGCATAAGTCTTCTGATATGGTTGTTTGAGAAATGAGAAGCTCCTCACTGCATCAATCAGGGTTAGATAAGTTGTTGAGAAGCAGAAGAGTTATCGAGCTAGCCAGGAGTCCAACCTAGAATCTTCTGATCCGTAGTCAGACGCGTTATCCATTGCTCCACCAGCCCTATATAATATGGCCCAGTATATATATATATATCCCTATATATTGTATTTTAGAAGGTTAAAAAGTTATTTGCAGTCCAATTTCCCATTAGTTAGATTTACTTAGTAAATCTTATTATTTTGCCCGGCGAGCTGTGTGTAATTATGGACCGCATATGCACAGATGTTGTATTTATCTGTGTTGATAACCACTGAGATTCCGTGTAAGTGGGTCCTGGCTAACTGCTAAAGCTAACGGCTAAGCTGCGGACGGACAAGCGTCGTCACAGCATGATCAGACTTTTCACTGGACAGACTGAGTTACCTGCCGCACCAGTGACCTGTATGTCCTTTCCCAGGACCTTAGATTGCTTATCTGTGAACTGCTGATTTCAATTCGGTGGGCTGTGGACGCCAATACAAGGATTCTGCCAGATACTAACTGTGAGTTTTGTAGACCTTGGAGATCAACTCTGCTGTGGGGATTCTGTGGACTGCTTCCTGTAAGTCACTGGAGGTTGCTGCTCTGCACCACGGATTCGGCGACCAGCTGGAGATCAACACACCAGCCTGCTGCGGTTTGGGGTTGGAATGTGCGCACATGAGTGCTTTTACAACATAATTGGTAAAAAGAAGTATTTAAGTGACTGGTCGAGTTGGAAAATAAGTTGCATGCAAGGAAATATGCTTCTGCCTCTTGTCTGGCTTGTTTGAAATGAGCCCTCAAAATCTTTACCCTGTACTGGAAACTATCCAGTGTCCATAGTTGGTCAGTAAGTACATGCAACAAAGAGAGAGAAATAAAAACAAGCAGAAGAACTAAAAGAGTTCCTCCAAGACTCAGCAATCCACCTGCATCTGAAGGATAAGGGACACGCTTCTGACTACGGCGATATTCACATTCTGGACAGAGAAGGAAGATAGTTTGAGAGGCAGTTGTAGGACTCCATCTTTGTTTAAATGGCACAGCGACCTCGAAACAGGAGGAGGCTACAACATCAATTACAAAACAGCTTTGGTGCAAGTGGAGTATTGAGGTCTCTCCCCATAAACTTTCACCATCAATAACAGGGTTGGAATAACACTGACATGTCAGTTTCACATTCTTTGTTATGTAAACCGGCAGCTCCACAATCATCAGTGCTGTTGATGGGACACCTGGTTTCATATCCATTCACACCTTTGAGGCAAGTGAGTTGTGGGCCATTAGCCACATGAACTTAGGGTGACTAGATACATCCCATGCAGAGTGAACTGAAGAAGCCTCTTGGATGAGCAGTGAGATGTCTTCAAGAATCTGAAATAGAAGATACATTGCTTTTACTGAAGCTCCTTGGATCACCATCATCTGGAAATGTAGCATATGAAAGAATCAAAAGAATCTGAACCTTTTCTCTTTAACGTTGAATGTGGCGTGTCACAGAATTGCGTTGCGTTGTGATGGATATTTGCTTGCCATGTATGGACATGTAGAAACAACAATCACGTGACTGGTATGGATGGAAAATAAAGGGTATATTGCTGGAAAAGACTTATTGTTTCAAAGCAATATGTGTGTGTAGATTCTCAATTTTCCAGGTCACATTAATGCTTATCACTGGAAGAGTCATCTATAAAGAGGGGAGGGAATTGACTGCATCAGCTACCAACACCAGAAATGCAGCAAGAAAGAATAATATCCATTGTTGGCACCTCTACAACCACTAACACTGTCATTGCTCTGTACCACACCATGTAAAACCAATATGCTTCAGCCTCTGTTTTACTTTACATGGTCTGAACCAAGCATATTCTCTTCTGTGAACACCCATATTTTCCAACTTGACCCGTTGTTTCATCACTTGCCTCACCATTACGTCACAGTGCCGTAATACATTGTATCTTCTACAGTCACAAACTATACTGGCAGTGTTCCCTTTGTGGACTACCTGGAAAGTGCATTCCACTTTTCTTGCACTATTTGTGTCTCACAGTCTGTTAGGTGGAAGTCTGAGCCTCATATGGGGCATGTGTTTAGATGCATGTTTTTTGTCACCCCAGAGTACACGTGAGCAGAAAAAAGCGCCCATTTTTGCTGTGTTTCAGGCCTCGTTGGCGCAGTAGGCAGCGCGTCAGTCTCATAATCTGAAGGTCGTGAGTTCGAGCCTCACATGAGACATATGTTTTGATGCTTGATCACATGTATAACCAAATTTAGACATTAAACAAAATATACTTTCAGCTGTAGCTCAAACAGAAAGATACCTCATCTTCTGATGGAGGTCAACTGAGGTGGTAGGTTTGTGTGGCAGTTTGGATGCAGACAGGTCAGCTTGACTCATCGTGTTCATCCCAGCATATGACTCTTCCTTCATGTCAACAGTCTGCCAGGAGAAGATTTATCAACGTATTGCTTGAAACACTCCTTGTTGTGAACACCGTTTCTGGAGTCGTTGCTGCCACCTGTGAGGTCCCTCTTCATTTCTGCCACCAGGTGAGCAGAATACTCCAGAGCATTTTCAGCCACTCACCTGAATGTCTGCTCAAAAGCACAGCAAACTGGATTCTGAAGAACCCCAGCATGTGTTTTCTGTTGGCTGGATGGAAGCGGGGACTTTGCACTACGTCCTCATAATAGGCATACAAGCATTAAGAAAGCCATCAAATGATTGGCCGATTCTGCAAGTAAGTTTCTTTACATGGGAAAATACATTTGACTACACTGATGTAAGTTACAGTCTGTCCCTCTGGGATGTTTGACAGTGTCTTGGTTCTCTGCAATCAAGGACATAAGGAAGCACGACTTGCCGTGACCCGGATTCGAACCGGGGTTGCTGCGGCCACAACACAGAGTACTAACCACTATACGATCACGGCCTCTGGATGCTGGAGAGTGGTTGGTGAAATGCTATGAGCTCTGAATATCACACTTACGATTTGTTTTCTGTTAAAACTGATCAATTTTCCATTCAGAAGTGTTTCATCTGTATCCCATCCCAAAAACTGGATGTACAATCTCCAGGTTATGAGACTGAAATGCTTTCGACTGTAGCGGTGGAGCCAAAACCTGAACAATATGCACTTGGACTTCTACCTCTCATCCAGTTTGACACAAGCAGAACAGTGACAGTCACTGACAGAAGTTGTGTCGAGACGACTGTGGGTGCAGACAAATTTGTGCACATGCTGTGTATATATAGCATGAAGGAGAAGCTAAAGGCTTACCGAGCTAGCCAGGAGTTGAACCTAGAATCTTCTGATCCGTAGTCAGACGCGTTATCCATTGCGCCACTAGCCCTACACAACATGTTGGTAAGTGGGGACCTTGGGATCTGTCATGTCTTAATTAGTCATATGCTTGATTTTGCCCTGTTCTAAACTACGTCAACTGAAGCAGATGCTGTGGCACGTTGAGGAAAAGCATCATTTGATGTGCCATCGTGAGCCCTGTTGACAAATGCCTTTTCTAAGCATTGGTGGTTCAGTGGTAGAATTCTCGCCTGCCATGCGGGAGGCCCGGGTCCGATTCCCGGCCAATGCATAGCTCACTCGTTGGGGGTTTTTGTCTCTCTTGTTGGACACATTCTTTTCAGTCTTTCTTGAGTATAAATCAGAATCTGTTGTTGGCATTTAAATGTTCAATATACACATGTCAAGCAGTTGTCAGGTGCCCACAAAAACTACAAATCACAGGATTGCTGTGGCACGTTGAGGAAAAGCATCATTTGATGTGCCATCGTGAGCCCTGTTGACAAACGCCTTTTCTGAGCATTGGTGGTTCAGTGGTAGAATTCTCGCCTGCCACGCGGGAGGCCCGGGTCCGATTCCCGGCCAATGCATAGCTCACTCGTTGGGGGTTTTTGTCTCTCTTGTTGGACACATTCTTTTCTTGAGTATAAATCAGAATCTGTTGTTGGCATTTAAATGTTCAATATACACATGTCAAGCAGTTGTCAGGTGCCCACAAAAACTACAAATCACAGGATTCCTATTATATTGCTGTTTTCTTTCTTTTTTGCAGCATTCCCTTCATCACACAATTCTTGACTGAAAGTGACCATTCCTGAAAAGTACTCAACTTTTGTACACTGCTCAAAAAAATTAAAGAAACACTTTTTAATCTAAGTATTGCATCAAATCAGTCAAACATGTGGGATACTGATCTGGTCAAGTAATTAAAAGAGGTTTTTTTTAGTCAGCTTCAGCTGCTTTGGTGTTCATGAAATTAACAACAGGTGCACTAGAGGGGTAACAATGAGACACCCCTCAAAACCGGATTGGTTTTACACATGAAGGCCACTGACATTTTATTTCATTCTTGTGTTTTCTGACTGTTTTTTCAATAGTTTTGCATTTGGCTAGGGTCACTGTCACTACTGGTAGCATGAGGTGATACCTGGACCCTACAGAGGTTGAAGAGGCAGTCCAACTCCTCCACAATGGCACATCAATACGTGCCATTACCAGAAGGTTTGCTGTGTTGCCCAGCACAGTCTCAAGAGCATGGAGGAGGTTCCAGGAGACAGGCAGTTACTCCAGGAGAGCTGGACAGGGCTGCAGAAGGTCCTCAACCCATCAGCAGGACAGCTATCTGCTCCTTTGTGCATGGAGGACCAGGATGAGCACTGCCAGAGCCCTACAAAGTGGCCTCTAGCAGGCCACTGGTGTGAATGTCTCTGACCAAACAATCAGAAGGAGATGTAATGGAGTGGTCTGAGGGCCTGACATCCTCTAGTGGCTCCTGTGCTCACTGCCTGACACCGTGGAGCTTGATTAGCATTTGCCATAGAACACAGGAATTGGCAGGTCTGCCAATGGTGCCCTTTGCTTTTCACAAATGAGAGCAGGTTCATCGTGAGCACATGTCACAGACATGGAAAGGTCTGGAGAAGCCATGGAGAATGTTATGCTGCCGGTAACATGGTTTAGCATGACCGGTTTGGTGGTGAGTCAGTGATGGTCTGAGGAGGCATATCCATGGAGGGACGCACAGACCTCTACAGGCTAGACAACGGCACTCTGACTGCCATTAGGTATCAAGATGAAATCCTTGGATCCATTGTCAGAGCCTACACTGCTGCAATGGTCCTGGGTTCCTTGTGGTGCACGACAATGCCTGGCCTCATGTGGCAAGAGGATGCAGTCACTTCCTGGAGGATGAAGGAATTGACAGCATTGACTGGCCCCAATACTCACCTGACCTAAATCCAATAGAACGCCTTTGGAACATTATGTTTTGTTCCGTCCAACACCACCAGGTTGCTCCTCAGACTGTCCAGGAGCTCAGGGATGCCCTGGTTCAGATCTGGGAGGAGATACCCCAGGACACCATCCATCGTCTCATTCGGAGCTTGTCCTGATATTGTCAGGCTGCATACAAGCATATGGAGGTCATGCAAACTACTGAGTACCGTTTTGAGTTGCTGCCAACGAATTTCAGAAAATGGACCAGTCTACCACATCAGTTTTTCACTTTGATTTTGGAACGTCTTGAATTTAGCCCTCCTGGGGGTTGATCATTTTCATTTCCATCAAACAATGTGGCATCTTTTCATTCCTAACACATTAACCAGTCCATATCAATGTAAATATCCAGTTTGATTTTTCCCCGCATTGAAATATGATGTTTTCAAAGTGTTCCTTTAATTTTTTTGAGCAGTGTAGTTGTGTTTGTTAAGCATAAGTCTTCTGATATGGTTGTTTGAGAAATGAGAAGCTCCTCACTGCATCAATCAGGGTTAGATAAGTTGTTGAGAAGCAGAAGAGTTATCGAGCTAGCCAGGAGTCCAACCTAGAATCTTCTGATCCGTAGTCAGACGCGTTATCCATTGCTCCACCAGCCCTATATAATATGGCCCAGTATATATATATATATATATCCCTATATATTGTATTTTAGAAGGTTAAAAAGTTATTTGCAGTCCAATTTCCCATTAGTTAGATTTACTTAGTAAATCTTATTATTTTGCCCGGCGAGCTGTGTGTAATTATGGACCGCATATGCACAGATGTTGTATTTATCTGTGTTGATAACCACTGAGATTCCGTGTAAGTGGGTCCTGGCTAACTGCTAAAGCTAACGGCTAAGCTGCGGACGGACAAGCGTCGTCACAGCATGATCAGACTTTTCACTGGACAGACTGAGTTACCTGCCGCACCAGTGACCTGTATGTCCTTTCCCAGGACCTTAGATTGCTTATCTGTGAACTGCTGATTTCAATTCGGTGGGCTGTGGACGCCAATACAAGGATTCTGCCAGATACTAACTGTGAGTTTTGTAGACCTTGGAGATCAACTCTGCTGTGGGGATTCTGTGGACTGCTTCCTGTAAGTCACTGGAGGTTGCTGCTCTGCACCACGGATTCGGCGACCAGCTGGAGATCAACACACCAGCCTGCTGCGGTTTGGGGTTGGAATGTGCGCACATGAGTGCTTTTACAACATAATTGGTAAAAAGAAGTATTTAAGTGACTGGTCGAGTTGGAAAATAAGTTGCATGCAAGGAAATATGCTTCTGCCTCTTGTCTGGCTTGTTTGAAATGAGCCCTCAAAATCTTTACCCTGTACTGGAAACTATCCAGTGTCCATAGTTGGTCAGTAAGTACATGCAACAAAGAGAGAGAAATAAAAACAAGCAGAAGAACTAAAAGAGTTCCTCCAAGACTCAGCAATCCACCTGCATCTGAAGGATAAGGGACACGCTTCTGACTACGGCGATATTCACATTCTGGACAGAGAAGGAAGATAGTTTGAGAGGCAGTTGTAGGACTCCATCTTTGTTTAAATGGCACAGCGACCTCGAAACAGGAGGAGGCTACAACATCAATTACAAAACAGCTTTGGTGCAAGTGGAGTATTGAGGTCTCTCCCCATAAACTTTCACCATCAATAACAGGGTTGGAATAACACTGACATGTCAGTTTCACATTCTTTGTTATGTAAACCGGCAGCTCCACAATCATCAGTGCTGTTGATGGGACACCTGGTTTCATATCCATTCACACCTTTGAGGCAAGTGAGTTGTGGGCCATTAGCCACATGAACTTAGGGTGACTAGATACATCCCATGCAGAGTGAACTGAAGAAGCCTCTTGGATGAGCAGTGAGATGTCTTCAAGAATCTGAAATAGAAGATACATTGCTTTTACTGAAGCTCCTTGGATCACCATCATCTGGAAATGTAGCATATGAAAGAATCAAAAGAATCTGAACCTTTTCTCTTTAACGTTGAATGTGGCGTGTCACAGAATTGCGTTGCGTTGTGATGGATATTTGCTTGCCATGTATGGACATGTAGAAACAACAATCACGTGACTGGTATGGATGGAAAATAAAGGGTATATTGCTGGAAAAGACTTATTGTTTCAAAGCAATATGTGTGTGTAGATTCTCAATTTTCCAGGTCACATTAATGCTTATCACTGGAAGAGTCATCTATAAAGAGGGGAGGGAATTGACTGCATCAGCTACCAACACCAGAAATGCAGCAAGAAAGAATAATATCCATTGTTGGCACCTCTACAACCACTAACACTGTCATTGCTCTGTACCACACCATGTAAAACCAACATGCTTCAGCCTCTGTTTTACTTTACATGGTCTGAACCAAGCATATTCTCTTCTGTGAACACCCATATTTTCCAACTTGACCCGTTGTTTCATCACTTGCCTCACCATTACGTCACAGTGCCGTAATACATTGTATCTTCTACAGTCACAAACTATACTGGCAGTGTTCCCTTTGTGGACTACCTGGAAAGTGCATTCCACTTTTCTTGCACTATTTGTGTCTCACAGTCTGTTAGGTGGAAGTCTGAGCCTCATATGGGGCATGTGTTTAGATGCATGTTTTTTGTCACCCCAGAGTACACGTGAGCAGAAAAAAGCGCCCATTTTTGCTGTGTTTCAGGCCTCGTTGGCGCAGTAGGCAGCGCGTCAGTCTCATAATCTGAAGGTCGTGAGTTCGAGCCTCACATGAGGCATATGTTTTGATGCTTGATCACATGTATAACCAAATTTAGACATTAAACAAAATATACTTTCAGCTGTAGCTCAAACAGAAAGATACCTCATCTTCTGATGGAGGTCAACTGAGGTGGTAGGTTTGTGTGGCAGTTTGGATGCAGACAGGTCAGCTTGACTCATCGTGTTCATCCCAGCATATGACTCTTCCTTCATGTCAACAGTCTGCCAGGAGAAGATTTATCAACGTATTGCTTGAAACACTCCTTGTTGTGAACACCGTTTCTGGAGTCGTTGCTGCCACCTGTGAGGTCCCTCTTCATTTCTGCCACCAGGTGAGCAGAATACTCCAGAGCATTTTCAGCCACTCACCTGAATGTCTGCTCAAAAGCACAGCAAACTGGATTCTGAAGAACCCCAGCATGTGTTTTCTGTTGGCTGGATGGAAGCGGGGACTTTGCACTACGTCCTCATAATAGGCATACAAGCATTAAGAAAGCCATCAAATGATTGGCCGATTCTGCAAGTAAGTTTCTTTACATGGGAAAATACATTTGACTACACTGATGTAAGTTACAGTCTGTCCCTCTGGGATGTTTGACAGTGTCTTGGTTCTCTGCAATCAAGGACATAAGGAAGCACGACTTGCCGTGACCCGGATTCGAACCGGGGTTGCTGCGGCCACAACACAGAGTACTAACCACTATACGATCACGGCCTCTGGATGCTGGAGAGTGGTTGGTGAAATGCTATGAGCTCTGAATATCACACTTACGATTTGTTTTCTGTTAAAACTGATCAATTTTCCATTCAGAAGTGTTTCACCTGTATCCCATCCCAAAAACTGGATGTACAATCTCCAGGTTATGAGACTGAAATGCTTTCGACTGTAGTGGTGGAGCCAAAACCTGAACAATATGCACTTGGACTTCTACCTCTCATCCAGTTTGACACAAGCAGAACAGTGACAGTCACTGACAGAAGTTGTGTCGAGACGACTGTGGGTGCAGACAAATTTGTGCACATGCTGTGTATATATAGCATGAAGGAGAAGCTAAAGGCTTATCGAGCTAGCCAGGAGTTGAACCTAGAATCTTCTGATCCGTAGTCAGACGCGTTATCCATTGCGCCACTAGCCCTACACAACGTGTTGGTAAGTGGGGACCTTGGGATCTGTCATGTCTTAATTAGTCATATGCTTGATTTTGCCCTGTTCTAAACTACGTCAACTGAAGCAGATGCTGTGGCACGTTGAGGAAAAGCATCATTTGATGTGCCATCGTGAGCCCTGTTGACAAATGCCTTGTCTAAGCATTGGTGGTTCAGTGGTAGAGTTCTCGCCTGCCATGTGGGAGGCCTGGGTCCGATTCCCGGCCAATGCATAGCTCACTCGTTGGGGGTTTTTGTCTCTCTTGTTGGACATACTCTTTTCAGTCTTTCTTGAGTATAAATCAGAATCTGTTGTTGGCATTTAAATGTTCAATATACACATGTCAAGCAGTTGTCAGGTGCCCACAAAAACTACAAATCACAGGATTGCTGTGGCACGTTGAGGAAAAGCATCATTTGATGTGCCATCGTGAGCCCTGTTGACAAACGCCTTTTCTGAGCATTGGTGGTTCAGTGGTAGAATTCTCGCCTGCCACGCGGGAGGCCCGGGTCCGATTCCCGGCCAATGCATAGCTCACTCGTTGGGGGTTTTTGTCTCTCTTGTTGGACATACTCTTTTCAGTCTTTCTTGAGTATAAATCAGAATCTGTTGTTGGCATTTAAATGTTCAATATACACATGTCAAGCAGTTGTCAGGTGCCCACAGAAACTACGAATCACAGGATTCCTATTATATTGCTGTTTTCTTTCTTTTTGCAGCATTCACTTCATCACACAATTCTTGACTGAAAATGACCATTCCTGAAAAGTACTCAACTTTTGTACACTGCTCAAAAAAATTAAAGAAACACTTTTTAATCTAAGTATTGCATCAAATCAGTCAAGCATGTGGGATACTGATCTGGTCAAGTAATTAAAAGAGGTTTTTTTTAGTCAGCTTCAGCTGCTTTGGTGTTCATGAAATTAACAACAGGTGCACTAGAGGGGTAACAATGAGACACCCCTCAAAACCGGATTGGTTTTACACATGAAGGCCACTGACATTTTATGTCATTCTTGTGTTTTCTGACTGTTTTTTCAATAGTTTTGCATTTGGCTAGGGTCACTGTCACTACTGGTAGCATGAGGTGATACCTGGACCCTACAGAGGTTGAAGAGGCAGTCCAACTCCTCCACAATGGCTCATCAATACGTGCCATTACCAGAAGGTTTGCTGTGTTGAGTGAAACACCTTTTGCCACTCTTGCCTGCCGAGCCAACCGAGGAAGCAGGGAGACAGGTTGAGAGAAAGAGAGAGAGAGAGACAGAGAGAGAGAGAGAGAGAGAGAGACAGAGAGAGAGAGAGAGAGAGAGAGAGAGAGAGCAAGGAGTGGCACTAACCAGGCCCAGTTGCAGCTGGCCTGACATGTTTAGCGAGTTTGAACATGTTTTTAGAAAGAAGTGCAACACCGCTGCAGCTACAAAAGAGACGGAGACAGCGTGGAGAACATTGCTGCCCGGGTCAATGCGTAAGTTTAAATGTAGTCCTTTGTAATCATAATAATATTACAGGGAAAAACTGTCTGAATGGTAGCCTATTAAGTCATTTCATTTAGGTGAAATCCCACGGGGGAGAAGCCCACGTGGCAGCAGCTTAAGATGAAATATAAAAACATTGTTCAAACAGGTAAGACCTCAGCATTATCTCATGGAGGTACTTCATGTTGATCATGTTTTACATTGTGAAGTAGCCTAAATATTAAGTGGCTGTTTGACTGTGCAGTTGTTTTATCCACACATAGCCTAAATGTCTGCATCCATATCATGTTCTGTTAAATAATTAAACCTATTTAAACTAACACAGACTTCTGCTCAGCCAACAGAAAGAAAGTAGATGCCTGTAAAGCGGGTGTTATATATATATATATATATATATTATATATATATATATATATATGGATGCATATATATATATGTATATATATATATATATATATATATGTATATATAATTATTTAGTTCTCTTTTGTGTCTTATTTGTCTTTTGACCCCTTCACACCACAACAGACCTTGTAACTGTAAGTAGGCAACACTCCAAAGATTTATCCAAATGGTAGTTTAAGTGTACTGAAACATGTCACTGATCTAGGATGAAGAGGATGAAACTGTGGGTGCTGCCTTTACAGAGGGGATCCAGAAAGGCATACAGAGGTATGTTACTGATATTTCTCTTCCCATTCACATTTTGGGTGGAATAGAGTGTGACATTTAGCCAACAATGAAGTATTGCACATTCTCATCTTTTTAACAGAGCATGGCTGGACAGCAGCAGGATGGTTCCTCAACTTCCACTGCACCGACTGACACAGAGAGATGGATGTTCAGTTAACACCAGAGGTTCATTCCATGGAATTCATGTGCAACTGTATAATTTAATGTCCTGTATGTATTCCCATTTAACAGTAAAACGGATTTACAAACTGCATTTGCTGAGAAAAATCGAAAAAGCAGATTAGGAGGGCAGATCTGGAAATTGAAATACTAGAGCACAAGTTAGAGGTGGTGATGGTCACAGATGAATTATGTTAACTATTGGAACATGAACTGAACTATCTCTTTTATTTGCAGGAAATAAAGAAGACCAAATGAAATGTGTATCATGTCTTTATTTGCTGTGGTGGTGATGATGGCGACTTAAACTCTAAAGTGATTATTGCATACGGTGTCTCTGACTGCTCTGCTGTCCTGGATAGCTGCAGGTGGATGGGGTCATCATCTGGGTCTTCAGTTTGTAGAGCAGGGTGTTGCTCTCCTCTAATAGTGGTAATATTAGGACTTCCGGTTATGGAGTGCCGCTGACAAGTCACATCAACTGGGCTCGCTGCTACCTCTCTGCAAAACTTCTGAAGGACTGACGGCTCGTATTACATTTATATATATATATATATATATATTGGGGGCAACACTAACATAAGTTATGCCACTGAAAAATCCTAAAGGTGGACAACAATTGCCCAAGGCACTGGCACAAACCAGCATGGCTAGCAATGCCACGTCCAGTGCTAGCAATGATGCTAACAAAGACCACGATGAAGCTACTGCTGAGGGACCTTCAAACAGCGATATACTGGGCGCAATTCGTGCACTTAAGGAAGACTTCGACAAACAGTCTGCCGACATGCTGGAAGCGATTAATGGCATTAAAGGAGATCTAGTGTCCCACTCCAAGAGGACTGGAGAAGCGGAGGGGAGAATTTCACAGGCAGAGGAAGACGTGACTGCGCTTCAACAGAAAGTTAAACAGCTTGAGGGGACAGTGGAAGTACTAAATAGTAAAATCCAAGAACAAGAAGACAGAGGAAGACGCTCGAACTTGAGGCTGGTCGGTCTCCCGGAGACAGTTGAAGGATCAGATATGTGTAGCTTTTTGGAAAACTAGCTCCCTAAGGTACTGGGTGACGCTCTCAACCCCGCTCCGGTAATTGAACGAGCGCATCGACTGGGCAAAATTAACACGAGCCGGTCTTCAGCGCCCAGACCGATTGTTATGAAATTTCTTAACTATAAGGACCGGGAGAAGACACTGAGAGCAGCGAGGCAGCAGAGGGAAGTGCGGTATGGAAACCAATGGGTAAGCTTCTTTCCGGATGTATCAGCTGAAACTCGCCAGCGACAACGGCAATTTGACGGGGTTAAGGCCCAGCTTCGGAGCATGAATGTCCGCTACGGGCTGCTCTATCCGGCTCACCTGGTGATCACTCACGACAGTCAGCGTCTGATCTTCAAGTCCGTCACAGAGGCAGAGGATTATCTCCAGAAGATGAGGGCTACTCCGTAAGGATCCCCCACGATTTTGAACCCGATACGAGGTATATCTGGGGACTACGGCAGCAGTGGACTGACAACTTTATGACTGACTGGTAATTATTCATCCTCATTTATTATGAGCGCCTTTATTTTTTTATCTCTTACAGTGGACACTTAATGAGACATTCTAAGTTTTAAATACGGAAATCTAACAGAGTTAGACCCGAAGAGACATCTATCCTTGTCACTCTGTGTGCCATTGGTGCAGGAAGGAATCTTTATTTTATTTACTCAGTAAGTATTACTTTCTCCCCCCTTTTGGTTTACTGCAACTCGAGCCTGAAGTCTGTTTTCAATATGTTAGCAGGCCACAACACAGTGTTCACGTATGGGTAACGTTGCTCCTCGCAGTGTGGATCAACCGTTCTACATAACTGGAGTTTATTATTTCTTGTACTGTTTAAGTGCGCTTCGTTTGGGGAAGCGTATAAGGGTCGTTTTGGGGAGGGGAGTGGATCACCGTGTTTGTTTGGTTAGTGTTGTATTTTTATGTTTTTTAATTATTTTTTCCTTCTTTTTCAAGTAAACAAAAAGTACTAGCACCTCTAGTCTAAAAGTGGTTTAATAATATGTTTAATGGCTCAGAATTAAAAATCTCAAGCTGGAATACAAGAGGACTGAATAAACTGGTAAAGCTTAAGCAAGTTTTGGGTAGAATCAAGCAGATGAAATCCAATATAATTGTTCTGCAGGAAACCCACTTGGTAATGACTGATATAAACAGAGTTAAAAACAGATGGCCAGGTCAAGTTCATTCTGCTTTCTTCAATACTCACTCCAGAGGGGTTATGATATTAATTCATAAATCAATTCCCTTCCAGTTAAAAAAAGAATACATAGACCCATCAGGGAGATACATCATACTTACTGGTACCATAGTGTCTACCCCGATTAATTTAATAAGCGTGTATGCTCCTAACGGTGATGATGCCTCTTTTTATCAGAACCTCTTTCTCTCCCTGTCATCCCTCCCTGGTCAGTATGTAATTGGTGGCGATTTCAATTGTGTGCTGGACCCGACATATGATCGTTCTACTGGCATCGATACTTCCCATCAGCAAACGAGAAAGACCATTAAAAAATTCATGCTTGATTTAAATTTAATTGACATTTGGCGACACCTTCACCCTAATAAAAAGGACTATTCATGCTTCTCAAATACATATAAATCATACTCTAGAATAGATTATTTTTTAATCTCAAATAGTTTACTATCAAAAGTTGACAGATGCTGGTATGATAGTATTTTGCTGTCGGACCATGCTCCAATCTCTTTAACAATGCAACTACCCAATATAAGCTCCTCACCACCTAGGTTTCGCTTTCAATCTAAATGGCTGCAACACCCAGATTTTGTAACATTTCTTGATGGCAAAATAGATGAATACTTCTCTCTGAATACAAATCAAACTAGTGCTTCAATAAAATGGGAGGCATTCAAGGCGTACTTAAGGGGCCAAATCATAAGTTACACTAAATATAAATCTAAAGTTTAATATACACAACTAGACACTCTTGAGAAAAAAGTCAGGGAGTTGGAACAGGAACTTTATAATAGTGATATCCCAGAAAAACACCAGGAGCTTCTCTTATTGAAATCCCAATATAACGAGTTAACTACTGAAAAAATAGCTTCCAATTTGTTATGGTTAAAACAGTCATATTATGACCAGGGAGAGAAGGCAGGGAAATTGTTAGCATGGAGAATCAAAAAGATACAAACACACAGAACCATTAATTCTATTAAATTAGCTGATGGAAAAAATCTGGTTAATCCAGTTGAAATAAACACTGCATTTACACAATACTATGAAGAGCTGTACAAATCTGAATACCCAGACAGCTCAGAAAAACAAAATGAGTTTCTTGACCAACTTCAGTTCCCAACTTTAGTTGAGGAAGCTAGAATTAATATTGAGAGGAGTTTATGTATTGAAGAATTACTAGAGGCTTTGATCAGTATGAGCAGTGGGAAGGCACCAGGGCCTGATGGCTTGCCTGTAGAAATATATAAGAAATTCTCAGGAAAACTGCTACCACACCTCCTAGAGATGTTTAATGAATCCTATGACAAAGGAATACTACCTCCATCATTAAGGTGTGCCACAATTTCTCTTCTGTTAAAACCAGATAAATCTCCCTTAGAGAGAGCATCTTATCGACCCATATCGTTAATGTCATGTGACACCAAGATACAGTGCAAGGCCCTGGCTAAGCGACTTGAAAAAGTCATACCCACTCTGAACCCCAACGACCAAAATGGATTTGTACAGGGCAGACAAGCATTTCACAATACACGTAGGTTATTAAATGTCTTATATGTTAAACAGAATGCCAGAGACCATGCAATCCTGTCACTGGACGCCGAAAAGGCTTTTGACAGGATCGAATGGAGGTATTTATTTGCTACTCTAAAAAGATTTGGATTTGGGGAGAGATATCTTAAATGGATTCAATTATTATATACCCAACCAGTCGTAGAGGTTATAACTAACAACCAAATATCAAAACCTTTTAGTCTTAGCAGATCTACGCGCCAGGGATGTCCTATGTCCCCTTTATTATTTTTGTTTGCCATCGAGCCCCTGGCCATGGCAATTCGTCAATCGGCGGAAATTAAAGGCATAACTATAGGCAGGATGGAACATCGTTTGTCTCTTTTCGCAGATGATATTGTTTTGATTTTAACGAATCTGGAAACGTCACTAAAAGCGCTATGTCACCTTCTGGAAGCCTTTGGGAAGTTCTCTGGTTATAAAACCAACAGTGATAAGAGCGCATTGTTACTGCTGAATAAGGAAGAGAGAGAGGGCCCACTGGTTCATACACAGTTTGCAATTGCATCAGAAGGATTTACATACTTAGGAATTAAAATAACCCCTGACATTGACAACATTGTCCGACTCAACTATGATCCCCTGGTGAGAGAAGTAGCAGACTCTTTAGAGAAATGGAGCACAATGCCTATCTCTGTGATAGGTCGTATCAATATTATCAAGATGTCAATCCTACCTAAATTTTTATATCTGTTCCAGTCTGTACCTCTCCCCCTCCCAGCCTCCTTCTTTTCCACACAAAAAAAAAACTTCACCTGTTTTATATGGAACAATAAACGCCCAAGGCTGCGTCTCTCTCTCCTTTACCTACCATACGATCGTGGAGGGCTTAGATTGCCTAACATTAAACTCTATTACTGGGCAGCCCAACTTCGGACTGCCATGTATTATTTTTGTGATACAGAGGTTCCGACTTGGATAGAGATCGAAAATAGTAATCTGGAACTTCCACTGCGCTCGTACCTTTATTCATCACAAATGAAAATACTTAGAAAGCGCACACAAAACCCATTCCTCAATAACACTATATCAGTCTGGCATGAGGTCCACACCTTTTTGAATGAAACTCCTAAACTTTCATGTTTCGCACCTATTTGGGGAAATAATAACTTTAAACCGGGGCGACGTGATTTGGGATTCAAACAGTGGATGGAGAGAGGACTGAGCAAAATAAAGGATCTGTACAGCGAAGGTACTCTAATGTCATTTCAGCAATTAGTCACAAAGTATGGACTTCCAAGGAAGCATTTTTTCAAATACTTGCAAATTAGGAGTTTTGTTTACTCCCAAATTAAAACCACACAGGAACCCCCACTGTCTGCCATTGAACAACTGGTATTAAAACACTTACATGACAGGGGCCAGTTGTCCATGTTTTATGATTTATTACTAGCAGGTTCTAAGGACAACTCCCTTTCCTATCTATCTGCATGGAAAAATGACCTGCAGCAGGACATCTCAGTGGAGGAATGGGAGAAGACATGCCTTCTGGCCCAAACCCAAACCATAAACACTAGAGGGAAACTGTTACAGTATAAGTGGTTGCTTAGGACATATATTACGCCAGTTAAATTACACCGTTTTAATCCAGACATCCCGGATACCTGTATTAAATGCACAGAGGAAATTGGTACCCTGTTCCATTGCATGTGGGACTGTCAAAAGCTCCAGGTGTTCTGGAGAGAGGTACTTAAACTGATTTCTAAAGTGACAAATAGTGCTGTTCCAATGGAAGCAAGTCTGTGTTTACTTCATGTTTACCCTGAAGGCTTCTCTGTAAACTTAAAGAATTGTAAGCTTATTAATTTTTGTCTGTTGCAAGCCAAACGTGTGATCGCTTTAAAGTGGAAAGACACTGAGGGACCTAATTGCAGTCAGTGGGTTAAGGAGATGTCTTGCAATCTGGCATTAGAGAAACTGACCTATATAGTCAGAGGTAAAACTGAGGAATTTTATGAAATGTGGACTCCTTTTCTACGCTTTATGGATGACCTGAATGTATAATTGCCCACGACTAGACTGGTGCCACCACCATTATGGTACCAAGAAGGCCCTTGATTTGCTACTTTAGCTCTAAATGCAAGTTAATTTATTTATTTATTTTCCCGCCATTCCTCCTCTTTATCTATGATCATTTACTCTTATTACTTAATTATCTTACGGAGATTGGAATTCATTTATTTATTTATTTTATTTCATATGTATAATGTTATTTTATGTGTATGTATGTTTATATATATATATATATATATATATATATATTTATATATATATATATATTTTTTTATTTATTTATTTTGTGCTGGTGACCTTGTATTATTGAGGGTGGGAGGGAGGGAGGGCTTTGGTGAGTTCCCGTGATTTGTTATTGTTTATTGTTTATGTTATTGCCCAAAAACACAATAAACATAATGTTGAAAAAAAAATAGTGGTAATATTATGAAGAACAGCACATGCCACAGTAATATCACAGGCCCTCTCAGGGGTCACCCTGAGGTGATGTAGGCACTGGAAACGGGCTTGAGCAGGCCTACGGTCATCTCCACCCGGGCCCTGGTCCTGCAGTGAGCCCGGTTGAAGTTCAGTTAGGGGCCTGGTTCAGGGTCAGGGTATGAGGTCATCAGCCTGGGTTGGCATGGTAACCCCTGTCACTCAGCAGAAGGTCATCAAACTCTCCTGTAATGTACAGTGGATACATTAGAGTATATTAAAGGGAGACAAGTGAATTCTATTGTGAAAATCTTTAGGCTACTGACCACGCTGCAGTCTGTTGCTCAGGTTGGACTCTCCATAAATCCTGGAGTCATGTACAGACCTAGGCCACTTGGCCTCCTCATTGGAAATGATGCATGCAGCATCACATACAGTGCCTTGCGAAAGTATTCGGCCCCCTTGAACTTTTCAACCTTTCGCCACATTTCAGGCTTCAAACATAAAGATATAAAATTTTAATTTTTTGTCAAGAATCAACAACAAGTGGGACACAATCGTGAAGTGGAATGAAATTTATTGGATATTTTACACTTTTTTAACAAATAAAAACCTGAAAAGTGGGGCGTGCAATATTATTCGGCCCCTTTACTTTCAGTGCAGCAAACTCACTCCAGAAGTTCAGTGAGGATCTCTGAATGATCCAATGTTGTCCTAAATGACTGATGATGATAAATAGAATCCACCTGTGTGTAATCAAGTCTCCGTATAAATGCACCTGCTCTGTGATAGTCTCAGGGTTCTGTTTAAAGTGCAGAGAGCATCATGAAGACCAAGGAACACACCAGGCAGGTCCCAGATACTGTTGTGGAGAAGTTTAAAGCCGGATTTGGATACAAAAAGATTTCCCAAGCTTTAAACATCTCAAGGAGCACTGTGCAAGCAATCATATTGAAATGGAAGGAGTATCAGACCACTGCAAATCTACCAAGACCCGGCCGTCCCTCTAAACTTTCACCTCCAACAAGGAGAAGACTGATCAGAGATGCAGCCAAGAGGCCCATGATCACTCTGGATGAACTTCAGAGATCTACAGCTGAGGTGGGAGAGTCTGTCCATAGGACAACAATCAGTCATACACTGCACAAATCTGGCCTTTTTGGAAGAGTGGCAAGAAGAAAGTCATTTCTCAAAGATATCCATAAAAAGTCTCGTTTGAAGTTTGCCACAAGCCACCTGGGAGACACACCAAACATGTGGAAGAAGGTGCTCTGGTCAGATGAAACCAAAATCGAACTTTTTGGCCACAATGCAAAACGATATGTTTGGCGTAAAAGCAACACAGCTCATCACCCTGAACACACCATCCCCACTGTCAAACATGGTGGTGGCAGCCTCATGGTTTGGGCCTGCTTTTCTTCAGCAGGGACAGGGAAGATGGTTAAAATTGATGGGAAGATGAATGGAGCCAAATACAGGAGCATTCTGGAAGAAAACCTGTTGGAGTCTGCTAAAGACCTGAGACTGGGACGGAGATTTATCTTCCAACAGGACAATGATCCAAAACATAAAGCCAAATCTACAATGGAATGGTTCACAAATAAACGTATCCAGGTGTTAGAATGGCCAAGTCAAAGTCCAGACCTGAATCCAATGGAGAATCTGTGGGCAGAGCTGAAGACTGCTGTTCACAAACGCTCTCCATCCAACCTCACTGAGCTCGAGCTGTTTTGCAAGGAAGAATGGACAAGAATTTCAGTCTCTGGATGTGCAAAACTGATAGAGACATACCCCAAGCGACTTGCAGCTGTAATTGCAGCAAAAGGTGGCGCTACAAAGTATTAATGCAAGGGGGCCGAATAATATTGCACTCCCCACTTTTCATGTTTTTATTTGTTAAAAAAGTTTAAAATATCCAATAAATTTCGTTCCACTTCACGATTGTGTCCCACTTGTTGTTGATTCTTGACAAAAAATTAAAATTTTATATCTTTATGTTTGAAGCCTGAAATGTGGCGAAAGGTTGAAAAGTTCAAGGGGGCTGAATACTTTCACAAGGCACTGTATGATCTGGACAGTGCAGAGAATTACAGATGTTGAACTATGATGCAGTCTTTAACATTTAGAAACTGTAGTCAATCTACTTGTAGCCAACCTGCACATTTATGCTGTGAATGGACTTCCCATTCATGATGTGAGGGAGCTATGATGGGGATGTGTGTGCATCTATGCAGCCAATCACACTGGGAAATCCTAAAAGAAATTCAAATGACTAATCCCAGTCTGAGGTTTCAGCACAATGTCATTAACAGAATATGATTTAAAATGAATGTAACAGATCTTTACATGATTCACCTGCAATCCTGTGGAACTCCTCCTTGATGCTCTGACAGGTTTATGTCCAGTTAAAACCACAACGATGAGTTAAAGCCGTTTCAGGGCCAGGAACACTTTCCTGACCGTCCTGCATACAGTTGTCTTACTGAAATGCTCTGCATCTCCAATATTAAATAAAAACTTTCATTTGCAAAGAACTGCAGCACAACACACAATATCTGCCGGATGTGAGAGCATGACTGCGGCTGGTAATGTAAATGTAAGGACGGATTAGGTTGTTTATGTAGATTATGGACTTGAAACGATTATGAAACGGTACCACTCAAACAGATAATTGTCCGGAAATGCGAGAACATTTATGCTCGGTCTGATAACAATCTACCGACGAATATTTAATTATCTGTGCAGTAATGCTGCTCCTTTATCCACTGGATCGTTAATAAAAGCTGTTCTACGCCAAAACTCGCCCACTTACTCACTGAATGAATGAGGAAATCAAACAGTGTGTGTTGCTTAAAGAGGGCGGAGACAGAGAGAAACTCGAGGTTTTCTGAGATAAACCTGCTGGCGACCAGGTTAGAATCATAGTCTGTTACTGCGGTAAGTGACCGAGAGTTTAAGTTACCCCTCTTTGTGAAACAGGCTAGAGTTACCCCTCTGTCTCAGGGTTAAGTTACCTCGCTTCGTGAAACGGAAAACTCTGAGTTTCCCTCATTTCAGGGTTAAGAAACTCAGAGTTTTCACGAAACCTGCTTCGTGAAACAGGCCACTGAACTTCAAATTTAATGCAGCTTTGTTGACCAAAACACACACAGACCCACAGCAGCCTCCCACCATCAGAACATGCAGCATACCATTAGTTTGATTTGCTAACCTGCACTGGAACAAACCCAGACCACATTGTCAAAACTACTCACACAGAAAACACTAAAAACACACGTTCAGTCCTCTGCATTGTAACCTGTCATTTCAGACAATGTTAACTGCTGACAATATAAAAAAAAAAAGGGAAGGAAAGGGATTGAAGCTCCTGCTAAAAAACAAACAAACAAACAAATGGGTGCCCAGATAGCTCAACTGGGTGCAGGGCTTAAAGTTTTCCGGCGCCGCGCCGGATTTCCGGCGCATGGAAGTGTACCATTTAAAAAATTTCATCCATCTCCGTCCTGAAGGCTCCAAGCATGTGCGTCATTTTGCATTCAGTTGCTCCGCTTTAATCAATCAAACTCCAAATACTACATTAAAAAATATACACCTTCTGTCCAGGCATGCGACTTTGTGATAGAACTTTTATCCAATTACAGTTTTCTAACTGCCAGTGCGCATCGACTGCTGGGCGCACGATATGCTGCGCCCTCTTGGTTCGGCATCGTCAGTGCTGCTGATAAGAAATAACAGTATCCCACAAACAAAATCCAAATTTGCAAGATTTGTTGGTGTTTTTTGTAATTATATTTAAGGGAATTACTGGAAACATATCGATATATATTTCATATTATTTATTTTATTTCTGCTTGAACTGTATACCCCTTCCACACATGTCCCAGCCCTGTGGCTGCCTGGTCTCTCCAGAGCGCACGGAGCTCCAATCTGTGAGTGGTGCGGTGAAGAATCGAGCAGCTGATCACTGGTCAATAGCGTTGGAGCTTGTGTTTAGCCCAGAGACGCAGATACTAAAGTTTGCTCAGACTTTGTGTGACAGAGGAGAGAGGATGTGTCTCTGCTGATTAACAAAGAGAGCAGCCGCTGCCGCGATCCCTGAGCCGCGGTGTGTTGACTCGCCCCATTGGCGTAAGTGCGTCAGTGGCGATGCGCGTGCACGCCCCACAGTCCCCATGGTTTCGCCACAAAATAAAAACAAACGGGCTTAGGTATTGAATTAAAAAAAAGTAACAAAAACAGAAGTTGTTGATTTTGTTTGATTTCTTAGTCTTTAAACATTTTCTAGTGTTTTACAACGGCAAAAGGAAAAAAAAGAAACAGCTATTTAGTTTGCCGGCTTTTATTTTGAAAGGAAAAAAATCAAAGATCAAGCCATACGGATTTGTCCCATTATTCTACTCAGAACATCTGTTTAGTTAAATATGCACAAACTGAATGTAGCTTAGGTGATATTAACCTTTTTTATTTGAGGACATATAGGATGTTTGTAATAATGAGCAGATTTTGTGACCTTATGCATCCGAATGACGTCTAGCCACAAACAAAAACTCTCCAATCTTAAGCAAATAGTATTAGTAAGAACAGAACGAACGTATGGGTTGTGTGAAATGAATAATGAATAGATAGTTAAATAAGAATGTTCTTAGCCTGCTTTTCAGCGTTTTTTTCTTCCCAAAATATAGATAAAAAATAGAAACATTTAAATTGAAAGCCAACTGAACAAATTATACAGTGAATACATTTTTTCCCCTTACCATAAACAAACAAAATGTGTGTCATTTCAAATTGAAAATCAAATGATTTAAACTAATCACACAGATTATTGAGGTGTATCAAATGAGCAGTTACTAACATGTGTATGTGTGGTTATATGCTACAGAGGGCTTCTTAATCAGATCTTTGTGAGAAATGGGCTGACTCCAGAGGAAAAGGCCAGAGTAGAAGTTCAGCATGAGCAGTCCATTGCCGCCAGGACCCAGATAAACCAGATCAGGAAGGCCCGGATTTCTTTGCTAGTTCCAGAGTTTGAGAGAGTCAGCATCATGATCAACTTATTCAGAGGAATCTTATATTGTGAGGCAATAACTAAAATTGCATTTAAGAGTTAATACTAGTACTTTTATTACCTGCTTAAATACAAAGTTGGTATAGCAAGTGACATATGACAGTTTATTCTCTTGTAGTGTTCCAGAGAATATTAAACAAGTTAATTCTGTTGTCTGTGTTTTGCAGTTTATTTCAACAAACAACATTTTGAACATGTTAAAAAGAAAATGTTCAGAAAATTCACAAACAAAGCAAAAAAGAAAAAAGAAATGAATTTTTCAAACAGTATTCTCCAAGCTCTTAATATTCTCTTGAGACTGACACTTGAGATAATGTTGTAAGTAAAAATTGTGCCTTATGAAGGAAAGCTGCATAGTTTTGTAGCAGTTTTGTTGTGGTTGATGTTGTTTTGAGTTCTTGTTAAATCTACTGAAGAGATAAAAATTATTAAAAGTTATTAATAATACATGTACTTGATTTTCATGATTTTTTCCCCTTTACACTAAAATAAATCTTTGCAATTATAGTGATGTGGTATTGAAACATCAACACAAAAAAATCTGACTTGAGGCACTTTCTAAAATGTCTTAAGTTTTGGCCAAGTAAGGTTTTACATTTGAGCAACAATAAAATAGTGGGATCATAATGGGCATTATTTCCACCAGATGACCTCATATTTGCTCTGAATTAATAGAATCTCATATATATTGTGTTTTAGTGAGTTTTAAAACATATTTAAATACGTTTATTGACACTATAAATTGGATCTTAGAAGTTCAGGCTCAGGATTTTTTCCTCACTTTAAGCCCTGTGGGTGAGTGGGTGACCCATGATCAGGGGCTAGTCCCAGACACAGTGGCCTGGGTTTGATTCCCACTCACAGCCTTTTACTGCATGTCTTCTCCCTACTTTCCTGTCTGACTCTCAACTGTACCTATCTAATAATGGTAAAAAGGAAAATCTTTAAAATCATTATATTTGTGTCTTCGAAGATATCAAGGCTGACTTAGGAAAAGCATAAGATACTTTGAAAGACGTCAGAGAAGCTGGTAATGAAAACTTAGGCCAAATGCATGACAGAGGAAGACTAGAATACTTACAGTACTGTACAGTCTGAGTGATTATAATATGCAGGTGTTTCTTAGTTTGTATTGTATTTTTTGCAATCCTTATTGCATCCTTGTGAAGTTTTTTGCTTTATACCTTGTGAGAATGCCACATACAGTTGTGGCCATCAACACATTCTGTGTTAATCCTCAGTCCAAACTCACATTTTGAGACTCTTGGTCAAACATTTCCCACAACCATTCCAATGGCAAAGACGAAACAGCTTTGACAGTTGTCCTGTGTACACAGTACATTTTCTTTCTTGTGATACATTTTGCTCATCATCCTCAACATCATTCACACTTTTCTCCTCATCAGTGATTCTTCATTGATCACTGAGATCAAACTCATCATCAATATCTTGACCCTGTTCCATAAAACTTTCTTCCTCAGACTCCTCACAGTCCTCACTGCTAAAGTTGACACCTTGAGATGTGATAGCTTGGGAAAGACCTTCCATAGATATACAGTATAGATGGTATTTGAATCTTCCTTTATTAAGTGTAACAGAATTTGGAAAAAGACCTTTCAGCTTTGCTGCCCCTTGACATGGAACACTTTATGGACTGAACTGAAACTATCTGAATTTATTCCACTTGGATACATTCTGTCCTGAGGGATAGAGAGAGTGAGATCATTGAACAGTGCTTGTGCTTTTAAATCTTAAATTATTGTTTGTTGTCTGTGTTACAGCTCCCACACTTTTTTATTGTAAAACACTTATTGACCTTCAAAAATGTATGTTTTGACTTCTACTGTCACCTCCTTGTAACTGTTTTTATGACGTGTTGCTGACCTCTTGACCAGGTCACCCTTGTGAAAGAAATCCTGATCTCAATAGGTTTTATCTGGTTAAATAAAGATTTTAAAAAGACATCTGTAAAAGTGTTGCGCTCTCTACCTCTGATGCCAGATAGGGCCAGGCTCTCCTCTCCCCCTTTCTTCTTCTCTTTCTCGAGGTGGGTGTGAGTGTGGTGTGTGGTGTGACAGGTGCTGTCTACAAGCAATCTCAGTCTGATTCCCACCAGGTGGGGATGATCTGCTGCAACTACTCTGTTCTTACATAAAAAACAGATGCAGTCATCATCTGTTAAATATTAGATCTCTCTCGTCTAAATCTCTGCTAGTAAATGAGTTGATAACTGATCACCAGATTGATTTGTTCTGTTTGACTAAAACCTGGTTGCAGCAGGAAGAATTTGTTAGCCTAAACGAATCAACTCCCCCTACTCATACACTGAAAAAAAAAATCTGTTGAACTAACATAATAAAATCATTGAAAGTGGTTGCACTAAATATAGTTATGTTTTGGCAATATAAAAAAATTATGTGCATGTTTCATGATCTCCATATGGTACACTCACATGACTTTCTCATGCTCTTTTAACATAATATATTTTGGTTAGATATTTTTACTTTTCTTATGTTAATTGAACAGAGATCTATCATATAAAACAACAAAAATTTAATCATTTTGATTTGATTAAATTTCAAAATGATTAACTAAAATAATTATGTTATGTTACTTTAAGTTACCTTTTCCCCCCACAATTACATACTAGTTTTTAAAGACTGCAATCAAAACCACATCTTTCTTGTGCCACCTAAACACAGCACCTTTCAGAGGATAAAGTGAATAAAACAAAATATCTTGAGCCACTTTTAATTCAAAGATGAATTACAGAATTCAAAACTGTCAAAAATGCTTTGACATGCTGATGTTCAACACTAAAGCATTACAAAGCAGCTGTAGTTTAGAACATTTTTCATGAACCTTCAAAAAAACTGCACATCCAAAAATTGCAATACTTTGAAAACAGGTCTTTACATAAAAATAAACAATAAAAATGTGAATCACAAATATGCAATACCGTGCAAACAAGTCTTGAAGCACTAAAAATTGCACATCAAAAAATGGAGTACTGTGCAGACACATTTTTAGGCACTGAACATCAAAAATATACAGTACTGTGCAAACACATATCACAGCACGACATATTTAAAGCATATCCAACACTGAGGAAAACCAGTGTATAAAGTTTCTTCTGAACACTTTGAAATCATCAACAGTACGGTTCTTAAATTCTTGAGCCATCTTGCAGAGCATGGTGTCCTTCGGCTTTACACAAAACATTACGAACAAGCTCCAGTAGTAAAAAAAAAAAAAAAGACTCTTTAGCTGCAAGAATGAAAAAATATACTATTTTCATATCAAAAATATATAGTAACTGTAAAATTTCAAAAACTGAGGAACACCTAACCTTTTCTCTGTAAACACTTAGAAAATCTGCATTGACAGATAAAATACTCATTCACAGAGTCTGTTCTTGAGCACTTGCGCTTTTTTGGAAAGAGTGGTGCCCTCCAGCTCCATGATGATTTTTTGGAGCACCTCAAATGTATATTTGAGGTCACGAGGGTAGTCGAGGTTCAGTGTGTAAATCAAGCCAAACAACATGGCAACAGCTAACGGAAAGTTGTCCAGTTCCTGCAAGACCACCTGTCCTTCAATCACTATGCCGATGTCATCTGGGTTTGAGTTGCAGTCTGCTTTCAGGACGTAAATGCCAACAGTGGTCTCCTCGATGGATCTTTCATTGGTTTCGTCTGCGCCCTTAGAAACACATATTGTCAAAAATCAGGTTCAACATAGCCCTGGACAATCCTCAAGAAGTGTACATCCCTTGTAGGATTTTTCACCCTGTCATGTTATAGCCTTATGCTAACATCAGCTATATAATTTTGCCTCATCAATCTACACTAGTAATTCTATGAGCAATTAATTTGTTTTGGTTTTTGTTTGTTTTGTGCCCATCAGACCAGCAGGTGGCCTTTTTTGGTTTGGTATTTAATTGATTGACTATTTAAAGAAAGTGAAGGTGAGCTGACAGGTGCTGCTGATGAGGAGGAAAGCACAAATGAATAAAAAAAAATCTGTTGGACAACCAGGTGAAAAATCCATGAGAGGATGAACACATTCTCAAGTGACTACAATTTACATAAATATATTTAGGAACCTGTGACCTCATAAAACAAACAAACCATTATAACACTTAAATACTCACCACATATTCTTTGACTAAGTTTCCTGGTTCCTCATTGAGGTACACACACAGTCCTTTGATGATACAACCTCGACCGAGGTCAACATCGTCATCCTGGCCAAAGGCAACAAGATCACCAAGTTATGTTTCAAAAGTATCACACACTGAATTAAAATTGATAATGCATAATGGCTGTATTTGTTTCTTACCTGAGCCATGGGTGCCACAATATCTTTGAGCACTCTCCCCATCTGTCCACCTCTTCGCTCAAACAGTCTGAGGAGTTTGCCGGACAGCACGTCTATCCGAGATAAAAACCTTGACTGTAGCGGTATGGTGGTGATGCGTTTGAACTCTAAATTTATCTGTTTTAAAAATAAGAACAGTAAAAGAGAGACATATTAAAGAAAAGCATGTCATATTACCATTGAAATATTGTTTTGCAAGTATCCTTCAGTGGCCCAACTTAATAGTGCACAGCTGTATCTGTGCACACTTTATGTGTTCAACAAATAATCAGAACAAAGGTGTGCAGAGAAATTCATGAGCTTTGAACAACAAAATAATTCCTCAGTTCACCCACAAGTAAAAGTGAATATGTTACAAATTAACTTCATTTATTGTTATGAGACAGTTTTGAATGCAAACTGACCTTATTTTCACTGGCATGTGGTGCCGTGCATGTTTGAAAAGTCAAAGTTAGAGCATTAACAGGGTATCAAAGGGGGCATGCCTTTAATACAAGAGTCATGCAGCATGTTTGCTGCTCCATTATAAAAACAAATGTGGATGAAGTTAATCCTGTGTCAACCTAAACTTGAAGCAGACTTACCCACATAACTATAGGATGAATCTGAATGAGAACCATTTTGTTTAAAAAAAAAATCTAACCAAAATCTTTAAATTTCATCATATTGTATTTAAAAGTCAGGAACATAATTTTTGCAGCTGGCTTAAAGGTTTCTTTTTTTAAAGAAAAAATACATTTAAATCAAACTGATTTCTAGGATCAGTCTTTTCTTTGAAGTGTTATGTTTAGCGCATACTAGTCAAAACCAAAGACTAATCATTTTTTTTACATCTAGCAATGGGCCAAAGTGGACAATTTTGCTGACTGGCTGTGTAAATTAAGGTGTGACGTACCTCAGTTACATCGAAGAGGGCTGGCCATCTGTTCTTGAAATCTTCAACCATTGGTTTGTCTCGAACCACTTCATACCTCCTGTGTGCGAAGGTCTGGTCCATTTTCCTTCTCACTGCCTCCCTGTTGTTCCGCTTCTTCACATCTGATAGGAGTTCCACTCTCAGACCCTCCAGACTCTGATCTGATTCTCCAGTGGGATAAGGGGGGCAGTAGTTCACTTCAGAACGTCTTGGTCTTTTGATGGCAGAGGCAGCACTTGATTTACCCTCAGGCTTGTGCTTAACAGAGTTCACCAAAACCTCAGGACATCCCAGTTTTCTCAAATGGGTACGGTAAATCGCAAGTTTATTCTTTAAGCTTGCCTTCCAACCAGCATATCCTGTCACTGAGCCCCTCTCTGTTAGACAAGGGTGTTTGGAGAGGAGTGCCTCACCAACCATGTCAAACTCTCTGTCTGTGACATAAACTTTGTATTTGACAATTTCTTGAATCAGACCCTCTAAAATGTTTGACTTGAGTTTAAGATCTGGGATAAGCACTACGCCGTTCTCTTTGAATGCTGCATTGCCTCTTTCAAGTTTTAACTCTGCATCAAAGCCAAACTGTGGAACACTGAAAGTGCTAGGCCAAAATGTCCTGGAGGTTGAAGAGGTGGATGCGTCTGATTCCGGTGAAGACAGAATGTCAGTATCTACACCACCACTAGACACTGATGAGCTTTCTTCCAGAAAACTATAGTTACAAGCACTTCCTGAAGAAATCTGGACCTCTACGCGCTGCGGGGTTAAGATGCCTGTCATATAGATTACTCTGATTGTTCCACGATCTGTCACTTCATCCATTGAAGTGAGGTTCATGAACTCATTGTTAAATAGGGGATCCATGAACTGAAGCCTGAAGTTTGTCTGAATAGCACACTGTCTCTGCACAATATCAACAAGTTCACTGACAGATGTTGGAAGTCCATCTGGGAAAGTCAAGCGTTGACTGTTGTTGTCTCCAAGGATGACTTTCAAAAGAGCCGCCATGACCACAGGTTTCAATCTGTCAAGAGGATGAATAAAAGTTACTTTTTTCGAGTAGTTAAAAATGCATTTAGACAGTAAAACTAACCACTCAGCAACTTTAAGAGGCCCAAGAGAGAAATAGGACAGACTAACATGCCACAAGAATTTATAGAGTGAAAGATGGAAAGTCACTGTGCATTAGATCATCAAAAGTAAACACATAAAAATTAATAAAAATTATGAAAGAATGCAGTGGGGGAAAAAACTGAGAACTTTTTAGGATGTACAGCCAAAACACGCAAAATGCGTTATGAATAAACAAAGCTAGGACATTTAGTAACCAACCTTTAATGTGGATGTGCCTTTTTAAAGTTACCATTCGGCTGGATCCAACCATGTAGGCAGCTAATGGATAGGCATCAGTCAGTTCACTTAGTGCTAATAGCTTGACTTCTCTTGCAGGAGACAACCTTAGCTCAAAGGCTCTGTAGTGTTCAATATACCAAGCACACAGCACTCTCACTATAACAAACAAGTTCCCATCGATGATGCACATCTGGATAATTTCAGCAAACTCTGGTAATCCACATGCCGATCCATGTGCTACTATCATGCCCTTGCTGTAGGCAATACCCCAATATGTTGCATTTTTTGCAAGATTTACTTCATCAGTGTTGGGATATTTTAAATGAATAGCCCGAGCCACCTCATCTTTCAATAAATCAACTGGAACTGTGGACACACATGGTACATCAAGGCAAGGTTTACCATAAGATGGTGAACTGATGTGGAAAGCAATCATAAACTGATGCTTTGATGCCAAAGTCAAAGGTAAGTTTTTGAAGCAACTAGTATGTTTCACTATCTGCTTAAAATATTTATGTTTGGCTTCAAAGCGCATTGTCCAGACAGACAATAAAGGGCCAAAACAACGAATCAACCGAGGATAGTGCTCAAGGAAGTGGTGCTTTGGCAGAAGTCTCACAGTAGGAAACAGCTCTTGGAACCTCTGTCTGTGTTCAACTATCTTACTTTCAAGGTATGAGATGGACTCATCAGTATGCACCGGGGCCACAACCAGTTCAGTAATGTCTTTCAAATCCAGCAACACAACCCATGCTGGCTCATTTTGTGGAACACAAGACCCAATTAAAAATGGGAGGAACCTAAGCAAGCTCCAATTTTCATGGGCGTTGCCTCCAATGGACTTCCGACTGGACAAACTCTTAGGGACAGCATGAGGCTTGTTGGTCTTGTCAGACCATTTGTATGGGAATGACAATATAGCTTTGTTTAGCTCATCTAATGTAAAAAATTTCTTTGCTATCAAAAAATTCAGGCAGTACGCCAATTCAAATGGCACAATTCCCTCAAATATGTCATGAGCAATATCAGGGGGATATCCAGTCACAACATTAAAGTGTGACAGGTTCTTGGTGAGAGCACACTCTCGTTTTACAGCCAAGTGATGTGTGACGTTCTCAACAGCTATTTGCACATGTTCTGCATGTTCTTCTTTTGTCCTCAAATTAAAAACACCAGATGCAACACAATGAGAACTGATTTCACAACTTCTCGCTGTGCAAAAACGACAGAAGTAATCTCCAGAAAAACTCTCAATGAAGCCAGCAATACTGTGTGCTCCTAAATTATCAGCAACAACACTATGCACTGTACCTTTTAAAGACGTACCTAACAGCGGAACATACACACCATGGTCCTCCAAGGTTTTTAGGTCTGTTAAGAGAGGTTCCAAAACATTATCAAAACTGTAGTTTTTGACATCATCACTCTTACAAAGCACAGCAAGATAAATGGAGGATAAAGAGGAATGACAGCCTGGAGGTAGGTTCGAGAGCAACCAATAAACAGCACAAAGCTTGTGCTTTTTTCTAGAGGTGCCTAGGGGATTACAAGTTTCAAAATCATCAACATACAGACATACTGATATTCTTAACTCATCATTATTCAAAAACTTGTTTTGTTGAAAATGATTACCGTCTTTAAATGACCTGTATTCATAAGATGGGTCTCTTTCAAGGCTTGTTGTTCCTTTATGATTTTCTATGAGTTTGTCAAGAATACCTTTTCTACTTAAGACCTGCTGCAGTGACTTTAAAATTGGGACATATTGAAAGGTTCTGCGCTTTTTACCATCAAGGATAAAAGTCACAGGTTCCACAACACTGAAGCAATCCCTGTAGTATTTTTTACGCTGATATGAACTGGAAAGTGGCCCTCCCTTTTCAATAGCCTTTGATATTGGATTGGTTGTATACACTGCAGAAATGATATTAGCAACTACCGAGTCCTCAACCTGAAAGTTAAGTCGCTTTAAGATATCAGCAACTATAGCTTTTGAAAGTGGCACAGATGCTGAACTTAAATAATTAAGCTCATATAAAAAATCATCTACAGCCGTACCTGGCACATGAACAAGATACTCCAACTTGAGTAAGGCTGCTGCAAGTTGCTTCTCAATTGCACTTGAGAGGACCTCGGGATTAGCTGACTCTACAGTGTCGCTCTCCACACACTCATCTTCCTGGCCATCAGTGGGTAAAAGTTCAAAAGGCAGAGGTGCATTTGTTGTCACAATACCGGGTTTAAAATCAGTCAAAGAATGAGATGCGTGTCTACGACTTTTGTGTGACCTAAAGGTTCCATAAACACTTGTATGAAAATCACAACCATCAAACATGCAAGTCACTTTTTCATTCTTCTTTAAATGAGCATTTATGTGAGCAAAGTACTCTCTTTCATTCCCCAAATTCTTACACGAGCAAATGTGACACTTAAATACAGATAGTGCCTTTACTGCTTTATAATTTGTGGAATGATCCCGAGAGTGATGAATATGTAATGCATTCCATGTTTTAAATGTGCAAGGGCACTCTAAAAACGTACATGGATAACGGCTGGTACGCCCAAGGTGTGGATGCTTCAATTTGTAGTGGTTCAATAATGCCAATCTTCCTGCAACTGCCACTAAGCACAGTTTACACTGCCACATACACTGGTGAACGACAAACAAGAGAGAAAAAAAATCAGCATAGACAATAAAAAACAAATGTAATCACCTGAAGTTAACAATTTATAATTACAGCAGACATACTCACCACAACTACAGAGCCTTTGGATGGAGAATCTTGAATTGTATTTAATTTAGCTGTCCTGCTGATAATTGGAACCTGTAAGACATCAGAAAACCACATTAGATTTCAGCGCATAAAACTTTAAATTCATCAAATATAGATCCAGCAAACTCCTGTCTGTATATACACTAGAATTATACCTGCTTAATGTGTCTGTGCATCTCATTTGACAATATCTAAAGTCTTTTGTTTATGTTTTATATTTCCTGAATGCCTGGCTTAACTAACATTCAATGGTATATAAAAACTAGTACTACAAGACGTGAAACAGCCAATTACTTTGTTGATTAAAAAGGTAAAGAAAGACCTGCTGTGTTAAATGTTCTTTATCCACTTCCTGCAAGAAATTCAGAGTTTCAATACATAGATTAATTAAATAAATATTCATTAAAAAGTAAATAAATAATAAAAAGCGAGACCTATACTCCAATCTGCCTCTCTCACTATCGCTATCACAACCTGTACTCCAAAGACGACGGACACGTTTATAATCTGAACGGATCCATTCCAATTATTCCAAGGCCAGCTAAAATATTTAACTCTGTTAATGTCAATCACACTGTTGTTAACAACTTCTGGTTCAGCACAACTCAGACACTCATAACGCAACCAACTCGATAAAGTGCGTCTCCGCGGTAATTCACTCCGTGTTGTGACCCTGGCTAACACCGTGAATTACATTTCCAACCATTTGAACAGGTCATATGACAACGGTGCGGGACGTTGTCGTGTGTCGCGGGCTTAAGCTGGCTACGTCTATTACCTGACAAAAGATAGCGGAGAAAAAAACACACGAGCGAAGTACAGCGTTCAAATGTGCGGAAAAGGACAAAATTTGCGACGGATAAGGTCGTCATTTGCATATGAAATGAAAACAAACACGGAAAATATATTTCACAACTTTGACTCACTGCCCAACATAAAAGTAGCGGAGGGTAGGTTCCTAACAATTAGCCCGTTGTACGCCACAGCTAGCAATTCCAGTTGGCTAGTGAAGCCAAACTGACAAAAAATATACAATTAAAATCACACAGAAGCAACCAAAAGGACAAAATACCAATGTAGAAACAAGACGTCGGATTAAATGTGCAATTCCCATAAACGTTTATAAAATTTGACAGACACTTACCTTTTCAAAACAGCATGGGGCCTGGACCTGCACCGCGGAATGAACGCAAAATGGCCGAGAACTTGGCTCCAGAAGTGAAGTCAGGGGGCGTGGTTTCTGACAGAAAGCATGACTGTTGTATGTCGCAATGACATGACATTTTCCTTAACAGTGAACATCCTCAAAAAATGTGTAGAATTCAAATGTCCGAATCATGTTTAGTCCTCAAACATAGAAAAGTGATGTGGAACGTTTAAGCTACATTTATAAAAAATCAACAACCCCCATGAGGCCATTTTTTCAGTGTATTAACTGTCATATTCCTCGAATCACAGGCCGAGGAGGAGGAGTAGCTGCAATCTACCATTCTAGTTTAAAATTGAACCAGAGGCCTAAACCTGATTACAGCTCTTTTGAAAATCTTAGTCTCTCTCATCCAAATTTGAAAGCTCAGAAACCAGTTTTATTTGTTGTTATATATCGTCCTCCTGCTCCTTATTCTGAGTTTTTATCTCAATTCTCAGACTTTTTATCTGAATTAGTGCTCAGTTCAGACAAAGTTATTATTGTGGGTGACTTTAACATTCATGTTGACATAGACAGCGACAGCCTTACAACAGCTTTTAATTCACTATTAGACTCAATTGGGTTTTCTCAACATGTAAATAAACCAACTCATAGTTTTAATCACACTCTTGACCTTGTCCTGACTTATGGCATAGAAATTGAAGAGTTAACAGTATTTCCCCAGAACCCTCTTCTTTCTGACCATTTTATGATAACATTTCAATTTAAAGTAAAGGATTGTTTAGCAGCTGAGAACAAATATCATTACAGTAGGTGTTTGTCTGACAATTCAGTATCTAAATTTAAGGAAATAATACCCTCACTGTTTACTTCAGCAACATTTACTGATAAATCAGAAGGCAGATATTATAATTTTACCCCCACAGAAGTGGATTATTATGTTAATAATGCTTCAGCCTCACTGCGTACAACTCTTGATAGTGTTGCACCTGTAAAAAAGAAAGTTATATCTCAGAGAAGACTTGCTCCTTGGTATAATTCCCAGCTGCGGACTTTAAAGCAGGCATCCCGAAAGCTAGAAAGAAAGTGGTATTCCACTAATTCAGAGGAAGTGTATGTGGCTTGGAAAAATAGTCTAGTAATCTATAAAAAAGCTCTCCGTAATGCCAGGACAACTTATTATTCATCTTTAATAGATGAGAACAAGAACAACCCTCGGTTTCTCTTTAGCACTGTAGCCAGGCTGACAAAGAGTCAGAGCTCTGTTGAACCTTGTATTCCTTTAGCTTTAACCAGTAACGACTTCATGAGCTTCTTTACACATAAAATAGTTATGATTAGAGATAAAATTAATCTGGCCCTTCCTACAAATGTCACAGATGCTTTTGAATTGGCTGTTAGACCTGATGAATCTTTAGAATTCTTCACTCCTATATGTCTCTCTGAACTAATTTCAACAGTTTCTACATCCAAACCATCAACATGTCTTTTAGATCCTATCCCAACTAGACTCTTCAAGGAGATTTTACCTTTAATTAATTCTTCAATGTTAGATCTGATTAATCTCTCTCTAGTAACAGGCTATGTACCACAGGCTTTTAAGGTTGCTGTCATCAAACCTTTGCTTAAAAAGCCCACTTTAGATCCAGATGTGTTAGCTAACTATAGACCGATATCCAACCTACCATTTCTCTCTAAAATTCTGGAAAGAACAGTTGCAAATCAATTATGTGAACACTTACAAAGGAATAATTTGTTTGAAATGTTTCAGTCAGGCTTCAGAGTGCATCATAGCACAGAAACAGCTCTAGTGAAAGTTACTAATGACCTTCTCATAGCATCAGATAATGGACTAGTCTCTATACTTGTTTTGTTAGATCTTAGTGCAGCGTTTGACACAATCGACCACAACATTTTATTACAGCGTCTAGAACATTCAATTGGCATTAAAGGGACAGCACTGGACTGGTTTAAATCCTACTTATCAGATAGGTTCCAGTTTGTGCATGTCAACAATAACTCTTCTGAGCATACTAAAGTTAATCATGGAGTTCCTCAGGGTTCTGTCTTAGGACCGATACTTTTCACATTATACATGCTTCCTTTAGGCAATATTATTAGGAAGCATTGTATTAACTTCCATTGTTATGCAGATGACACACAATTGTATTTATCTATGAAGCCAGATGAAACTGATCAGTTAGCTAGACTGCAAGATTGTCTTAAGGACATTAAAACCTGGATGACTTTTAACTTCCTACTGCTAAATTCAGACAAAACTGAAGTCATTGTATTTGGCCCCAAACATCTTAGAAACTCGCTTTCAAAGCAAATAGTTACTCTGGATGGCATCACATTGGCCTCCAGTACTACTGTGAGGAATCTTGGAGTTATTTTTGACCAGGACATGTCCTTTAACTCACACATAAAGCAAGTCTGTAGGACTTCCTTTTTTCACCTGCGTAATATTGTAAAAATCAGGAACATTCTGTCTCAGAGTGATGCAGAAAAATTAGTTCATGCTTTTGTTACTTCCAGGCTTGACTATTGCAATTCCTTATTATCGGGTTGTCCAAATAGCTCTCTCAAACATCTACAGTTGATCCAAAACGCTGCTGCGAGAGTACTGACAGGAGTTAGCAAAAGAGATCATATTTCCCCTATACTTGCTTCTCTTCACTGGCTTCCTGTTAAATCCAGAATAGAATTTAAAATCCTTCTTCTGACATATAAAGCTCTTAATAACCAATCTCCATCATATCTTAAAGATCTGATAGTACCTTATTATCCTAGTAGAACTCTTCGCTCTCAAGCTGCAGGCTTACTTGTTGTTCCTAGAATTTCTAAAAGTAGAATGGGAGGCAGAGCCTTCAGTTATCAGGCGCCTCTCCTGTGGAACCTGCTCCCAGTTTGGGTTCGGGAGGCAGACACCCTCTCTATTTTTAAGACCAGGCTTAAAACGTTCCTTTTTGACAAATCTTATAGTTGGGGCTGACTGGGTGGCCCACAGGGGTTCGGCTTGTGTCTTCATTTGCACAGCTGACTCCCTCTTGGACGTCCCTTCGTTCTGCCTCTTGTCATGCTGCTATAGGCCTAGGCTGCTGGGGGACTTTTCTTGACGCACTGAGCCCTTCTCTATCTACCTTTACATTTAATATGTATACCGTTATTGCAGTACATTCACTCTGTTTCCCCCTGTGCTATTTCTCCGAGTGTCCCTGGTCCCAGAGCTGGATGCTTCAGATCTGCGGTTGATGTTCCACCAGCTGGTCCAGTCTCCATCATGTCCACTGTGGGATGCTGCAGCTGACCTTCCTCCAGCCCTCTGCTTCCAACTCCCTTTTTCCACCAGTCAACTCTGCATTGCCTTCACTATACTGTTATGCTAACTTACATACTGTTTGAATTTTACTGCTAGCTATATATGGAGTATGTTTAATGTCAGAGCCGTACATCATAAGAGTAAATTATGAGTCAGTTTTCAATGTTAGCTTATACTTTGTCTGTGTCACATATCCTGTCATGCATGTATCCAAATGTGTGTTGTGTTTTCCTTGCTTTCCCACCCCTCCCTCTTCTCCCATCCCTCCCCCTTGCCCTCTTCTGTCCTTCTCAACCCGCCCGGCCAGCAGGCAGATGGGTCCCCCCTATATAGAGCCGGGTTCTGCTCGAGGTTTCTTCCCTGTTAAAAGGGTGTTTTTCCTTGCCACTGTCGCCTTTGGGCTTGCTCTGGGGGTCAGGCATTTGGGTTCTGTAAAGCGTCTTGAGACGAGTTGACTGTAATTGACGCTATATAAATAAAATTGAATTGAATTGAATTAATATTCGTCCATGTGGCAACACGTAGCTGATTGCCTCGTTCCTCCAAAAGAATTAGTGATGCACGTGAGAGGTCAAGGTGACAGTCATGTAGAAGTTTTTAAAAAGGACAAATGCAAACTCCGAACTGGGTGCTGGACAACATTCTGACCCAGATGAAGGCCCTAGTTTGAGTGGTGGGAAAAAGAAAGCAAGACGGTGAGCTCAAGGCAATATAGTGAAAGCTATCTTTCTTCGGATTTACTTTCACTGGGGATGAGACGACACCTATTCCATTATGCCTGGTGTGTGGTGAGAAGCTGTCCAACAGCGCCATGGTGCCAAGCAAGCTTAGACGCCATCTCCAAACGAAACACCCGTCGCTTCAAAACAAGCCGATAGACTATTTTGTTCGCCTGCGTGAAAACACAGAGAAACAGGCAACGTTTATGAGAAAAACCACAAAGGTAAATGAGAACGCGCTCAAAGCTAGTTACCTAGTTGCCGAACTCGTTGCTAAATCAAAAAAGTCGCACACTGTGGCAGAGACATTAATACTACCTGCTTGTAAAGCCATTGTCAATGAGATGCTCGGCAATGACGCGGTTAGAGACCAAGTTTTGTGGATGGAGATGTCATTAGAGAAAACTTCCTATTTTGCAAGGCACTGCCAGTAAAAACAACTGGAGAGGAAATTTTTCGGGTCACATCGGAATATCTTGACCAGGGAGGACTTACGTGGGAAAACTGCACAAGTGTTTGCACTGATGGAGCTGCAGCCATGGTCGGGCGCACCTAAGGCTTCGTGAGCAGAGTGAAGGAAAGAACCCCAGATCTGAATGTTACAGACTGTTTTTTGCACCGTGAGGCCCTCGTTGCTGAGACTTTACTAGCCGAACTGGTTCCTGTGTTGGACGATGTAGTGTGCATAGTGAACTTTGTAAAGACACGACCTCTGAAAAGCTGTATATTTGCATCTCTGTGTGAGGAAATGGGAGCGGAGCATAAAGCCTTATTGCTCCATACGGAGGTCCGATGGTTGTCGCGCAGTAAGGTGCTGACCCGTGTGTATGAGCTGCGAGAGGAACTTAAAATATTTCTGACAAATGAGAGATCTGATTACTCAAATCTGTTTGCAAGTGATGAGTGGTGTGCAAAGCTGGCATACCTGGCTGATATATTTCATCATCTGAATGAACTGAACACTGAAGGATGCAGGGCCGAAATGAAAACCTGCTTACAAGCACAGATAAAGTAAATGGATTCCGTTTAAAGGTGCACCTCTGGCAACAACATGTGCAACGTGCCAACCTGGAGATGTTCCCACTCAGAGAAACGGCAAAGTCCCACTGCTGCACTGTGTGAGGTAATAGGTAAACATTTGAAAACTCTTGAGGAGAAGTTGTTATTTTATTTCTCTTCAGCCTCCACTGAATACTTTGACTGGGTTAGAGACCCATACAGCTCAGCGTCAGTTGTTGGAAAGGACATGACTTTACAAGAGCAGGAGGAACTAACTGAACTGAAACAGGATCGTGGTTTAAAACTAAGATTTGCTGATCTTCCTTTGGACAGTTTTTGGTTGACTGCTGCCAAGGAGTTCCCCATTCTGGCCAAAAAAAGCTGTTCAGACATTGCTCCCATTTTCCACAACATATCTGTGTGAGCTGCATCCAAGATGCATATTGGGTGTAGTTTACCCGAGTGACCGGCTGAAACCAGTCTATCAGGCTTGTGCAGGGCCAAATGGCTGCCAGAAACACTGACCGACTGCTGACCATGCAGGAAATGGGGGTCAAAATCTTAATAACATTAAAAGGATTTCACTCCCCACTGACAATACTACAAGGAACACTAGACCCCTATTCGGACAATGACCGACAATTACTCCATCAGGATTTAACTATTCTTTATGAATACTCATTTAACAGAACTGTTGAACATTGATTTCAATGATCACTATTACCCCATACCAGCTCTTTGAATATATATATGCACACACCCAAAATTATTCATACCCCAAGCAAATTTTAACTTAAAGTTGCTTTTAAATGTAAATAAAAGCTGAGAAATTATTTTTTTCCATAATGATGCCTTTTGTACATCCTGACATCTTTTGGAAACACCTGTGTCATTTCCAATCCAAAAAAACCCCTTCTTGGTTGAATAAAAGAAACCAAGTCAAAATTTGGTAGGAGTATGAATAATTTTGGGCTTGACTGTCAGTCTACAAAATCTAAAAAAAAAAAAAAAAAAAAAAAATCAGTCACACCCCATATGTGAAAACTACACTACAGTCAGGTTCACCACTGAATATAGAATTTAAAAAATGAATTTATAATATTCCATATTGAATATTGTTATATTATCAAATCTACTTGTACTGATCAGTCTCATCATGTTGTAAATTTCAGTGACGTTTATGTTTTTCTTTTTTTAGGATTGGTGTAGTTTCTAACTTTTTGCTCTATTTAGGAACCTACAACAAGTCACACTAAAACATGAACATTTTTTAACAATGTAAAGGAACCAAAAAGACAATGGAAAAAAATGTCAATGGCAATGAGAAAATGATGGTAACCAGTCTTGATTGATTTCCATTCCTTTCTGTATTTTTGAGTTTATAGTTTAGACAGAGACATGATGTGCTAGCTAGCTAGAAGTGTAGCTTATGTCACAGAGGCACACACACAGTGGAACCGAAATTATTCAACCCCCTGTACATTTTGCACAATTTGAGAAATTTTCCAAAATTTTACAGATTTCGTTGGTAAAATATTAGCAAAAACAATTAATCTGGTAATATGACAAAGAGTTTCAACTGCTTTGTAACAGTTTGAGAAGTGTATGGTCAATATGAATGGTTAGGTTAGTTCAGAATTTTTCAACCCCCTGGAGAAAGGCTCTGGTCACTGCAGATACCTAGCCAGTCCTTATGCTAGAACACCTGCATTGCGCACAAGTGTGTGTGCAGAACATCCTGTTGGCATATTGACATCCTGTGAAGGCTTATAACTCAGACTTTGTACACCTTGGTGACACTGAGAGTTTCTGAAAGCAACCAAAATGCCTAAAGTAAAAGAATTTTCTAAAAAGTTGAAAGAAGAGATTATTGCCATGCACAAACATGGTAAAGGTTACAAAAAGATAGAAAAGGCATTGAATATACCTCGAGACACCATTGGCAGCATTATTCGGAAGTTTAAAGCCAAAGGAACTGTGGATACGTTGCCGGGGAGAGGTCGAAAGCAAAAGCTCACGAAGGCTTCCACGCAACTGATCCGCAGACAAGTGACCAAAAACCCGAGAGTGACTGCCAGGGAACTGCAGGAAGACCTGGAGTCAGCCAGCACTGCTGTTTCCATGAGTGCAGTAAGGCGCACACTAGGCTTGGGCGGTATTACGGTAATACCGTATACTGCCGATGTTTAAAAATAGCAGCAGTTCCAATACTGTCATGAAAAAAATGCAATGCTCTTATACAGGAGATAAGTGTTATGAGAGTGTGTGGCTCCATTATGAGAGGGGGAGAGAGAGCAGTGTGTGTGTGTGTGTGAGAGAGAGAGAGAGAGAGAGAGAGAGAGAGGGGGGGGGGGAGTATATATAATATAAATATAAAATAAAAGTCATTTAATGCCTAAAATTGATTCTATGTCCAGTAGCACTTATGTGTGGTTGAATTTTCAGTTTTACTTAAACAGTTATGTTTTAGCCTACTTTTGGAGATTTTACATAAAGTTTATGAACGTGACGTTGTCACGTGACAGCACGGGGGGGTGGGGGGGTCAGATCCCGCACGGAATGACTTGGTGTCAAAAAAGAACACAACTTCTGCAGTTCGGGAGTATTTCGGGTTCCAGGCAAACAAGAAAGGAGAGCCGTTAAATACTGATGAAGCAATTTGTAAATTCTGCAATCAAAAGGTGAGAGATGGAAACACCTCTAACCTAAGGATGCATCTCCGAATCAACCATCCAATCACTGCTGCGAGTATTCAATTTCGGAACATGAAGGCACAAGCCAGAAACAGTAATAGTCACGGTAATACCGTATACCCCGGTAAAATGTGAAGGAAGTTTGACAGTATCAAAATTTGGATACCGCCCAAGCCTAGCGCACACTACATGCTGAAGGTCTTCATGGCAGAACTCCAAGATGTACACCTCTTCTGACACCAAAGCACAAGAAAAGTCGCCTCCAGTATGCACGAAATCATCTGGACAAGCCACAGAAGTTCTGGGACACTGTTCTATGGAGCGACGAAATCAAGCTCGAGCTCTTTGGCCTGATGAACCAACGGTATGTCTGGCAAAGAAAAAATGAAGCCTTTGCCGAGAAGAACACCATACCCATCGTGAAGCACGGGGGTGGATTGCTCATGCTCTGGGGATGTTTTGCCTCCTCTGGCACTGGGAAGTTGCAGCAAGTGGAAGGAATCATGGATTCTATGAAACACCAGGCAATCCTACAAGAGAACATGCAACCGTCAGTGGAAAAACCTCAAGCTCGGGCGACAGTGGACCTTCCAGCACGACAACAACCCAAAACACACGTCGAAATCAACCAAGGCTTGGCTTCAGCAGAGGTTCTGAAAGGTTCTGGAGTGGTCGTCACAGTCTCCGGACTTGAACCTCATAGAAAATCTATGGTGGGACCTGAAGAAGGCTGTGGCGGCACGCAGACCCAAGAATCTTGCCGAACTGGAAACTGTCACACATGAGGAATGTGCCAAGATTCCCAAAGAACGTTGTCACAAGTTGGTTTCCAGCTATGCTTCACGTTTGAAAGATGTCATCGCAGCCAAAGGATGCTGCACCAAGTACTGAACATTGTGTAAAGACTGATGCTGTTAATTTAAGTTGGTTATGTGGAAATTAGTTAAAATTTCATATTAAGCATTTCATGTGTTTTCATTTGATTTGTTGCCTGAAAACAAAAGAATTCTGTTAAGTTTCAGCAAAAATTGACATTTGCATTGGGTGTTGAATAATTTTAGTTGCAACTGTATGTCACAGAGGCACACAGTGAATGAGGTGACTAAGTGACTAAGAGGTTGTGTGAGTCTAATGAAGTGATTTATTTTAGTGTGACAGGGAAAAAAACATTTCCATTTACACTGTGAGATTCATTTCCCATCTAGATATGGACTGGTGTGGGTCGCCTAATGTGAAATCAGATGGGACTACTGCGAGTCTACTGTGAGACTGACCGCCTGTGAGTGCTTTGGGACAGGGAGGAGCTCACAGCAGCACCTGCTGCTCGTTGAGGACAGTAACTGCAGAACAATTCATCATTTAATGTCAGATACTGCAAAATGCCAGAAAAGCCATAGATTTGTCAGTAGTCGCTTTTGACAAAAGTCAGCAGGAAGATTTGGAAAGTCACCACATGTCACCACATTTTGCAAAAGCCATCAAGTTGGCAACACTGATACCAAGTCCTGGTTAGTTGTGCTTCCTGTACTTTGTAATTGATTTGATTTGGTAGAGTAGCATTTCTTACTCTATTGTCCTGTTAGAGGTTCCGTAGGTATTTCTAGTTTATATGATTTCTAGCATTATTCTGCACCCTAGTAAAGTCTTGTGCTCCTTCCTTAATGACATCAGTCCCCCCCGTGTCCTGTATTGTCTATATCATACTCGTTTATTCTAATAAACTACTTTTATTGTGTCCGCTCGTCTGCTGTGTCCTTGCTGTCTGCACGAGTCTTTGACCTCTGATAATTTAGCAGTGCATGTGACAAAATAATGTCAAAATTTATCTTGCTGGTAATGAAGCAACTTAAACTGATTTGAAATAACTCAAATTTCTGTAAACCAGACAGCTAATCAGAAACTGGGGATAACCACAACCTTGGGTAATGGTCTAAACCATCTTGGTCAGCATTGCTGTCACACCAGTGCCGCAAGCAACCCAAATCCATCAGTGAGACTATTTTGTGTGTCTAATTTTGACAGAGCTGTGATATATCACCCTAATGTGTAATTTGCCTCCTCTCTCCACTGTAATTGTATCTCCGGTGGCTAGAGATCACAGCCCAGTGAGGCGATCCATCTCACCAGCTGACCGAATACGGTACAATGCTCACTGGGTACAGGAAACCCAGAACTACTGCGGTGCCACAGAGATTTGTGTTGCCCGAACATGGAAAGCATTAACAATTCAATCAAAGCCATTTCTTTAGATTGGAAATGTAGTTTCCTGGTATAAAATGTAAATTAAAATTAATTTAAACTGTATTCAATTAAGCAAATAATTGTGTCTCAATTGTCTGTAATGAGAGGAGTCAGATTAAACTGCTGGTGGGGGTGGGGGGTGGACCTCTAAAAGTGATAAGAAAATTAGTTTTTAAGATCCTTCTTTCTGAGTTGATGGAGAGCTCTCAGAACTTAAATGCCTGTGAAGTGGAAAGGAACCCAGGCACATGTTTTGGATTTAGAGATAGGTGAGATATGGATGTGAATAGATTTTTATCTCCGTCTAAGCTGTGTCAGCAGTGCAGCAGAGTGAGCAGAGATAATTTATATCCAGAACTTTAAGGCTCACTATGCAGTGAGGGAGAATCGTGGGTCCCTTTGTAGTGGAGGAAAGTGAACAGAAGAAGGTAGGAGGTGATGGTTGACCTAACCTCGGGGCACAAACCACCTTCGGTCAGTCATTCTTCTGATTACTTATTTCTGGAGGAGCAAGATGATACTGCTGTGCAGCAGGGACCAAATAAATGGACATGTCACTGAGACAAGCAGCTTGCTGCTGCTGTCTCATACTATAGTTGTTTACTCTATTCCTTTTTCTTCCCTAGATCAATACCACACACTGATGTCCAGGGAATTTCACTTTCATTTATTCAGATGCACAACTGCTTAGGTGTCACATGAGGTGAAAAGAGAATTCTAATTGCTTTAATAAGCATTTGTAAATATATATGTAGATGCCAGAATTAATGGTCTAGGAGTGAGTATTGTTAGCACAGTAACAACTTCTACATATGTAAAAATGCAACCTAAACGTCTGTTCCAGCTTTTACAGACAGCACAAACTCCATGGCTATATGCAGTTCAGCCAAATATTATAATAACTCAAAGAACTTTATAATAAATTATAATGAAAATCCAAGATATTTATTTGCAAGCTGTAGAAATGTTCCAAAAAGGACATTAGAACAATTCAATTTAAATGAATGGTATAACCAATAGAGGACACTTGGGCACTTTAGCACAACACATCATCCAGCAATGTATTGCACTGAGTAACTTTTTGGATATTTTGTCTAAATAGTATGTGTTTGCATATGTAATCTGCTCATCATTTTCTGGCTTGTTCACTGAAATGTTGAAATCATCAAAATTGTTGCAGATTTTATTTTTCTTTGCTTGCTAATTGAAAAATCACTTAATTGTTGCAGTTCTGATCAGTTAGTAACATTTAGCTTTATCATAAATTAATGTACAGTATTTTTCAGTTCTAGCCCTGTAAAGCCGCTTGTATCATATATGATACATGAGTTTCTGAGACCTCTATCTCATCAACATGATAAATAGTTTCCTTAAAAACCTGTTGTATGTGTTCTTATACATGTATTCTGCCCCCTGGTGGATTATCATCCCACTACTGGCAGCTGAAGTTGAACTTTGACCCTTTTCAAAATGGCTACTTTCGTGAAATCATCTACACTCGTTTTTTCGGAAAACAATTTCTAATTTTCAAAAGTAACAGTAAAAATAACATCTAAATTGTTATTCAGTTTTACAAATAAGTATTTTCTGCATTGAAAGAATGCATATTTACGAAGTAATTCATTGTTTATATTTCAGTTAAAACATGTTAAAATGTCTGTATCATATATGATACTCCAGGATTATAATGTACTTTTCTGCCGAATTGTCACGTAGCATTTTTTGTAATGTAATCTGCATTATACCTATGAAAATTCAAACACACTATTTTGATGACTTATTTTCATAAATGAATGAAATGCCATCTTCAAATGCATTTTGAGTATTTTTATAATAACTATTCCTCTGAAATCGTAATTGCTATGCTATTTTGATGAATGTATGTATTTTTAGATGTCAAAACGACTAGAGGATGAAGACAGAAAAAGAAAGTACATTGAAAATATCAATCAAATAATGGATGGCAACACAAGTGATATAGAGCAGTTAGAAGATGAGGATGAGGAGGATGAGGAATGGACTCCTCAGGACTTGCATGATGAAGAAAGTTCAGATAGCAGTGATGGGGGAGGCTATCAAGATGAAAGTGTAGCCCAGAGAAGCAGAGATGTTGAGGTCCCATCAACACAGGATGAAATCAGAAAGGAGTCAGCGAAAGGCAGTGCAAAAAGGAAAGAATTCAGATGGAAAAAAAAGAATATCAAGCTCCATCTGTTGAATTTCTGACCTCTGTTGACGACGGCACAGAGGACAGGTGTGACTATAACCCATGTATGTATTTCAAAAAGTTTGTTACTGATGAAATGCTACAAGAAACTGCAGAAGAAACAAACTTGTACAGTGTACAAAAAGGGCAAGTCAATAAACACAAGTGCCAAAGAGATGGAACATCCATCCATCCATCCATTCTCTATACACCGCTTTATCCTCACTAGGGTTGCGGGGGGTGCTGGAGCCTATCCCAGCTGACTCGGGCGAAGGCAGGGGACACCCTGGACAGGTCAGAGCTGGAACAGATTCTAGGAATATATATGCATATGGGCTTAGTACAGATGTCCAATGTCAGAGCCTACTGGGAGAGGGAGACGAAGCTAGCTGCAGTATGTGATGTGATGAGTCGAGATCGGTTTCTGAAATTGCTGACACTGATTCACTTTCAGGACAACTTTAGTGTCCCTGATGATGCAAAAAAAAGACAGACTGTGGAAGATCAGACCATGGTTACAGAAACTGCGAGAACAGTTTCTCTGTGTACCTCCAGAAGAGTGCCATGCAGTCGATGAAATTATGGTGCCATTCAAGGGGAAATCCCATCTGCGTGTCTACATGCCTGCAAAACCTCACAAATGGGGTTTCAAGATGTGGGGACGGGCTGGACAAAGCGGATTCCTATATGACTTTGATGTTTGTCAAGGCGCAGAAAATCCAGAGAGAGAAAAGTCTGAAGTTGGTGTTACAGGAGAAGTTGTGCTGAAAATGACAGCAACACTTCCAGCAGGTAAAAATCATAAAGTCTTTGCAGACAATTACTTTTCGTCTGTTCCCCTGGTGCAACACCTAAAAAAGAGAGGAATTCACTACATTGGCACGATTCTGATGAACAGGATGAAAAACTGCAGCATGATGGATGAAAAAGAACTAAAGAAAAATGGAAGAGGGTCAATGGACTTCAGAGTGAACCAGTACGATGATATCATCATCAGATGATATGACAACAAAGTAGACAAGCCCTCAGTAGAAGGCAGAACCACGCCATCTACTGGCGAGTTTCAGTAGATGGCATTAAATACTTGCATATGACTCTGTATCAAGTTTGATCATCCTACGTATATCCCTTCCTACTTGATCTGCTGACCTATAACTCCACACCTGGGCAGGGGACCTCAGTGCCAAGTTTGATCATTATGACTTCAGAGATATCGGAATGGACATACACACATACAAACGTACTTACCCAGCCAGCCAGATAATGAAGCGAATGCAGTAACCCCGCTGACGTACGTCAGGCGTGGTTAACAAGTGAACCTGATTTCTTCGTTTGTTGGCATTGAACCTGTGGGATATGTGAAACGCTGGGATCGCAAAGTCAAACCCACATAATGGTTCCCAGGCCAGCCATTGTTGAAATGTATAACAAATTCATGGGAGGTGTTGATCTTCTTGATATGCTGTCTGCACTGTACAAGTTCAGCTTCAAATGGTACATGTACATCTGGTGGCACACTGTTACAGTAGCAGTCATCAATGGATGGAACCTCTACAGAAGAGACCAGAAAACGCTCGAGCTCCAGAAGAAACCCATGGCTCTGCGAAAGTTTCAGGCTTTGGTCGGCACTCCTCTCACAACTGCAGGAAAGGTCAAGTGTGGCAGACCACTATCCTCCCCTGAAGCGACTCCAACACCACCTCGTTAAAGGCCAAGCTCCAATGTGCCACTTGACAGATTTGAGCATTTTCCTGCATGGGAAAAACAACAGAGATGCAAACACTGCACTGGCGGTCACTTTTCGTTTGTCTACTGTGGGAAGTGCAAGGCGCATCTTTGCATGAATAAGGACAGAAACTGTTTTAGCACCTACCACAAAATGAAATAAAAAGGCTGTAAAAAAAAGTGTTATATGAAAAAACAAAAGAGAAAAACTTCCTGATATGTTGTATGTTTTCAAAATGTAATGGACAAAACTAGCTTGTGTTTGTAAAATCAACATTGTTCTAAGCAAAAAGTTACCAAAACGCCTAATGTATCATACGTTACAAAAAACATATCAAAAACAAAATGAAATGCAATTTTTTTTTTTATTGATTTTGCTAAAGGAGTTAATAAACATCTCAGTTCCAAAAGAAATGTAATTTTCTGGCTATTTTTTGATGGGTCAAGCTTTAATTACTCAGCTAACTTCATGAATGAAATGCCATCTTCAACTGCATTCTGAGTATTTGTACAATAACATTCCTCTGAAATCATAATCGCTATACTATATTGACCAATTTTTACATGTCAAAATGACTAGAGAAAGAAGAGAGAAAAAGAAATTACATTAATAATGTCATCAAGGAGATACTGGATGGAAATACAAGTGACACGGAGCAGTTATCAGAAGATGAGGAGGAGACAGAACAGGTTCTAAGCATGTACATGCATAAGGAATTAGTATATACACTCAACAAAAACATAAACGCAACACTTTTGTTTTTGCTCCCATTTTTTATGAGATGAACTCAAAGATCTAAAACTTTTTCCACATACACAATATCACCATTTCTCTCAAATATTGTTCACAAATCTGTCTAAATCTGTGATAGTGAGCACTTCTCCTTTGCTGAGATAATCCATCCCACCTCACAGGTGTGCCATATCAAGATGCTGATTAGACCATGCTGCGAGGATCTGTACACAATTCTTGGAAGCTGAAAACATCCCACTTCTTGCATTGAGCATGTTTGGGATGCTCTGGATCGGCGTATACGACAGCACGTACCAGTTCCCACCAATATCCAGCAACTTCGCACAGCCATTGAAGAAGATCCCCCCAATAAAACAAAACGGCACCTTTCAGAGTGTCCTTTTATTGTGGGCAGTCTAAGCCACACCTGTGCACTAATCATGGTGTCTAATCAGCATCTTGATATGGCACACCTGTGAGGTGGGATGGATTATCTCAGCAAAGGAGAAGTGCTCACTATCACAGATTTAGACAGATTTGTGAACAATATTTGAGAGAAATGGTGATATTGTGTATGTGGAAAAAGTTTTAGATCTTTGAGTTCATCTCATAAAAAATGGGAGCAAAAACAAAAGTGTTGCATTTATATTTTTGTTGAATGTATGTTCAGTGTGAGAATCTCCTGGAAGATGGAAACAAAGCTTCCTGCCGTTTGTTGTTCTGTTCTCTCTTTTAATTTTGTTTATTATTACATTATTTTTTGTTATGAAGTGTGTCAGATCACTCAGTGCTAACAGCAGACTGGAGCAAGTGGAGTTTCACTGAAGATTGTTGTGAGCAAAAAGTTACCCCAAACGCCTGATGTATCATATATGATACAAAAAATATATCATACATGAAATGATATGGCAATTTTTTTTTGGGGGGGGGATTTAGCTAAAAGGGGTAATAAACATCTCAATTCCAAAAAATTAGCATTTTCTGACAATTTTTTTGATGGGTCAGGCTTTACAGGGCTAGTATTAATTTCTTAATATACTTAACACTCAATATAATACTTGAGTGGTCAATTCAACACTAATGCACTGTTTCATGTGCTCAGCTGTATATATAATGTATTGCCAAAATTGTGGTTACACAATATGTTGTTCATATTTTGTGTAAAAATGCCTCAAGTTATTAATATTGGCATTTAATAATTATTATTTCACAGAGCACTGATATCCTGCCGTTTCTGTTCAGTTGTATCGGGATGGTTACTGAAACTGACTTGATATGGCACAGCCCCACCTAGAATATTTTTCACCAGCCACCACTGGGTATAACTATACAAATAATGGATATACCATTAGTAAGGACCTTGAACACATTACAGTTTTTCTCAATTGCTAAAACACTAAATCTTATTGTCTGAACCAAATTCTCAGTTGCCTGAACCCACTTATTGGATCAGTCACTCTTTTGGCAAAACCGTAAGCACTTTTCACCTGTTTAGACACATCTTGCTAACACATTGTCATTGTGATGCACCTGTGTTGCATAATGGTGAGCACAGGTGTCAAAAGTCAAACACAGTTAAAGCTCAGGCGTCACCGGTTGAACACGACTCAAAATTGATCACGTTTGTGGCTAATGATGTGAGGGTACATACAAGACAAGCATTGGTTTCTGAGGCACTACAATGGATAGAAATCTAAGAAGAGGAGCATGGATACGGCATGCCAAGGTTTTTTTTCCCCCTGTTTCCTAGCCAGAGAAAATGTGGCCTGTGATGTAGATGAAGTCCTGTGGCCTGACCCAGTCCGGAGAAATGATGCTGTAGCAGAGTAATGCACTTCTTTTCTTTGTACTTCATTTGTAAATTTTTGTGCTTTATTTTTACGTACAAGTGCTACATGTAAATGCACAGGATTTTTGTTTTTTTGATAATTCTTTTTTCTATGTACAAGTGTTACAAATGCCCAGGTATTTTGTTTTGCAACATGCATTTAGCCTAAATAAACATTTATTTCTACCGCTTCATGTCCTGAGCATTGTGTTTTCCTTTTTTCTATGTAGCGTTTAGTGACTACTCAGTAGAGTATTTAATTTAGATTGACTTGAGGCATGATTTGACAGCATAGTTCAGTTTTGAGCACAGATTGAACTGTTTTGGGGTGAAAGTTTGGTTTTGCAAGAAGAGTCAGAGGTTTTGTGAATGTAGCTTGAAAATTGGGTTTTGTGTTCACAGTTTAGGGAAAAGGAGAGCAGCTTTCCAGGAATGTGTCTTGGCAATCGAGAAAAACTGTAATACAGAATTCAGAATATGGAGATTTGAATAACATTAAAAGTTCAGAGTGGAGGATTTTGAACCAGCCCTCGCTTTTCAATGAGTAGAAGAACCTGCAGTAAAAATGTGTCAGACCTTCGCTAAAGCCAGTGTTTTAATCTGCCCATGGGCAACTGTAGCAACAAGGAAAAATAAAAAAGCACCCATTCCTTATTTATAGGGCTCACTCTGAGGTTTTGACAGCACATGAAATCTTATTTTCAGGTGATAATGCATTAATGAAGACATAATGATGAAAGTAATTCCATTTCTGCCAGTAGATCCCTCTACAGCCTAGACACGAGATTGGACCTATAAAGCTGCATAAAGGAGATAAAAAGAAACACAATACAGACAACACAGGGGAAATAAAGTAGCTGTTATAAATTCCCTTAAAATATATGCAGATTCATATACATGATAGTATGTTTAATATCGTTCTTATTTCGTACTTGAATATTTAAGTCAGGCAGTTTTTAGTTATCTGTTTATATCGATCAGGCTGTTTGGGGGGGCAGCTATATTTTTTGGGGGTCTTTATTAGCTGAGGCTATGTGTATGTATGCGCACTTGTCTGACTGCTTTGGGTTCATATAAAAGTCATCGAAAACGACAACGGTGTCCTCATCATTCTCTCTAACCGGAGAACGCACACGGGTGAAGTTTTTCCCAGCACAATAGTTTTTTCTACCCTCAAAGGGGTTTTCCAATAGTAGCTATTTTTCTTACATCTTTCCAACCAGAAACACATTTACAGAACAATGCAGAGAATAACCACATGGCATACAATTCAAGGTGTAAAGCACAACAAAACAGACATGTCACACCTTGAGCATAATGATCTGCAATACATTTTTTCAGAATTATAAACAGGTACCAAAATCAAAGGTTTTTATCATATTTCAATAGGCTAAATAAGCTCTGGTCTTGCCTCCTCCAACTTTACATCTGATGAACTTTACATATCGACCACTTCCTCCTTATCGACCACACTCTCCCTTTCCAGAAGATGAGATAAGATAAGATAAGATAAGATAAGATAAGATAAGATAAAATAAGATAAGATAATCCTTTATTACTCCCCTTGTCTGGGGAAATTTCCCATGTTACAGCAGCATTGTATCACACAGTGGAGCAACAATAAGCAACAATAAGCAACAATATAATGATAATCATAATAACAATCACAATATTTTCAGGAGTGTAGGATGGAAAAAAAGTGGCTTATGGAATGATGTGAAGTACAAGAAGACTCAAATGGTACAAGAACTGCAGATTATGTGATAAAAGCCAATGTGATAGAGTCCAGTTTTGTTTTAACATCAGCCAGTGATGCTGATGTTATAAAGTCTTATAGCAGATGGAATAAATGACTTGAGATAGCGCTCCGTCTTGCAGGTTTGGTGTCTCAGTCTACTGCTGAAAAAGCTCTTGTGAGACATCACAGTGTCATGCAGTGGGTGAGAGGGATTGTCCCTGATGGATGTGAGCTTTGCCAACATCCTCCTCTCACCCACCTCCTCTATGGAGTCCAGGGAACAGTCCAGCACAGAACTGGCCCTCCTGACCAGTCTGTTCAGTCTCTTTCAGTCCCTTTCAGAGCTCCCTGCTCCCCAGCAGACCACTGCATATAAAACAACAGACGCTACCACAGAGTCATAGAATGTCCGAAGCGGAGTCCTGCACACTCCAAAGGACCTCAGTCTCCTCAGTAGGTGGAGACGACTTTGGCCCTTCTTGTACAGGACCTCTGTGTTTTGTGACCTGTCCAGTTTGTTGTTGAGGTGAACACCCAGGTATTTGTATGCGTCCATTGATGTCCATACCCTGGATGTTCACCGGTGCAGTCTGAGGTGTCGAATAATCCCAAGGATTATGGTTTATTATTCAATAATAATATTAGTAATAATAGATGTTAGTATTGTTATTGCATAAAATATTACAGATTTTTTTGTCAGCTAATTGTTTTAGCTTGCATTAGCCATTGTTGCCCAGTGACTGTCACTCATAGTTCCTCTGTCTTTAAAACTAAACTCCTTTTTTAAAAAAAAAAGCTTTTCTATGGCAATTAACTAGTCCTGCTATATTTTTATTACTTATTAGTGCGCTGTGAATATGCCTACTGTGTTTTTTGAATTTGTCCATGTAATGTAATAAATACTGATTTACATGCATTTTTGCATTATTATTGTTAACTATTTACTTAGTTGTAATAGTCAAGATAAAATTCAGTTGTTACCTCCGCCAGGAGGTTATGTAATCACCGGAGTTTGTTTGTCTGTCCGTCTGTGTGTGTGTGTGTGTGTGTGTGTGTGTGTGTGTGTGTGTGTGTGTGTGTGTGTGTGTGTGTGTGTCTGTTTGTCTGTTAACAGCATAACTCAAAAAGTCAGGGACGGATTTTCACCAAATTTTTACAGGATGTCCGGAAGAGCAAGGGTAACAATCGATTAGATTTTGGAGGTGATCCAGATCACCGTCTGGATCCAGGATTTTTTTGAAGGTCGAAGGACAATTGAGAGATGGCCGCCAGACACACACACACACACACACACACACACACACACACACACACACACACACACACACACACACAGACGGACAGACAAGCAAACAGACACACGGCATGGCGGAGGTATGCACTCTCCGAGTGGTTTTCTAGTTTTAAATGTGCTCTTTAAGGACTTGAGAGTTGTGTGACATGACAGCAGTGGAGTGGAATTGGAGATTCTGCTCTAGGCTGTTGTTGATGAAGAGAGTGCTGTTCTCCTTCCAGTTGAACCATAGGCCTGCTTTACCAACATCTTCTTAGTAACACAAGTCGATTATTTTAGTCATCTTGTGGTGGTGGTGGTGGTGGTGGGGGGGGGGTGAAGGCATACATCCACCTTCCACCTCCACCCCCACCCCAGTGAATGACACAAACACCACATCAGCACCAATTTTTGTAACTTAACTGTGAAGCAGATCAGAACTGATTACTGTGGGTGCCACCTGGATGAGTAAGCTTAGCCAGTGGGGGAGCGCCAGACCTCAGCTGCTCCAGTAATTTGCAATGACACCTCATTTTAGTAGTTTTTGCCTCCTAAGCCAGTGGGACCAAGGCACTGACAAATTTATTCGAATCACTTAAGGAGATATTACCCTCTGTTTTCCTTTGTTGCACATCCATTCTCTGATGTGAAATGAGTTGAAAAATAGCACAGTCCAAAGGTTTGCTCATATATAGGATTTAGCTGTGAATGTGCTACTTTTCCAGACATGATGCACATGTGATCTAGCAAGACTTTGTAACTGCTGCCTATAAAACCCTGAATGATTGTCACATGGAATAAAATAAAGTGCTCTACGGTTTAGCTGAGTATATTTTCACCGACACAAATGCAAAATGTAATTATCAGCACAGAGCAGACAATAATGGTGCAAGTGTGAGAACAAGGAAAACATTGGCAGAAATATCAAAATATCTCAGTAGAAGCAAGAGAAAGCTCAGTACAGCATTTGTTAAGCAAGAGCTTTTGGCTTTCCCTTGGTTCCCCAACTACACAGGAGAAACAACTTCCCAATGCACCAAACAAAACACCAGACGCACAAAGAAATGAAGAAAATACTGCACACAGGAAAGAGTCTCTCTGACCTTGGACGTTTACTGAGCTGAAGAGGACTCAATTTAAGGAATGCAATAAATTCTCATGACCTTGGGCTCTAAAGAGCAGTAGCAGTACAATTTTCTGAGAGGTTGAACTATTCTCTGTGAAGTAGACCAGGGGTACATAAACAGATAAATATAAAATAACTATAAATAAAGCAAGGACTCTCTCACTTGACCTTGACACGTTTAACAACACCTCCAAAAATATCACTATGTCTGGCAGCATTGCTCTCTCTGGTTCTGCCTATAGTACCGTTTGCAAGATGATGTTTGACAGGCTCTTCTTACAGATCATAAACACACATGTGTGAATAAGCCCTGGCTGCATACAGGCCCTTTCTAAAATTATACTGGTGGAAGCCTGGGGAGGATTAGCAGTGGGGGACGATAGCAGGTGTTGTTCTGCTGTAGTGTATTTACTAAAGCAGTAATGTTGGCTTTGTTAATGACTCTTTCTTTTGCCAAGGTGGAAGCAGATAGTGTGTTTATGGAAGACCAAACCATCTGGCTTTCAATGCAAAAGAAAAAAAAAGAGGGTCTTTTTGATCTCTGTGGTTAAGTGAGAACAAAATGGAGCCCAAATGAAATGGTGATTTGATTAATTTGATTAGAATTAGTAAAGCAATAGGTTCAGTGATTTAAAGAGACACAGATAAAAGATTAACCCTATAGTCAAAGAGATAAATAAAGATCATAAAGATTGGAGTCAAATACTGTCAGAAGTCAAATAGTTAGGAGTGGTTTTGTTCTGTAAATCTCAAAAATGTTGAGTGAACAATGATATTATTGAGATTATTTGTAATACAGAGAATGTACATTATAGATGTGTTGCTAAATGATTACCTCACCTGATGCTAGCAAGAACTCATCTCAGTTACAAATTGAGTAAGCTGTGTCATCATGTTCTTTTAAGTTCAGAATCAACTCCCTAAGTGCACAAGGTCAAACTTGGTTTATTCTGTATTTAGAAAGGCCATTCCTGTCTTTGTCTGTGCTTTTATGACATTGTGTGTCATTGTGACTTCAGCAAGTATTTCTCAATACCTTTATGCACTGCATCTGTATATATAACATGCCTTAGTGTAATAGTAGCTGTAGTTGTATGCAACAAAAACATTGACTATAGTTACTTTAAATAGTTGTTTAAATGCTTAAGTGAGAGGCTGACACCAGTGGATGTAATGCTTGCTTTTGTGTTTCATTAATGATTGTTATATTATGAACTAAAATCCAAATATCCAGAAACCAAACTGGATTCAACTTTTGAGGTTGGTTGGTCATTACAAAAATGAAAGATTTGCTGGATGTAAAGAGATGCTGATGTGAAGGACAATGATCTGGACCTGGATAACATGAGAACTGTGTATGCAAAGATGTAAACCTGGTTTTGTATGTTTCACTTTGTGATGAGGATGATCGAATCCAGAATAGGCTCTATAAGTTATTCAGTTGTGTTAGGTCTAAAATTTTAGCTCGATTGTCTTTTTCTCTGTCTTTAATGAAAGCTTCAACTTGCCATCGAGATATCATCCCATTTCCAACCTTACCAGAGACATATTCAGTCTCCAGTGGTTGAAGTAAGTCATCTTAAGGCTTTAAAAAATTAATATAAATGAATATGACAATGAAAAAATCAGTCCCCAAGTATTTTTATCTCCATATTGCAGGGTATTTTCCCCAAATTACTTTTCATTTTCCTGTACAAGTGCGCATGAGTGCCATCCTCATGAAAGAAAAAAAACATATGGTGTTGGTTGAGAGGACTTGGAGGAAAAAGGTTGTAAATAATATTGAGCAAAACTGCTCACTTGCTATTGTGATTCATAGCGCTGAATGTGCTCTATTCAGCCTGCACACCATAGTGGGAACAAGAGGTACAGCACCGTGTTAAACTATGAAATGACTGAGAGCACAAGATCATGGTGTTCCAGTGGAATCATGGAAAATTAAAAGTCACTGATGACCAAATAAACACTTTAAGCCGACTTTTTTCTTACAATCCATTTTAATTGTAATGACACAAATCTCCACATAGTATCATAAAGTACAACTAATCTTAATAGTGCTGTCCTTTAGCACTACAGTGTTGCATGCCAAATACAAGTAAAACATCTGATCCACTGAATAGCACAGCATACAATAATGCCATTATTGTGTCTTTTTATATTGAAGTTAAATAAGACCAGCTAATATTTTTAAGTTTGATCAGAAGATTGCACCTGAAGTGTGATTTTAAGCGCAAATGTGTAGACCATTGTTGAAAGAGATAATTTGCCAGTTCATCCTTTTTTTAAACACACACACACACACACACACACACACACACACACACACACACACACACACACACACACACCATACTAACATTTAGAACTTAACCGTTAACCTGTTAAGTGGTTCTAAATGATATTGTGAACCATCCTGTGAGATTGTGCACTTTGCTGACCTGTTCTACCACATTCCAGAAGTGCTCTGCTGGATCTACATCTGTTGGATGGGGAGGCCATTGGAGTCAGCTGAATTCAATATCATGTCCATGAAACAACATTGAGTCACAAATAACAAATAAGTAAACTTTGAACAAAATCTTAGACAGTGGAGCAACACCACTATCTAAAATGGACTGACCTTAATATTTCTCTCTTTTTTTCAATATATCCTTCACAAGAAAACTGACTTTTTTATGAAATAGATATATTTTTGTCTTACAGTTTTTTTCAATTGCTAATACGCATTGGTCCAAACTGAAGTCACATGTTCAAAACTCTTAATACTGCCTGCATTTCCATCATGTACCTCAGCTAAACAGTAAATCTTGTCCCCAAAACTGTTTCTCACCAACAAAACACTTCATACATGTCTCAAAATAAGCTCATTCAACCACAACACTAGAAAATAGTCTCACTTTGGAAACAAACGCTCTCACTCTTAGGACACTGAACTGCAAAATACTAACAACAGAGAGCATTACATGAAATAAATTGTAATCTTTCAAGTTTGAATGATTTCTTTTTAGATAAATCAGTATTTTATATTAAATAAGATCTTTGCACTTTGAGTTTTATAAATTATTCGCATATATTGCAACAAGAATGAATAGGGAATGCAGCAGTTTACTTCAACAACATTGACGTATTTTCTCTGTGCCTTTGCATGAAACTTTAGGACCTTACAAAAATAAAAAGTTTACTGTAAACAAAAAAAAATGCAGAATTTCAGAATTCAGGGGGCAGAACAGAAATCAAGAGATAAAAGTCAAAAACCAAAACATGTACATGTATACTGTAATATTCACAATCATTTGTCCACGTTTCCGTCCACGACACATCTGATGTCTTCTCTCGCGATGCACTGTGGGTAGAACATTTTTGAGTGTCTCCTTTTTATGGTTTCTGATGAGGCCAAACACAGATCACCTGAATCGGGTTTCAGCTGACAACTACAATCAGCTGTGTTTGGAATTATTTTTTGAATTTATTTTTATTGTCAATATTTAGATATGATTTTCCATAGATTTCAATGTGGCTGCAGCAGAAATTCCTCATGTTTTCTTCCCCCATCATTCTGTTTTGATTGTGGTTTTAACTGTTTTGAATACAGTGTGTTAGCATTTGAAAAATGTGCTGTAAAGGTCTAGTGTTTTGCAGGTGGTGAACTAGAAACTGAGAAAGAGTTCATGAATTTTGGTGACTGTAGTCACTGAATGCATTTTGTGTGAAAGCAATGGAAAATTATTCACAGTTCAGTCCACATGGACTGCTGTTTTGCAGACTGTGTTAAGAGTTTTGAACATGTGACTTCAGTTTTGACCAATGCATGTTAGCAATCGAAAAAAACTAATTCCGGTAGCTTATGTCTATTGTGTCTGGTAAACCATGAGGAATTTATTTTTCTTGGGTTGTGCTTGAGCTACTGTGACTTTCATGGCACCTTATTGATTTTATTTATTCATTTATTTATTTTTGGGGGGGAGATATACCAAATGACTAAAGACAATGTGAACAACTTTTTCAAAATAGAAATTTGAGGTCAAAGTGTCCCTTACATTTTTGTTTGAACAATAAGAGCTTACACATCCACTTAATATTGTTTTTATTTATTTTATTTTTTTTTTTGCTTCTCTTTTTTGTCTGCATTTATTCTCATTGTTTAACTCCATGAAAGGGGTGTCAACACTTTATGAGATTAATGCATATTTTAGTCTTGCAGCCAAATATCTTATTATTTGGTGCATGCGTGTGACCATCACCAGCCCTCCCTGAAAGCTAAGCTGACACTTTTTATTACATTACCCTGTTTAAGAGCCAGGGAGGGCAGTGCTACACCTCAGTGGTGATGTGAGGGGAAACAAAGGGGTGGACAGGACGAGAGGGGATGGACAGGGACAGGGTCTAGCAAGCAATGCTATTACATCTGAAGAATATCAGGTGTTGTGCTATTCCCAACTAATAATTACCCATCAATAAGACAAAAAAGCAAACACATACACAAGAGAACAGAAAACCAAACAAACAATAAATAAATAAATAAATGAAAGAATAATTAGCCAGACAGTACTAAACACCATAGTTGTGGGTGTCATGTTAGTATAGAGTGGAATAGGCCAGATGATACTAGAGGAAGATACTAGAGAAAAGGAGAGAGGGTTTAGTTTGAGATTAGACTCTGGAGAGAGTCTCAGCACATTCCGGCGGGTCCCATCACTGCTCAACAGCGGAACTCGACAGGAGCTGGTGGGACCTGAGCAAACATGCACATGCAAGTGTGAAAGACCCCGAAGCCCAGAACAGCCATCACAGCAGTGCAGTGCCAAGCCGACAGGGCACCCCCCCACAGGCCGAGGAGCCACGGGGCAGCGCCCCCAGAGAGCAACCGGGGCCACCATGTACCACACGGACCCCGAAGACAAGAGGGCGAAGCTACCAACACCCCCAGCACGCCGGAACCGGCCCAGGCAGCCCGGGGCAAGCGGACCCACCCGCCACCCAAACCCCAACCCCGCCCGCCCCAGCCCCCACCAAACCCCCACACCCCACCACCCCACCCACCCACACCCCACCCACCCCCCACCCCCAAGGGGGGCCGACGGCCCCAAGCAGCCGGGAAGCCAGACACAGGGGCAGAGCGCCCCGCCGAAGGGACGGCAACCAGCCCAACACCGGGGCAGGCCGCCACCGGAGGCCGGCCGGAGGGAACCGGAGCCGGGACCCAATGCGAGTCCAGAGGGCAAAAATGGACAGAGCAGTGGGGCCCGGCAACGCCAATGGGGGGGCACCCCGCATACCCACCCGCACCAGCCCCCGGGCGAGCACAGCACACCCAAGGCCCCCACATCCCGCGACACGAACCAACCCCCCCACCAGGATAGAGGCACCACACACAACCAGCCCGCGCCAAAGCCACAGCACCCACCAGGACAGCCAGTCCAGATCCCGCAGCCCAACAAGGGTCACCGCACCAGCCGGGACCAGCAGGACACGCAGGAGAACCCCCACAGGCCCCGGACCCCCGGCCCCGGGGACCCCCAGCCACAGCGACACGGATGATGGTGCACCCCGCCGCCCCATAGCCGTAAAGCCATATGGGGGCCAGATCCCACCAGAGAGGCCATAACGGTGAAACCCACCCGTTATTCTCCTATTAATATGTCTCCCGATCCCTAACGGGAAACATTATCCCAGCACCGTGGTAGTGTAACCCTGGGTGTCATGTGGTGCATTAAAAGTGGGAAGGCTGGGGGGGCGTTAGCCAACCCAGACCTAGCCCCAAGGTGAGTGTGTGTGGTGCATTAAAAAAAAAAGATTGGAGAGCAGGGGAGGCAGGCAAGAGGGTGATGAGGGGGAGACAGGGCCGTATAGCCCTGCCACCCGCCCCACCACAGTGCCCATCGTTCCCACCCCCACCTGCCCTCGGGGCCCTAAATGTTGTGTCCCTATATGTGCCTAAAGGTTGCTATTTACAGTGAGGTGTGAAAATGTGAGGTGCACAATCAGAGGCATTCTGGTGTGGATCTGGCCCAAGAGGACAAAGCAGTGGGGGAGGCAGGTAGCAAGACCACCGGTACTGACGCAGAGGGCCCCCAGAGCCAAGAGGCAAGGGACCGGGGAGGGCCCACACGAACCAACTGGCCCAGCCGGCACAAGAACCCCCGGGAGCTGCAGATCAGAGCAGCGCCCCGGCAGGCACCGTAGCCCCAACACAGGTCAGCCACATGCGGCGCCCCACCCCGAAGGGGGGACCAGGCCGCGCCACAAGGAAGCGAGGGCCACAAGCCGCCACACCCACCCAGGAGCCGGCACGACAAGGACGCAGGGCGCCCACCCCGCAGCGCCCCCGAGACCCCACCCACCCCACCACACCCCAGGACAGCACCAGGCCCGGACGGAGGCCCCCAGCCAGCAGAAACTGGACTCCAGTGGGGGCACACAGGCCAGGATGAAGGCCTGTGCCCAGGTGGGCCAGAGCCACCCCCCCAGAGAGAACACCCAGCCCCCGCGCCAGACCACCCGCCCGCAGAGGGCCACCGGCCCCCCACGGGAGAGGGAGAGGGGCGAGGAGGGGCGGGCAGGCAGGAGAGGAGGGAGGAGGAGGGTAGCGGAGCAGGAAGGGACAGGGGAGCAACGGAGGGGCCGACTCACCCGAAGCCCCCGGACCAGCCAGGCGCCCAGGAGAGATCAGCCGCCGACACCCCAAGGTCCAGGGAGAGCGTGCAGACCCAGCAGACCTAGAGCTCAATGGGGGAGACACCCGAGACATCCAACACCAGGGAGAGGGGCACAAGCCACCCCGACCCCGCAGAGCCAGAGAGCAACCCCGGGAACCCTAGAGGAAGGTCACCACCAGTGCATGCATACGGTCTTGAAGTCCATGGTGCTATCAATCTTTGAGAGTTGTAGTGTTAATAAACTGAAATAAAACAGAGGAAAGTTAGACCATATGCACAGACAGAACAGGTATTACAGATTTTTTTTTTTTTTTTTTTTTTTTAAATAATGGAGGCAGTGGCATACGCCCACATACAAGCAGGAGCTATAAGTTAATATTTAATGAATTAATAAATGGAGACCATTTTCTTTAAATGAGTCCAATTGTTTTTTCCGGGTAGCAGACATTCTCTCCAGTGAAATGTGTTCTGTGAGGAGGTTTAGCCAATGGATGATGTTGAGGGCTTTCTTATCTTTCCAGTTGACTAAAATAGTTTTTTTGGCAATGGCGATAGCTGCAAGTGTGGGTTGGATGTGGATAACCGGTAAGGCTGTTAGCGTTAGGTCACCAATTAGGCAAATGTTCGGGGAATGTGGAATCCCACAGCCCAAAATATCGGAGAGTTTCTGTGTGATTAGTGCCCAGAATTGATAGACAGGTGTACATAGCCAAAGGGCGTGAAAATATGTGTCAGCCATGTTTTGAGTGCATTGAGTACATGTGTCTGAGTTTGAGAAGCCCATTTTATATAATTTATATTGGGTTATATGCGTTCTATGAAGAACCTTAAATTGGATCAGTTGTAAGTTGGTATTTTTTGTCATTTTAAATGTGTTTTCACAGATCTGGGTCCAAAAATCAGAGTCAAAGGATTTGGACAAGTCTTCTTCCCATTTGTGAGTTGGTAGGTGAATAGAATCTGTCTTTGAGAGTAAACTATAAATTTTTGAGAGGTTCTTTTTGTTTCTTGGAGACAGTTTCGCAATATATTTGACAAATTCAGGTGGCTGTAAATCAGTTGGCTGTGGATTAGACTGAAGCGATGGAATTCTACTTGTAAGCGTCTTCTTTACCTGTAGGTAGTGGAGGAAGTTTCCATTTCTTATTTCGAATGTTTGGAATAAGTTTGTATATGTCCTAAATATGTTATCATCAAAAGGTGGTGGAGGTGGGTGACTCCTCTCTCTGCCCACGTCCTGAAATAAAGAGCTATTTTATTGTTTGCAAAATCAGGGTTGTGCCAGATTGGGGACAGTATGCTGGGTTTTAATTGGGAGCCTGTGACCTCCAATGTTTTCCACCAGGCAGACAAGGTGGAGGCAATCATTGGGTTCTTGAAGCAGGAGTGATGTTTAAGGGCGGAAGTGATAAAGGGCAGGTCAGAGATTTTGATCTGGTTACAATCTAACTGTTCTAGTTCCAGCCAGGAGTTATATTCTACATGTGGATGAATCCATTTGGTGATATACTGAAGTTGGTTGGCTAAGTAATAATACATGAAGTTGGGGGCTCCCAGTCCCCCTTCTGATTTATTCCTCTGGAGGGTGGCCAGACTGATTTTAGCCTTTTTGTTCTTTGAATAGAATTTACCAATGGCAGAGTCTAACGATTGAAACCACTTTGATGTGGGTTTAAACGGAATCATGGAAAAGAGGTAGTTGATTTTAGGTAATATTTTCATTTTAACCGTAGCTAATCGTCCCAAAAGGGAGATGGGGAGGTTATTCCATCGCCTTAGATCATCACAGACTTTATCCAAAAGTGGGGTGTAGTTCAGGTGAACTAGCTCTGAGAGTTTGGAGGAAATATTTATGCCTAGATATCTGATGTTGCCAGTAGGAATAGAATAATTCGAGGTTTGGACTGTGGGATTCCATGAGTTTCTGTTAAAGGTAATATGATTGATTTTGACCAGTTGATGGAGTAGTCTGAAAGACGTGAGAAGGTTGTAATGAGGTTAAATACTTCCTTCACTGAGGTTTTCGGTTCTTGTAGGTAAAGTAAAATGTCATCTGCGTATAGGTTAATTTTGTGTTCAGTCTCCAGAGCACATATACCTTTGATATCAGTGCTTTGACGTACAGCTGTTGCTAATGGTTCGATAAAGATCGCAAACAATAAAGGAGAGAGTGGGCATCCTTGTCTCGTTCCCCTTTGCAAACTGAAACTTTGTGAAGTGATTCCATTAGTGGTGACTGTAGCCTTGGGTGAGTTGTACAGAGCCGATATCCACTGGATAAAAGACTCTCCGAAGCCAAATTTGCGGAGCACAGCGAAGAGAAAAGACCAATTGACTTTGTCAAAGGCTTTTTCTGCATCCAGTGACATAACGATAGCTTCTTTATTGTGGTGTTGCGTCAGAGAGATTAGATTAAGAAGTCTTCTGATATTGTTGGTGGAGTGTCGGCCATTTATGAAACCAGTTTGATCATAGTGGATCATTGACGGGATAATTTTCTCCAACCTAGAGGCGAGTGCTTTAGAGATAATTTTGATGTCAGTGTTGATTAGTGACAGAGGTCGATAGCTGGAGGGGAGTGTAGGGTCTTTGTCTGGTTTCAATAATAATTTAATTGCAGCTGTATTCATATGTGAACTTATATAACCATTATTTTTAATCTCTGTCACTGTCCTGAAGAACAGGGGTGCTAACATTGACCAGAATTGTTTAAGAAATTCAGCAGGGAAGCCATCAGGACCAGGTGCCTTGCCTGCTGGCATACTGTCTAATGCACACTGTAACTCTTTGATAGATAATGGAGCATCTAGTGTGTCTCTATAATCTGATGTTAATTCGGGCAAGTTTAGATTGTCAAGAAAGTTATGAATATCTTCTTCGTTTGGGTTGACTGTAGATGAGTATAAACTCCGGTAATAGTTATAGAAAGTCTGATTAATTTCCTGGGGTGACTGAGTGTATTTTCCTGAGGGATCCTGAATTGCTGTTATGAAGGATTTTTCTTTATTGCGCTGGAGTTGGTTTGCAAGAAATTTTCCTGTTTTATTGTTGTGTTCAAAATTATTATATCTCAGCTGTTGTAATAGGAACTCTGTTTTCTTTGATAAGATATTATCGAGTTTTAGTTTAACATTTTGTAGTTCAGACCATAATTGATCACTTGGATTTATTGCATAGTTCTCCGTAAGTTCTTTAATTTTTTCCTCAATTTCTTCCTGTAGTTGTTGATCCTTTTTTTTCTTGTACGAGGAGTACGATATTATTTTGCCTCTGATTACGGCTTTTCCAGTTTCCCAAAGTAAAGATGGAGATACATCGTTGGAATCATTGTTTTTAAGAAAGTCTGCCCACTCACTTCTTATTATTCGATCAAATTCATGGTCTTCGAGTAGAGAGATGTTTAGGCGCCAAGTCAGAGGAGGTTTAGGGATGGAATCTGTCTGCAGGCTGAGAGATATTGGTGCGTGGTCGCTGATAATGATTGGGTGAATTTTAGTAGTAGCTTTGTGTGCGATAGAGTTATTTGAGAGGAAAAAGTCAATTCTTGAAAATGTTTGGTGCACCTGAGAGAAAAAGGTATAGTCCCTCTTTGTTGGGTTTTTGAGTCTCCAGACATCTTCTAGTCCAAAATCTTTCATATAATCCTGCATGACTTTTGCTGATTGTGGTTGTTTTGCATGTATTGGACTATGAGATCGATCTAGTGACGGGTTTAATACTATGTTGAAGTCGCCACCGATAATGGTTGTTGAGTTAGCGGATAGGTCTGCTAAGTGGGAGAAAACCACATGAAAGAAGGCTGGGTCATCATTATTTGGGGCGTACAGATTAACAATTGAATATAATTTATTAAAGATTGTTGCCTGGATAATAATATATCTGCCCTCTGAGTCTGTTATTGTGCTATTTAAAGTGAATGGTACTCTCTTATGGATGAGAATAGTGACCCCTCTTTGTCTGCTGTTATAACAAGATGAAAAGATGGTATTATAATTACAATCTAATAGAGATTTTTCTTCTGATTCTACTAAATGCGTTTCTTGGAGGAGCAAAATATCTGCTTTTAATTTGGAGACATAGTCCATAATTTTAACTCTTTTTGTTTGTGAGCGTATGCCATGAACATTCCAGGCTACAATATTTAACTTGAACATAAAGAGAGATGTTCAGTCATTGAATAAATCGCAACATAGAGTATCGTCTGTGTGTGTCCCTGTGAGCTGTTTGTTGCTGTCTGTGAGCTGTGGGCGTTGGAGAACGATGCACATAGCAACTCAGGATCTATATATACATTATATAATAGCACGATATTGCCTGAAACATTATCAACAAACACATTATCAAACATAGAAGCACAATAAACATGGGGGGTACATAGGGTGTAAGTGAAAATGAGGAGGGTGAGTGTGTGAGAGGGGGAGAGGGGTAAAGGGAAACATATAGAGATGGAGAGACAGAAAAGGAGGAGGAGGAGGGGGTTCTCCAGTGGGGAGTGTAGATAGGGAGGGTGACACATTTACATTCATGCGATTTTGATTTTTTTTTTTTTTTTTTTAATTACGTTTTCTAAACTAAATTAATAGGTGGTATACTAAGTGTTTAAGTCTTTATTATCATTCTTATTATTATTATTAGAAGAGCCAGGGTGTAATAGAAGTTTCCCGAAATAACTGCCCATCTATGTATAGTTTGTCCACAACTAGTGCGGACCGTTTACCTTTCTGCCTGTGTTCTTTCATGATGGGGTATAAAACTTTGCGCCTCTCGTTTATTTCTCTGGGAAACTGGTCATTCATTCCGTAAGACGTACCTTTCAGCTCCCGTCCTTTGCTCCTTACAAGCACTTTCTGTTGGAAGTGCTCGAACTTTGCGACGATAGGACGGGGGCGGTTTCCACCTCGGGGTCCAATCCGGTGGATGCGGTGGAAAGTGATGTTTTTACCGTGTCCGCAGGGATTTTAAGCGCTGACACCATGAAGTTTTTAACCAAAGACTCTGGATTATCCGGTGTGGATTCAGCGATGCCAGAGAAGATCAAATTTTCCCGCATACTCCTCGACTGAATGTCCAGGACGGTCTCCTTCAGGGTTTTGTTTTCTTTTTTAAGTGTACTCACCTCTGAAGTGACGGCTGTCAGCGTGGACCGGAGTTCTGAGTTGTCTCTCTGCAGGTCATCTATCTGCTGGTGAGTGAACTCCAGGGTTGTCTTCAGGTCCTTAATCTCCTGGTGAAGCAGACCAAGGATATCGAGTTTTTTATTAATAGATTCAAGAACACTTACCTGGATATCCGTGGTCAACAGGTCTTGTGTGTCAGTCGCGGAGTCGGCCTTCTTCCTCTTGTTTGGGTTTGGGGTCGGGGTCTGGGTGACTGATTCCTCCATCGTGCACCGGATGAAGCAGTCGTCGATAAATCTCTCGAGGTCCTCCACCTTTAGCACTACTTCTACGATCTTGAGCAGGCTACTTAGGTTGTTTTTTTTAACTATAAATTAGTCGAGAAAACGGCGATTTGTTTAGTTCTAATCTAGCAGCTGGGGGCCGCCATGTTGAATTTTCGTCACTCTCGCAGAATCTCGCGATCTCACAGCATCTCGTCCTCCTCACAGCATCTCGTCCTCCTCACAGCATCTCGTCCTCCCAAATTTTGAAAAATGTGCTGTAAAGGTCTAGTGTTTTGCAGGTGGTGAACTAGAAACTGAGAAAAGAGTTCATGAATTTTGGTGACTGTAGTCACTGAATGCATTTTGTGTGAAAGCAATGGAAAATTATTCACAGTTCAGTCCACATGGACTGCTGTTTTGCAGACTGTATTAAGAGTTTTGAACATGTGACTTCAGTTTTGACCAATGCATGTTAGCAATCGAAAAAAACTAATTCCGGTAGCTTATGTCTATTGTGTCTGGTAAACCATGAGGAATTTATTTTTCTTGGGTTGTGCTTGAGCTACTGTGACTTTCATGGCACCTTATTGATTTTATTTATTCATTTATTTATTTTTGGGGGGGAGATATACCAAATGACTAAAGACAATGTGAACAACTTTTTCAAAATAGAAATTTGAGGTCAAAGTGTCCCTTACATTTTTGTTTGAACAATAAGAGCTTACACATCCACTTAATATTGTTTTTAAAGTGCACTCTAAGGAACATGTTAATTCAATCCACAGGGCAGATATAGATGATCCGTTTGTGGTGACTCATATGATTCCTGCTAAAGCAAAAATGTTGGCCAAGCACCATACCTTAAGACTTCATAGTGTACAAAAATTTTCACTAGTCTGAAAAATTAAACTTTAACTTGAAGTCAGATATTTTAAGGAGTTTGTCTTCTAGGTTCACTGATCATTGATTCCTCATTATGTATGTTGGTTTCCTTGTGTACACTGCAGGCAAACTGGTCATCATCCAGCCATGGTGCAATGACGTGCTGCCGAGAACAGGCTTGATAAATTGCACTTTCTGCAGGGAACAAGAGATAACTGGAGGTCAAATATGGCCATGGGAGAGCTGCTTCATACAGTCCACTCAGTGAATCACATATTACATTTATATGGGCAAGGTCTTTAACTGCTTCTTTTCCAAGGCCTTTCAAAAGCTCATCCACAAGGGCAGCAGGCTTGCAAGTAAATAATAATAACCATCCATCTTGGCAAATTGTAATGCTGATTTTTTCTTTCCATTGGGTCCTCTAACTTCTCTTTCTTCTACTGAATCACAAATAGCGTAGCACCTGGGTCACAAAGTTTTTCTCCTTGAACGCAGGCTACATAGCAACAAGTCCTCAAACTCATAAGACCACACAGGTCGTATGTAACGTGTCCCGGAATGCGACCCATGAGAGCGTATTTACATTAGCGCCCCTACAGGAGACAGGAACGCATTACGGGATATATTATTATTATATATAAATGCACTTGTAATTCTATTTATGTAAAACTACACATTGTGTTTTAGGAGCAGTTTCACATTGATGTAATGCTACTTTTATTTATACTGTAAAAATAATTTTTAAGATAAGAAAATGCACATAATTATTATCAGCAATCATGTAGTTAAAGCATGTAAAAGTCCTGCTTGATGGTTGATTCTTCTGACCGATATTTCACTATACTGTATACGCCTTAAATAGACTACTACTGTATATCCAGAAACAGCGGGTAAATCTGTAGGAGCATTTGAACATTTCTTGAAATTAAACCTTTGAAATGATTGCAGAGAAAAATCCCTTTTTAGTGAAGTTGTAAGCATCTTATAGATTTGCAAAACTTTCAAGAGGAAAATTCCAATAATTCCTTCAAAGTTTTATTTCAAAAAGTCCCAAAATTTGGCCAAAAAAATTTTTGTACATACTTTCAAAAATGAGAAAAAATCTCCCAAAAAGTCCGAAAATATCTAATGTGATTACATATATATCAGTAAAACGTCTGTTTTCTTAAGCATAAAGCAGCAGAGATGTGGCTCATGTTGTTGGATACCTGCGGTCGATAATCTTTAGTTTTTATGCATTAGCTGATTCAACATTTAAAATTAAAATCATACAAAGTGGAGAAAAACATTGAATATCACTACATGTAAATTTCAAGAATAAAATCTTACTCAAGTTTAAATTCTCATTTAAACAGCTGCTACTGGCTAAATAATTGTCTTCAATGTGTGTTTTAAAGGAGTTTAACGGGTCAAGACGGAATTTTCTTGAGGTTTTTCAAACATTTACTCAACAAAACTGACAATTTACGCATAAAAACAGAAAGCAGCAGAGATTCCACTCCTATTATTGGACATTAGACGTCTACGGGGAACCGATAATCTTTAGTTTTTTGAATTAATTCGTGTTTAAAGCAGAGAAGAATGGCCCATCTGTCTTTATAAATGACAGATTATCTGTCTGTCAGCTGAAAATAAAAGATACATGTTTATAGAAAGTTAAGTCAGATTTTTATGCTCTAAGACACACAAATGAAGTGTCACCTTCTCAATTCTTATCTAAACAGCTGCTAATAGTAAAATGTTATGAAAATATTATTGGGTTTTCTTGAGGTTTTTGTCACTTTTACTAAACCAAAAGTGAAATCTTGCGCACGAAAACATAAAGCTGTAGAGTTTTGGCTCCTATAACTTCTTTCCTCCGTTTCATAAAAGTCTGCAAATAATATAAAATAGAGAAAACATTCAATGTTACCAGAATTTCCAAAAATAAAGTCTCTCCTAAGTGTAAATTGTCGTTGAAGCAGATGCTAATGCAAAAGAAATGTCTTAAATGTGGTGTTTTAAAAGAAGGAGTTTCTTGAAGTTCTTGCCACTTTCACTAAATAAAACTCCTTGGTTCCTATTATCGGATATCAGACGTCGACTGCAAGTGATGATCTTGTGTATTTTTGGATTAACTGATTGAGCATTCCAATTACAATCATATAAAATGGAGAAAAACACTTAATATTAATGTAATTACGCTGAATAAACTCTCACTGTTAAATTTTCATTTGAACATCTGCTAATACTGAAGAACGTCTTAAATGTGTGTTTGAAAGAAGTTTAATGCCCAAGATGAAGTTTTTATTGAGTTTTTTTCCCCACTTTTACTCAACGAAACTCACATTTATGCATAAAAACATGAAGCTGCAGAGTTTGCAGCTATAATTAGATATCAGACGTCACTTTGGACTCCGTTTCAATTAAAACCATCATAAAGGTGGAGAAAACATCACATTTCTCTTTATTTTTCATCCTCTGTGATTCTATGTAACAATAATCACTATTTTCCAGCAGTTACACCCTAAAACCAGCTAAATCCTACTGAATATGAGTGTGTGTTTTCTCAGTCAGCAGAGCTCCAGGTTCAGGGAAAAAGTCTCCGAATTGGTGGTTGAAGATGCGAGCGAGATCCTGAGCCAGCTCCAGATGCTGGACCTGGGGCCTATTTCACGAAGCAGGTTTAGTGAAAACTCTGAGTTTCTTAACCCTGAAATGAGGGAAACTCAGAGTTTTCCGTTTCAGGAAGCGAGGTACCTCTAACCAGGGAATGCGGGGTAACTCGAGCCTGTTTCACAAAGAGGGGTAACTTAAACTCTCGGTCACTTACCGCAGTAACAGACTCTATGACTCTAACCTGCTCGCCCAGCAGGTTTATCTGAGAAAACCTCGAGTTTCTCTCTGTCTCCGCCCTCTTTCAGCCACACACTCTGTTTCATTTCCTCATTCATTCAGTCAGTAAGCGGAGCGAGTTTTGGCGTAGAACAGCTTTTATTAACGATCAGTGGATAAAGGAGCAGCATTACTGCACAGATAATTAAATATTCGTCGGTAAGATTTTATCAGACCGAGCATAAATGTTCTCGCATTTCCGGACAATTATCGGTTTGAGCAGTACCGTTTCCGTAATCGTTTCAAGTCCATAATCTACATAAACAACCTAATCCGTCCTTACATTTACATTACCAGCCGCCAGTCATGCTCTCACATCCAGCAGATATTATGTGTTGCGCTGCGGTTCTTTTCAAATGAAAGTTTTTATATGATGTCGGAGATGCAGAGCACTACAGTTAGACAACTGTATGCAGGACAGTCAGAAAAGTTTTCTATGTGATTGGCTGCATAGATGCACATACTTCCCCATCACAGTTCCCTCGCATCATGAACAGGAAGTCCATTCACAGCATAAATTGTGCAGGTAGGCCTACAGGTAGACTGACTACTGTTTCTAAATGTTGAAGACTGCATCATAGTTCAACATCTGTCATTCTCTGCACTGTCCAGATCATATGTGATGCTGCATACATCATTTCTAATGTGGAGGCCAAGTGGTCTGGGTCTGTTCATGACTCCAGGATTTATGGAGAGTCTAACCTGAGCAGCAGACTGCAGCATGGTCAGCAGCCTAAAGATTTTCACAATAGAATTATCTTGTCTCTCTCCTTTAATATACTCTGATGTATCCACTATACATTACAGGAGAGCTTAATGGCCTTCTGCTGGGTGACAGGGGTTACCATGCCAACCCAGGCTGATGACCTCATACCCTGACCCTGAACCAGGCCCCCAACAGAACTTCAACCGGGCTCACTGCAGGACCAGAGCCTGGGTGGAGATGACCATAGGCCTGCTGAAAGCTCGTTTCCAGGAGCCTACGTCTCCTCAGGGTGACCCCTGAGAGGGCCCTGTGATATTACTGTGGCATGTGTTGTTCTTCATAATATTACCACTATTAGAGGAGAGCAACACCCTGCTCTACAAACTGAAGACCCAGATGATGACCCCATCCACCTGCAGCTATCCAGGACAGCAGAGCAGTCAGAGACACCATATGCCAATAATCATTTTTAGAGTTTAAGTCACCATCATCACCACCACAGCAAATAAAAGACATGATACACATTTCATTTGCCTCTTTTTATTTCCTACAAATAAAAGAGATAGTTCAGTTAATGTTCCAATAGTTAAGCATAATTCATCTGTGACCATCACCACCTCTACTTGTGCTCCAGTATTTTCAATTTCCAGATCTGCCCTCCTAATCTGTTTTTTGGATTTTTCTCAGCAAATGCAAGTTTGTAAATCCGTTTTACTGATAACTGGGAATAACATAGAGGACATTCAATATACAGTTTGCACATGAATTCCACAGAATGAACGTTTCCTGACATCATGTCACTGGTGTCAGTCTGTGCTGTGGGAAGATGAGGGACCATCCTGCTGCTGTCCAGCCATGCTCTGTTAAAAAAAGATGAGAATGTGCATATCTTCAGTGGAGGCTAAATGTCACACTCTATATTCCACCCAAAATGTGAATGAGAAGAGAACTATCAGTAACATACCTCTGTATGCCTTTCTGGAGCCCCCTCTGTAAAGGCAGCAGACACGGTTTCATCCTCTTCATCCTAGATCAGTGACATGTTTCAGTAAACTTAAACTACCATTTGGATATATCCTTGGAGTGTGCCTACTTAAAATTACAAGGTCTCTTGTGGTGTGAAGGAGGTAGCCAAAAGACAAAAAGACACAAAAGAGAACTAATAATCATATACATATATACATATATATATATATATATATATATATATATATATATATATATATATGCATCCATGACCTTTTATACCACTGTTTTAACAGGCATCTGCTTTCTTTCTGTTGGCTGAGCAGAGTCTATGTTAGTTTAAAAATAGCTTAATTATTTAACAGGACATGATATGGATGCAGACATTTAGCTATGTGTGGGATAAAACAACTGCACAGTCAAACAGCCACTTAATATTTAGGCTACTTTACAATGTAAAACATGATCAACATGAAGTCCTCCATGAAATAATCCGAGTTTCTGACCTGTTGAACGAATGTTTTTATATTTCATCTTAAGCTGCTGCCCCGTGTGCGTCTCCCCCGCGAGATTTCACCTACTGGTAAATGAAATAACTTACTAGGCTACCATTCAGAGAGTTATACCCTGTAATATTATCATGATTACAAAGGGCTACATTTAAACTTACGCATTGATCCGGGCAGCAGTGTTCTCCACGCCGTCTCCCTCTCTTTTGCAGCTGGCAGCTGTGTTGCACTTCTTTCTAAAAACGTCTTCAAACTCGCCATAATGAGCGCGTTAAAAACTTCCATTTCAAAAACGCAGCCTTTCGCTTCCCCGTTTCCATGGTGACTTGTCGAATCGGGGTTCCATTGATGCTGTCTTTTCAGAGTTGCGGTGCACACGCGTAACTCCGGGTCAACCTACTCCGAGTTAATTAACCCAACTCATATCAGCCGTTGTGAAACCGAAAACTCAGAGTTTCTATCTCAGAGCAGATCAACTCAGAGTTGCAGAAGAAACTCAGAGTTTCTTGAACCTGCTTCGTGAAACAGGCCCCAGGCCATTCTTAATTACATAAATATAGCATTCAATCCTTGGAATTATGAAACCAGCTCAGGAAGAGCTCATAGATAGCAGTGAATTCAGGGCAGGGCAGGGCAGGGCAGAATTGACCATGGTTCAGGTTCAGCCATATGGATTCTGTGTCTTGAGACAATCTAAATTGTAATTGGCACTGTATAAATAAAATTAAAATTGAATCATGGTACTTAGATCAGTGGGGTAGAGGAGGTGTTGGGAGAAAATTCCTCTAAACAATGCTTTCAACATCACTTTCTGCTGATCTGTTGTGTAGGACTAAAATTTTGATATCCCTTCTTGCATACGTGGGACACCTAAGACTCTGTGGGATGGTCCAGTGAATGAGGGCATCCTCTGGGTTGTCAAGTGGGGCACCCTCCTTTATCAGTGTTTTTGATCACAAACCTCAATTAAAGAAAAGGGGGGAAAGGTGCTGCTAAAAGTTTTGAAACTTTATTTTAAGATTGCACGGTTTTCAGAATCAATTTTATTTATTTTGGTATTTTTTTAAAATGTGGCCCTTCTTTTGCTTACTAAGAGAAAAACTTTATACATATAAACAGTAGTATACTGTATATTCTGTATATTTAAAGATCAAGTGATTCATAAATTATTGGTCAAAATGTTTTTAACTAATTTAACATTTTTTTATTTGACAGGTCAGTTATTGATTACATTCAGATGTTGATACAACTGCTACACCTGTTTCAATTGCTTGTTAACACAAAAAGCTAATCAGTTAATCACATGGCCGCAAACTCTATGCATTTAGGCATGTAGATGCAAGACAACTTGCTGAAATTCAAACTGAGCCTCAAAATGGGAAAGAAAAGGGATTTAAACTGACTGTTGAACATGGCATGGTTGTTGGTGGCCAGATGGGCTGATATGACTATTTCAGAAACTTTTGATCTATTGGGATTTTCTGCATCTCTAGGTTTACAGAGAATGGTCTAAAAAGAGAAAATATCCAGTGAGCTGCAGTTGTGTAGACGAACTGCCTTGTTGATGTGAGAGGTCAGAGGAGAATGGGCAGCTTGATTGGAGATGAATGACCTCAGAATGCTCCACCAATTGTCATTTCCCCACTTTTGGGGAATTTCATTTGTATATTGTCTACGATTATCCTTCAGCAGCGGTTTTTAAATGGAAATCAGCATTGCCCACTTTGACCCCCAAGGATGCATGACCTACCATCCACATGCAACTTTGTCACTAGTGTCTCTAACTTCTAGTTTGTGATTAAGGAGTTTGCCATTACCAGAGCATATTCCTTCATTATGTTAGAAACATAAACGGATGATGCTGGGTGAACCATGGGCTTCTTTTCAAACCTTCCTACAGACAGCCACCCAGCTGGCCTGGCTTCATAGCTACTTGGGGGCACTGCCGAGGGTCGGCTAGCAAGAGCTATGCTAGGTGACTCTGTAACAGCTAGTGGGGGCTGACTAGCTGCTACAGCTACCCAGGCTGTTAAACATGGCTCTAAGCTGTGCTTCCAATTTGTTGAGCTCTAACCTCCAGAATCACAAACAGACTACATTTATTACAAGTACTGTTATCATTAAAGGCCCTGTCACACTCTAGCATATTCGAGCCAGCATCTGAGGAACGTATGGACTTTTTTGGGAATACGCGGACATATCCGCTGAAACACGCTAGGGGTACGCTGGAATACATTTCGACGACACCCGGGGGTACGTCTGTGTACGCTGATGTTACGCTGACGGCCAAACATTTTGAACATGCACAAAAAATTTTCAGCGTATGCTGACCGTATGAATTTTACGGCTCCTGCATACGTTCAGTTCATACGCTGAACACGCTAGAGGTACGCTGAAGGTACGTTACTCATATACGTCGAGTACGCTTCTTCATACGTTGAAATTGAGTGGGTCAGGAAACCTAGCGTTAAAGGCCCTGTCACACTCTAGCGTATAGAGCCAGCGTAGGATTGTATTGAATATTTCAAAAAATTGTTTATACGCAAGAACTTTTCAGCATATGAGGTCGAGTTTCGGTTAATGACCTGTTAGAGTAACGTGAGCCTAGCGTACCGTCACCGTATGAGTAGTGTACGCATAGCGTATGTCAGCGTATGTGATGTGATGTGTGTAACAATAGGAACTATTGTTTAGTTCCGTGTTGACACATGGACTTGTTTTTGTGTGACAGACTGCCGAGTTAGCAGACCGAGCTTGACTGTATGTACCTTGCACGCCAAAGTTTTATTAAAGTCTATAACCTGGTTGGGTTGAAACAGTACCTAAGTGTGTCTGCTTCTTGACAAGATAGAATAGACTATAACAATGTGTATTTGAGTTGACATATATCCTGACGTATGAGTAACGTACTTCAGCTTACCTCTAGCGTGTTCAGCGTATGAGGGAACGTAATGAGCGTAAAATTCATACATCGGCATACCCGCTGAAATATTTTTGTGCATGTTCAAAAACTTTTTGGCCGTCAGCGTACTGCAGCGTACAGAGGACGTACCACCTCCCGGCAAGTCGAAACGTATTCCAGTGTACCCCTAGCGTGTTTCAGCGTATGTCGTATTGCCCCAAAGAAGTCCATACGTTCCCCATACACTGGCTCTATACGCTTAGAGTGTGACAGAGATGGAGGTTGCTGTTGCTGCAACATCACCAAGATTTGTTAGAGTTGGCAGTTGAGTATGCTAGACACAGAAGAAGAAGGTGTAGAATGAGACGTTAGCTGATGTTCGCATACGTTTCTCATACGTCGGAGGTAGGGCTGATATACGTTACTCATACGTCGGTATACGTCCAACTCAAATACACATCACATCACATAACGATCACATACGCTGACATACGCTATGGCGTACGCTACTCATACGCTACTCATATGCTGACGGTACGCTAGGCTCACGTTACTCTAACGGTCCATTAACCGAAAATCGACCGCATACGCTGAAGGTTGTGCATATAAACAATTTTTCGAAATATTCGATAAGTTCCTCAGACTCTGGCTCTATACGCTAGAGTGTGACAGGGCCCTACAAGGAGGTGTGTCAACTTGCTAAACACACATCACACTGAGCAAGACAGAGGGAAAGCAGAGGGAGAGACAAGTCATATCTACTTAGTAGCTGTTAGATAAGTGGATACAAACATACCAAGTTATATTTAAGATCCTATAAAGGAGTTTTGTACACAAGCACTTTAGTACTAAAGAGCATGTTTAATAATATCTGAGGAATAGCTGTGAACAGCAGCAGACCCTGGCACACAGTCAGCTACAGACAGGAAACAGGAAGGGATACATCAAACCTTTCCACACAGGACAGAAACTGGAAAGTATTTACTCTTAATGAGCTGCCATATTGTAGACATTTTATCACTATATTTATTTATATCTCATAATTTCTCCCTTCACTCAGCACTTCATTCTTACCTTCCCAGCTGCACTTTCCCTGACTCTTATTTGCCTTTCCTTCTCTTTGTAGACCTCTTTTTACACTATCTTCCTCCTGCGAAGGTGTTCCACACATCAAAGTCCATTCCAGGACAATCAGCAAACATTGGATAATTGGGTGTCGCTGGTCATCTCCCTTCAAGCCCACAGTGACTTTCTGACAAGAAAAGAGCATAAAAAAAGACGAGTGACAGCTAGTAGCCTGAAGCCGAGGAAGGGCAATGAAAGTCATGAAAAGTGAGTAATGACATGCATATCAATTGCTGCCCCTACAAGGTAAACAATGACCTCAATTACCAGGCCAAGTTTTAATTAAGATGATGGTAGAGTAATTATGGCCCCTGACAGGATGATTGAGCCAGGGAGTTTCATGTTGTGATTAGGGTGCCTGTCTGGATGCTTCCTGTCCTATGGAGCCAAATAATGACAATGACCCTCTTGTTGTCAAAGAACAGTAGAGAGTCTGCATATTCTCCAGTTCTTTTTTCTCATATGGCTGAAGACATTTCAGAAAAGACTTAACACAGGTGATCTGTGAGAATAGAACAGGGCAAAGGGTCAAAAGCATAAACTCTACAAAGCTCTTGGCTATTTCATTTGGTATTAGTTTGTTGTAATGTTTCTGAAGGACAAACAAGCGGCAATTCATTTCAGTTAAAGATTATCTAAGGCACTGCCTCATCTGTGGAGGTACTTGGAGCTACAGTGCTATCTCAGTGTTAATTTAAGTAGGTTCATTCACAACTATATAAAAAGAATTGTGTAAGATGTGCAACCCCTTAAATAGAGACTACATGTATGGAGGTTTCAACAAGTATTTGGATAAATAATAAATGAAGTCAAATAAAATCTTCATAATAACTTAATTTGCAGAGCAGTTTCAAAATACAGTTACAACATTCTTTACAGTAAAAGCAAGGAATAAAATCCAGAAGTACTTATAGGGCAGATACACCAAAATGTAATAATGACTTGATGATGAAGTTCAGTTAAAAAAAAAAACAGCTCATTATAAGCCACCATCTTATTGGCTTTCAGCCTCATATCAAAAGACATCTCAATTCTTAAAATGCATATTAAGGATTGAGTACTGGGACTGCACAGTGTCGTAGTGGTTAGCACTTTCGCCTTGCAGCAAGAAGATCCCTGGTTCAAATCCCGGCCTGGGCCTGGGATCTTTCTGCATGGAGTTTGCATGTTCTCCCTGTGCATGCGTGGGTTTTCTCCGGGTACTCCGGCTTCCTACCACAGTCCAAAAATATGCTGAGGTTAATTGGTTACTCTAAAATTGCCCGTAGGTGTGAATGTGAGTGTGATTGTTTGTCTGTATATGTAGCCCTGTGACAGACTGGCGACCTGTCCAGGGTGTGCCCTGCCTTCGCCTGAGTCAGCTGGGATAGGCTCCAGCACCCCCCTCGACCCTAGTGAGAATAAAGCTGTGTATAGAGAATGTCATGTGAGGATGCTTCCCAGAAAGTTGAGTCAGCAACCACTGAAAATTGTGAAATCCCACAGAATTTTAATGAGACCTTTCTCAGGAATATTTGTTTATTCTATCTGAAATTTCAAGGGCAGCTCCTCCTCCCTGTTTGAACAATACAGACTATTGTTGAAGAGATGCAAAACCTGCATGAGTTAGGACAGGATTTACATTATAAGTAAACTTAGGTCACTTTTAAAAATGACATGAGTCTGAGAGACAATGCTGTCACTAAAATCTGTGAATGTGTAAGAGAATCAGATCTATTCTCTGCCTGCCATCAGGGGTCACTCAGAACAACCTATTCATAGGCTCAAACATTCAAAAATATGTTCAAATACATTGAACCCAAAAAGCTAACATTAGGGATTGATGAAAATATGACAACGAGATATGGGTACTACATTCCAGTGAAGCAAACATTGAACACTTTATTACAAACTGAGTTGTGGAAGAAAACAGTGCCCCAGCCAAGAAACAGACTCACAGGAGTTTAGTGACATACATGATGGACAAACTTTTAAGCCAAACAAGTTCTTCATTGAAAATCCAGGTTGTCTACAGTTAATTTTGTGGTTGATGCTACGGGTATGGACCCGTACCCGTAGCATCTGTACTAGAGGTACGGACCCGTTAAGGTCACTGAAGAGCTGGCGCCAGTTAACTACTATTTGCTGCACATTACAGGCAGTTTATATGAATGACTTTGACGGCGAACATTGTATAATTTAACCAAAAATACACCGTCTCCTCTCACACTTTAGACATTGCAGTTTTTACGCTTTTAGACGCCATGTCTACATTGTTTGAAGTCCAGTTCCTATTAATTAGTTTACCGTGTTCAGTGGTGGAAGCGGCTGACGAACTCCATTGCAAACGTTCCCATTTAATTTCGGACGCTAATTTACAAGATAAAGTTAAGGATGTCGAATATGAAACAAACACTCGTGAATGGTGAGGAGCAGCTCTTTAATTCGGCATGAATTAAAAAAAAACACAAACTCGATTTACTGTGATATTGTGAGATTTGTTTGTGGTTATGTAACTTAGCCATTCAACAGAGTCTGCTAACATTAAAGTGACTGACGTGCAGTGTCTGTGTTGACAGACGTAGAAAATACGTCAGGCTTTTGTTTAGGTTGTTAATATGTAATAGTCTGTCGCTACTTTTGAAGGTAAAAAAATACTTGTAGTTTGCTGGCTGTTAGTTCTGCCATTTGTTTTGTTTGCTGTTTGTGCTTTATTAGAACAGGGTCACGTTAATAAAAAGTTTTGCTATTTTTAATAGTAGTGCTGATTTCAACCCCCAAATCGCTGTCCGTGAAAAAGTCAGATAATGATATTTATAAGACATTATGCATGATAGAAAAGAGAACAGCAGATGACTGACATGACAGGCTCGGCATGCAGATTCACCTCGAATCACGGAAGCGCCTTCATCACTCGGATTACCAAGCCGACTCATTAATATTTATGTACGTCGGATTACCAGCCAATCACAAAGCGCGTTCATCAGCCGGCTCATTAATATTCATGTACGTCTCATTAATATTTATGAAAAGGGAAAGCGCCGTATCCGTAGGCCACAGGCTACGGGTACGGGTCTGTATCTGTAGACACTACCTAATTTTGTACCATTATGATTCTGAAATCAGCAAACCTCTTGCATCTGCTAAGAAAAAACACAAAGCCCTTGCTGTTTATCTTTCTGTGGCAAATTTGCCTGCTTATGTGCAGTCAAATACTGATCACATGTTTCTTGTGCTGTTGTGTGGACAGAAGGACCTACAACAGTTTGGATGTACAAAACTTTTCTCAGATATGTTAAGATAACATAAGATAAGATAATCCTTTATTACTCCCCGTGACCGGGGAAATTTCCCATGTTACAGCAGCACACAGCATACAATATGAGCAGCAATAAAACACAATAAAACAACATTATAATTTTAAGCATAAGGGTAACATCTTAATAATAAGTGCACACTATAAAGTATTAGTAAATCATTAATAAAGTATTTGTAAATGATCAACTCACTATTAATTAAACATTTACAAAGCATTCTTTGACATTAGTTAAGCATTTATAAGTACATAAGTAGATGCCTTACTAAATATGTATAGGCACATATCTAGTCTCTTTATAAACATTAGTTAAGGGTTTTTTAATCCTTAATAAATTATTTAAAATGCATTCATAATTGATGATAAACTATTTATAAGCGCAGAATAACATATGTTGTTCATTATTTATAACACTTTTGCAAATCATATTGAGCCGAAAGTAAGTTTTAATAAATCATTAGTTAATAGTTAAATTATGATTTGTGAAGGATTTACAATGGACTTAACACTTCATTCGTGGTTAACAGCATGTGTAACCTGTTCAAACACAATAAGCACTAACTAAGCCTTAATTAAGCATATGTCAATGCTTAATTTGATGTTTACAAACACATTAATTATCTTAATTATAATTGTGTGAACCCCTTAGAAAGTGAAACTTTTCGCTTGGCCTAATTTATTCTTTATAAATCATTTAAAACTCATTCATAATTAATTGTAAATGATTAATAAGCACAAAACAAGATATGTTGCCCGTTATAAGAACAATTGCAAATAATATTGTGGCTAAAATAAGTTTTAATAAATCATTAGTTAATAGTTAAATTATGATTTGTTAAGGATCTACAACTGACTTATAAACACTTCATTCATGTTAACAGCATGTGTAACCTGCTCAAACACAATACGCATTTACTAAGCCTTAATTAAGCATATGTAAATACTTTAAAATAAATTTTGTAAACACTTTGTTAATTGCTACTTTGTATATAGTAATTGAATAAACCCCTTACAAAGTATTTGTCTATGGTTAGCTATCTCAAATAAGGTGTTTGGACAATCAACTAAGCCTTCACTAAGCATTAATTCAACATTTCTTAATACTTATAAGATGGCTATATTTTCACTATAACTCATTTGTAGATGCATATGATATATTTAGATAACAGTTGACCAACTCACTTTTTAAAAGGCAATTTATAACTACTTATTAACCCATTAAAAAATTGAAATATTTAGTTATAAAGCCTGCATTAGCGGTTAGTAAAGTATTTCAAGAGAGCTTATCTAAAGTGATGGTGAAATTTCCATTGTAACTCATTTGTAGATGGATATCATATTGTCATTAACCATAACAGTAAAATATTTATTTTTAATATCATACTCTATAAATGCCTAACAACCTTAAAATAGTAGTTTTAAAGCATCTACTAATCATTTGTAAAGTATTTCAAGTGAGCTTTTCTATAATGATGGCATATTATACATTCTAACTTATTTATTAATGTAAATGATCCAGAATTACATGCATGGGAATGGAATTTAAGAGAAAAATGTAAGAACGAACACACACAACAGAGGTAGAAACAAATACTTGTTAATATGAAACATTGATTATTATTTAAAATACATTCAAAATAAAATATTTCACAAAACTGGTAACCAACTGGCCATGTGTTGAAGTAGGTGGCTGCCTGATTCTGGGATTCCGCCAGTGCATTTCAATGGGAAACGAGTGCATTCCTCCTCCTGCGAACGGTAAAAGTTGCAGGAGGAGGAATCTGCTCGTTTCCCATTGAACTACATTGGCGGAATCCCAGAATCAGGCAGCCACCTACTTCTGGTGTGTGTGTGCCCTTGAAGTGCACAAAGTGCTTTACAGTAAAACAAATATACCGTTTTCAAATATTGCAAGATAACACTAGATAATTTCTGCAACCTGTTTGCCTCTACGATTAGCTGCCATCTCTCCAGCGTGATATGGTTCTCTCTCCGACTTCCGCATTTTAGAAAAATAAAAAACCCGCGGTCTCGCTCTCCAGAACCGCGGAGGAGGCTGGGACTTGTAGGACGCTGGGACGTGTAGAACGCTACTGCGCATGCTCTTACCGTCAAAAAACACTAGTGCGCATGCTCCAAAATGCAACAACACCTCTCCACCTCGCCCCACCCTCCACAACCTCTGGACTCCACATACAGTCTCCTTGTCACCCCCACCACCACCACCATCACCCCCTCTCCTGTCATCCCCCTCCACCCCCAGCCTCTCCATAACAGCTGATCAGGTGAGATGGGAGCTAAAAAAGATCAAGACCAGGAAAGCCGCAGGTCCTGATGGAATAGGCTCCAGACTCCTCAGAGACTGTGCAGACCAGCTCTGTCAGGTGCTGCTGCGCATCTTTAACCTGAGCCTGAGTCTGGAGAGGGTTCCTGTGTTGTGGAAGACTTCCTGCCTGGTTCCTGTCTCAAAGACCAGGAACCCCAGAGAGCCAAACCACTTCAGACCTGTGGCCCTCACTTCTCATCTGATGAAGACCATGGAGAGGATCATCCTCAGGAACCTATGCCCCCAGGTGAGCTCTAATCTGGACCCACTGCAGTTCACTTACCAACCGAACATTGGAGTAGATGACGCAGTCGTCCTCTGGAGTGTGCAGGTCTCTGCTCCGGACATTCTATGACTCTGTGGTAGCGTCTGCTGTTTTCTATGCAGTGGTCTGCTGGGGAGCAGTGAGCACTGAAAGGGACAGAAAGAGACTGAACAGACTGGTCAGGAGGGCCAGTTCTGTGCTGGACTGTTCCTTGGACTCCATAGAGGAAGTGGGTGAGAGGAGGATGTTGGCAAAGCTCACATCCATCAGGGACAACCCCTCTCACCCACTGCATGACACTGTGGAGTCTCTAAGTAGCTTTTTCAGCAGCAGACTGAGACACCCAATCTGCAAGAAGGAGCGCTATCTCAAGTCATTCATCCCAGCTGCTATAAGACTTTATAACACCAGCATCACTGGCTGATGTTAACATAAAACTGGACTCTATCACATCATCCTTTACCACATAATCTGCACAGTTCTTGAAACCATTTGAATATTATTGTGCTTATAATTATATTGTAGTTTTATTGTTGTTTATTGCTGCTCATACTGTGTGCTGTGTGCTGCTGTAACATGGGAAATTTCCCCAGTCATGGGAAGTAATAAAGGATTATCTTATCTTATCTTAAACAACACTATTGTCTCCACAGAAATCCAGTATAAAGGAACAATGTATAAAAAAGGGCATTTCCTTGTGTCAAAAAATGATGAGAGTGTGGAGTTTGGAGAGCTTCTGTTAGGAACCGTTTCGGGAAACCCAAGCAGAGAATGCACTGAGGAGGGAATCCGGAGTAAGACACGGGAGAATCCGACGGAGCAGGAGGGGTTCCGGGCAGCTGGGTCGAGCTGGACAGAGGAGAAGACAGGCAGGGATTAGAAACACGAATTACTTTCATTGAACTATCGAGAGGCGAGAGAGAAATTGACTGCTCAAGCAGAGTTTACGATCTGGCAGGGTGTGGATGCAGGAACCAGTCATTTATGGCAGGCGTGGTAATCGGTGAATGATGCTCAGCTGCCCAGAATCTGGAGAGGACGCTGATTACCGAGTGGAGACAAAGCAAAAACTTTAAAAATTCCAATCCCCCCACTCACCATTACACATTACATAACACATTACAACACAATAAAAAAAAAAAAAAAAACAATAATAACAACAGCACCAACAAAACTAAGACACCCAGACAGACACAAACAGGCCCACCTTCCCTGACCCCGAACCGACCCCTCTCCATCAAATACACCGGGCAGTGTGACCCCTTTTGTTATTAATTAATATTAACAATAATAACAAACAACAACATTATTAGTTATTACTTATCATTATTATTACAATTTCTTATTACCATTATTAATATTAATCAATTATTACTATTTTTACTTGGATATTATCCCGTTAAACTTCAGTGTACCGCCGGCGGTACACTTACTAATTTACATAGGAATTTCAAGAATGTCCGAAGGCTGCAAACGCGATTATACAAACACTATACGTTGATGGAAAGCTTAGATTCTCATGAATCCGCCGGTATAAACCACTTTCAGATGTGATTACCACAGCAGGTAATATAAACACATTTGTCCGACAAACAACGAAAATATCCATCCATCCGTTCTCTGTACACGGCTTCAACGTACACAGCGCGACTCACATTTCTGGGTTCATTATTACACACAGATGAAAATATTCCACAAAAAACGGCCATAATCCAACCTTGGACATCCAGACGACACAAGCCAGTAAAGTACTTTGTTCAAAACATGTCCTGAAGTTGGTATATAATCCACGAATCGGTCGTTTTCAAGGAAATGCACCTCGCGATGTCCAATATTCCCTGTATTTCTCGTCATATTTTTTATTTACAAATAGAATATTAGCGATTTTTTGTACTGAAAATGGCTGGAATTGACTGCAGCTTAAAGGGTTATATTTTTAAGTAGATATCAGTTTCTAAAGAATGGTGATTCCTAATCATCATGTGTGTGTGTTTGTAACAGCTGTTCCATACACACACACGGATGAGGGCATCAGTCTCTCTGTTGCAAATATTTCAACATCATACTTCTTTTAAATGCTTTTTTAAATTGATAAATGATAAATGTTTCGACAAGCTCTGTCATCAGCTCTGTCTTCAGGAAAGTGATTTGTTGACAGCTTTGAGGCCCATTCAAGCCAGAAAGTTGCTTGGTGCTTGGAAGTTGAGAGGTAAGTATAATAGCATTGGATGGAGTTAGCACACAAAAAAATAAACATCCTCATAGTGTGTGTGTGTGTGTGTGTGTGTGTGTGTGTGTGTGTGTGTGTGTGAGAGAGAGAGAGAGAGAGAGAGAGAGAGAGAGAGAGAGAGAGAGAGAGAGTGAGTGAGAGAGAGAGAGTGTTGATGTAGAGCACTAAAAAAGTATAGTGTACCTGTAATTGATGTAACTGTGTGTATCATAGATGATGTTGCTTTTGCAGCTGTGTTAAACATTTAATCGGTGTTATGCATTTGTTAGCCTACCCAACAAATTTCACCACCATCCGCCACTGGTTACAGTAATCAACGTGTTTGTGAGTTTTTCAAGGCCATGGGAGTCCTCAAGGACTAATTTCGGTCTGGTCTGCAAGCCAGGGTGTGGTTTTGTGTTTAGCTGAGGATGAGGAAGAAGAGGAAAAGGGGGTGAAATTAGAGTGATAGTGAATGTGTTTACACACAATTACCTGCCATTATTTTACATCTGCGTCAGTCCCTCAAAACATTGTTGTTTCCCTACTCCGGTACAACATTTGCTCACTTTAGGCTTAGCAGAAAAGAACATCTCCAGAGGAAGATGACTGATCCACATCAAAACCAAACCTCCTTCAATTTTTTTTCCTTTTTTTTGGCCTTTGGCCAGAGCTGCATATTATTTCTGACCATAACCTGGAGAGAAATGTTGAACTGCAACAGAGGCCTCATTATAGAATTCCAGCAAAAGGATGTAACCCCGAGCCACACAAGTCATTCACCCCTGATTACTGCAGGTGCTTCTGAATGCATCAGGGAAGATAGCGATGTTAGGTACCACAGAGGCCTCACAAACAGAATGTGACCAGCAAGTTAGAGAGCTCCAGCTCTGTTTTTGAATTCTGAGACACAATGTAGGTACACCATCCCACTGACCCTGGGACAACAGCATCCTGTATGGAGAATGAAAATCCTGTGCCAATGTTTCAGTGTAACAAAGTATTGTCTTTCAAACTCTTACTCTTCCAACTGATATATGAATTTATTTATTAAAATATAAACTCTAAGAATTCAATCTTTTAAGCACTTCTGTAGTTACTAAGATGTTTTAAAAACACTAAACACAAATTATACATTACTGAACAAAATTAGAAAACAGCAAGCAACGACTTTGGACACATCATAAGGAAAGAGACCCCAGAATATATTGTCACAACTAGAAAAAATTAATGGGAAGAGAGGACGAGCCAGACAGAGAATGAAAATGATGGACTGACATCATGGCTACACATGGAAAGATCAAGAGTCACAATTCAGAAGGTAAAAGGATTAGATGGAGAGAAAGGATGCTGAATGACATGGCACTTGAATGAATTGTAGTTACTAAATATACTGTTAATACCAAAGGTCAAAAATTGTCCAACTCTGGTCAACTGTGAAAAAAAACTAAGATTGACCATAATACATATCAAGGACACTGAAAAATCTTAAATGCAGTGGAAGCAAAAAATTCACAAGTACAACAAGTTTAGATAAAATTTCATTTGTGTGATGTAATTTTTAGAGTACAGAACATCATTTATGCCCATGACAAGGAAGTAGCAAAAAATTCCGATCCATTGTAGATGAGACAAAAAGGCCTCAAGAGTTAGAGTGAGCTGAAAAAGGCCTCACCTCCTTGTTGTAGACAAGGACGAGGACAGGCTATGCTGTGACTCTCGCGAGACTGCCAGTGAGATTTCGGAATACAACATGGCGCCCTGCTGCTGAAATAGAATTCACTAGTCTTAGCTCTTTCTCTAAACAAAATTAAATTTAATCACCGCATTACTTGCATTCACTTATTGATATTTCCTTACTCGAACTGCGGATTTGGAGCACCACCCACCGTGGAGGACCTCGAGCGATTTATCGACGGATATTTTTACAACCGCGTCATGGAAGACCCGAACCGCGACAATCCGTCTAAGAAGAGGAAAAACGATTCTTCGACTGATATGGAAGACCTAGCTACAACGGACGTCCCGGTTGATGTCCTGGAGTCCATAAATAAGAAGCTAGATGTTCTCAGCGTCCTCCGCGACGAAATTCGAGACCTGAAGGTAAGTTTGGAGAACGCCTATCAACAGGTAAGTGAGCTTCAACTTGATAACGCGGAACGACATTCTAACTTTTCCGCAGTTACAACCGAGTTGGAAACGATTAAAAGGGAGAATAAAGCGCTTAAAGAGACTGTACTGGATGTCCTATCCCGTAGTATGCGGGACAATTTAATATTTTCAGGAATCTCTGAAAGCACCACAGATAATCCGGAGACAGAAATTAAGAAATTTATGATAACGGCTTTAAAAATTCCCCAGGAAATGGTGAATAATATTTCCTTTCACCGCGTTCATCGGCTTGGAACCCGTAGAGGCAATAAATCCCGTCCTATTATCGCTAAATTCGACCATTTTAAACAGAAAGAATTAGTTAAAAGTAAAGGACGGGAGCTTAAAGGGACCTCTTTCGGAATGAACGATCAATTCCCGAGAGAGATCAACGAGCGGCGGAAGGTATTGTTTCCCATACTGAAACAGAACAGGCAGAAGGGTAAACGGTCTACTTTGGTTGTAGATAAACTTTATATCGACGGCCAACTGTACCGGGACCCCAATACCACTCCCTGGCTGTTCTGATCAGTACTGGTGAAACGAAAGAGCTTTGTTTATTTACTATGAAATAATGTATATATTGTATGTGTGTGTGTATATATATATATATATATATATATATATATATATATGAAGGTATGTATATATGTATATATGTATATGTATTTAATCTCACTATGGCTACTTATAATAATGGCTCACTGTTTTATGTTTGACCCCCTTCTGTTCATCTTCTTGTCTATCTCCCCTCACTCTGCTTACCCTAACCACCTAAACTCACACCTCCCCTCTCCCCCCACACAAACTCCCTATGTAAATCTTTGGTGTGTTGTATATGTCAAGGCACCAGTGTTCTTTGTTTTTTTGTGCTCACGTTTGACATGTTTTACAGTCTTGTTATCCACATCCATCATAGATTCAAACCCTGCTATACATCCGTCCAACATTATCAGTAGACTGAGTTTATTTCATAACATGCCAATACCAGTAAGCTGCTCACATAGCTATACATCCAAGGCTGAACTTAAACAGTCTATATGCATAAACTAACTCTGGTCTCCTGGAATGTGTGTGGCACTCACTCACAGGCAAAAAGAATAAAAATCTTAGACCATTTTTCAAAATTAAAAGCAGACATTTGTCTCCTACAAGAAACCCATCTACAAAAATCTGAAGAAAAAATACTTACTGGCATGAATTTCAATCAGGTTTATTCTGCCCCTTATAACAGTAGACAAAGAGGAGTCTCTATACTTATTCATAAGAGGCTACTTTTTACTTTAAATGACATAATAGTTGACTCAAAAAGGCAGATACATTATTATCCTAGGCAACTATATTCAATAAAGATTATACTATTGGGAATTTGTACGCCCCTAATAATGATGATCCGGCCTTTTTTCATTCATTTTTCTCTCAACTACCTGATTTAACAGCAAATTCAACTGTTATCATTGGAGGAGACTTCAACACAGTCCTAAATCCATTAGTAGATCGCTCCAATAGCACAACACGTACAAGGCAATCTCAATCTGCCAAAGTAATAGAGGAATATATGGATGATTTTGGCCTTGGCGACAGCTGGAGACTAAAAAATCCAACAAAGAAGGAATTCACCTTCCATTCCTCGGTGCATCGATCATTTTCAAGAATTGATTTTTTTCTTACAAATAATTCTATTACTGAGAAAATTTCTACAAGAATACGCCCCATTATTATCAGCGACTATGTACCAGTCTCCCTCTCCTTACAAACTGACCTCACCTTTAAACCACCTCCGACATGGCGTTTTAACATCTCACTGTTAAAAGATGAAGAGCTCGATAAGATCATAAGGAGAGAGTGGGCAGACTATCTGGAAATGAATGACTCCCCAAACTCATCTCCATCTTTACTCTGGGAAGCAGGGAAAGCAGTACTTAGAGGTAAAATTATATCATATTCATCTTATAAAAAGAAACAAGATCAAAAATTAGAAAGAGATCTAGAAGATAAAATTAAACAACTAACTGATGAATATACAACAAACCCAAATAATCAGATATGGACTGAATTACAAAATACAAAAATACAGCTAGATGAGATGTTATCCAAAAGGACCGAGTTTATAATACAACAATTGCGATACAACAACTTTGAGCATAATAACAAATCAGGTAAATTTCTTGCAAACCAACTCCAACGCAATCGGGAAAAATCTCTCATAACAGCAATAAAAGGGACAACTGGTGAGTATACGCAATCACCAGAAGAAATTAATCATATTTTTTACAATTATTATTGGAATCTGTATTCAGAAAGTAACAAACCCAACCCTGAGCATATCGAGGCATTTCTCAGTAGTTTAAATATGCCTCAGTTATCTACTGAACATAAAAATATCCTAGATGCTCCACTGTCCATAAATGAGCAGTCCAGTGCTCTAGACAGTATGCCTAATGGTAAGGCACCAGGTCCAGACGGTTTTCCGGCCGAATTTCTGAAGCACTTCTGGTCAATGCTGGCTCCACTGTTTTTTAGATTAGTAACAGAAATTAAAACCAGTGGTCACATACGGCCTCATATGAACACAGCAGCAATTAAACTGTTATTAAAGCCAGATAAAGACCCGACCCTTCCGTCAAGTTATCGCCCGATATCACTAATTAACACCGACATTAAAATTATTGCAAAGGCCTTGGCATCTAGACTAGAGACAGTAATTTCGACAATTATCCATAATGATCAAACTGGCTTTATTAAAGGTCGACACTCTACCAACAACGTAAGAAGGCTCTTAAATTTGATTAACATGTCACAGCGGCAGGACAAAAAGGCAGTTATTATATCGTTGGATGCAGAAAAAGCGTTTGACAAAGTTAACTGGTCCTTCCTCTTTGCTGTTCTAAATAAGCTTGGCTTTGGAGAGTCATTTATTCACTGGGTATCTGCACTATATGATTCTCCTAAAGCTACTGTCACCACTAATGGAATTGCCTCAAAGACCTTCACCTTACAGAGAGGCACCAGACAGGGCTGTCCACTCTCTCCTCTATTATTTGCGATATTCATTGAGCCGTTGGCAACAGCTGTGCGCCAGGATGTCAGGATCCAAGGAATCCGCTCTGGGGCAACAGAACACAAAATTAATTTATACGCAGATGATATATTACTTTATTTAGAAGAACCGGCTATTTCATTAAGGGAAGTATTTAATTTAATAACTAAATTTTCAGAGTTATCAGATTATTCCATAAATTGGACAAAATCAACATTACTTCCAATCACAGAAAATTCATGGAGTCCTGCAGACCAGGACCCTCACTACTCTTTCCCTACAGGCAACTTAAAATACTTAGGCATAAAAATTTCACCTAAACTAGCTGAATTAACTCACTTAAATTTTGCCCCATTACTGGATAACATCACCAATGACCTACAGCATTGGAACAATCTCCCTATATCTCTTATGGGACGAATAGCTACTATCAAAATGAAAATCCTACCAAAAATAAATTACTTCTTTGCAATGATTCCATTCAAACCAACGTCCAACTGGTTCCAGTCGCTGGACTCGGCTATCACAAAATTTTACTGGAATAATAAAAAAGCAAAAATCAGTCTATCTACTCTTCAGAAAAGTAAATCCGAAGGAGGTTTAGAAGCACCAAATTTTATGCATTATTATCCAGCTAACCAGCTACAATATCTTATTCTATGGACACAACCTACCGGATATGCCAACTGTTGGTTAGAATTAGAACAGAAGGATTGCAATAACATCAGACTTTCAGACATACTCTTTATTACAACGTCCATCAAACGACATAACTGTTTTAAAAACCCAATGATTTCCTCCACCTTGACCGCTTGGTGGAAGGCATTAGAAATTGCAAACTCTAAATTGGAGCCCTGTAAGTTTTCTCCCATTTGGTACAACCCTGATTTTCAAGTTAACAACCAGCCGCTCCATCTAGCTGTTTGGGAGCAGAATGGAATCACTCATCTCCACCACCTTTTTTCAGATAATACATTCATGTCATATACAAACTTGCTTCAAAAATACAAAATAAAAAATGGGAATTTTTTACATTATCTACAAGTTAAAAATATTATTAAGAAAAAATCCCAACACTTCAAAGCACGCTCCGGCCGCCGGCATTAGCTGAAGCAATCATAAAGCTTTCTCCGACAACAACTAAAACCCTCTCTAAAATATATAAGTTACTCTTAAGCACTGATACAATACATTTACCTATCTCTAAATGGGAGTCAGACCTATCTATATCTCCAGAACCAGACTTCTGGACTCAAATTTGCGATAATGCATTTAAAATGACAAAACACACAAATTTACAACTCATCCAATACAAAATCATCCATAGAACACATATTACTCAATATATGATGAACAAAATGGGATTCTCCGACTCCGACATCTGTCTCCAGTGCTCCCAGAACACTGCTGATACTTATTTTCATGCTCTATGGCTGTGCACCCCTGTAAAAAATTTCTGGACCAACGTCTCAGAAAAGCTTTCCGCAATCTTAACCTGCAGGATTCCTTTATCTCCAAGTCTGTGTTTACTCGGCGACTTAACAACAACGGACCTACCACGCAAACAATCTCAATCCTTACTTGTAGCCCTCGCCATTGCCAAAAAAACAATCCTTGTTAACTGGAAAAATAAGCAATCTCTGAACATTAATCTCTGGTTGAACCTCCTAATAAATCACATTTCAATGGAAAAAATCTCTGCTTCAAATAAAAATCAGTTGTTAAATTTTATACAAACATGGTCACCGTATGTTAACTCCCTTAACTTAAACCTGGTAACCTGACTCTGCCTGTTAGCAAGAGCCACCACATCACCCAAATATATGTTGCTGCTTATGTATGTTGGCATTGTGTAACTAATGATTGTCTTCAGTTAGGAACCCAGTCGCTGTCAGCAGGATCGAGCGGGCCGTATCGACGACAACTTACAGTCAACAACTCCCCAGGATCCTCTGTCTATATGCATGAATGGCTAGCTTGGTGTTACTGCATGCTTGGCTAATCTTCCAGGTGCTGTCCCCTGTGGCTCGACGTGGTTGGCCTTGTTCCCCGGGCGGTGCTTGGTTTGGGCGGGCGCTGGGTCGCCGCGGGGGCCGGGGGTCGTGGGGGGCTGGTGGTGTCCTGCGGGGTGGCTGCTTCCGTGGGGGGGCATGGTGGGGTTTGGCTCGGTTGGGCGCCTGGTTTGGGCGTCCACCGGGTCGCCATCTGCGACTAAAAATGTCGTGGGTGGCGGCCCGGCAGTCGTCTGGGTCTGGCGCCCAATCGGGCTGGGCCGCCTGTCGTGTCCTCTTCGTGGGGGTGGCCGCTTTGTGTGGTGTCGTTGGCCTCCTATGGTTCCTGGCGCTCGCGGCGGCCTGGCGGCCGTCTGGATCAGGCGCTGCCCCCCGGGTCTCTGCTGGGTTGCGCTGCATCTCGGCCGTCTCCCGGTGCCCGCGGCGGGTGCTGTGCGGGGGTGTTGCCCGGGGGCTCGGGGCGGCGCTGTTCCGGCATGGCCTGTTGCTCTTTGGCAAGCGGTTGCGGCTCCGGCCTGGTGGGTCTCTGGGTGCCCCGTGGTATCCTCTCCTCTCCCCCTCCTCCTCCTTGCCTTCTTTCCCCCCTCGCCTCCCTCCTCCTGTCTTCCTCCGCCTCCTTGTCCCCTCTCCCTCGCCCCCTCCCTCCTCCCTCCCCCTCGTCCTCCCGCTCTGCTGCCTGTCCTCTCCTTTCTTGTCATCTCCTCCTCCCCCTCCTTCTCCTGCCTTGATGGGGGCGGGGGGGGGGGGGTGGTCGTGGGGGAGGTGGGGCTGTGGGCCGGTGGGGCGTGTGGGTCTGCTATGGCCCGTTCTGCTGCGCGGGCCTTGGGGCTCTGGCTGTGTCGGCGGGGGTCGCTCCGGGCTCCTGGGCTGGGTCTCCGCTTGGTGGCTCCTGCGGGGGGGCTGTGTGGACCTCCTTGGGCTGGGGGAGACAGCTCCCCCCTTTTGGTGGAGGTTTTCATGCATGCCAGACTCACCACACCGGCACCTACCAAAACTCAATAGAGTTTGTTCCTCCGGTCGCTGAGTCAGTGGAGGTTGCTGGGTTAGTGTCTGTGGATCTCACTCTGCTTTATCTATCCTTCTTGTGGCCTCCTGACATCTTCATGATTGATCCAGTTGGGATTTTGTCGTATTAGGTGTTTGTGAAGGGTTTTAGATTTGTAAATGGTTTTAAGGTGTGAATTAAAGAGCACAAACAAATAAAATGCACCTTTTCTCTTAGAACACTGTCTATGCCTCACCTTTCTGTCTGTCCTGTGTTTGTTTTATGTTTCACTTGGGTGTGCACAGCCCTCAATGGCATAATGTAGGAAACAGCTTGAAATAAACATGATAGGTTAATTTGCCATGAGGGCAGGTGATGGTCACAGTCACAAAGAAGAAAAAAATTGCACATGAAGCTTAAGCAATGACACCATGGGTGGTTGGTGTCATTTTTGAGCGGACTTGCAGACAAAAACAAAACAAAAAAAAAGAGTGAGCTGAAAACAGCTACAAAGAGAAAGAGACTGAGATTTGACTGGTAAGCACAGTTTTCAATGATTTGCAGTATCAGTAAGTAAAGTTGTCATTAGTTACAGAGGTGTTTCATTGTAGCTCAGTGAGTAAAAATATTGTCTTATTAATAAGTGTCATTTAGGATGCAAGTAGTTTGATTCCAGACAGACAAAATTGCTGTTTGACTGCCACTTTAACAAGACTGTGTGGCTCATAAAGATGTGTGGTATTTGTGCTTAATGAGTCCCTTTACAAAACTAAGTTCAAACTAACTGCCAGTGTCAGTCTGAAAACAGTATGTAATGTTATGTGTTCTGTTTTTCAAATCTTGATGTTTGTCTATATGAATGTCTGATTTTCCAGTAGTCAAATTAAATTTTCATTTGATTTAATTTGTCATCTGGGCAGCACTGTCACCTCAGTTCAAGAACCTGCAGCCCCCTCCCACTACAGCTCATCAAATGGTCCATAGTGAGTGCAATGGAGTCCCCCAACCCATCATCACAGATGAGAAAATATGATCTGTCCCCCTCCATCCCTTACCCCTCATGCTTCTGTCTTCTCCACTGCTGCAGTAACAAGCCAGTGAGGTGGAAAATTGCGTCTTGTCATTAAAAAAATAAATAAATCTGAAATTTTGTTTTCACCAGACTAATCTTTCTGCTGCTTTGCTCCACGTAAATTGAAAGCTAAGCAAAGTGAAGCAGGTTGTATCTGTATCTGCAATCTGTTGGGACAAGTCTGAGAAGACACAGAAGGATGAAAAATGATTAGCTGTCTTCTTCGTCTTCATATTTCCAAGGCAGAAACCATAAATTAAACAAACCCAAGGCCTCAAGTCACTTCACGGAAATGTATCATTATCAGGAATATGACAACCTCATTTGCTTCCCACATGTGACGGCTGTGCCACTGTGTTCCACTGAACTGTTTCATTAAACACTAGCTTTGTTAAACGAATAGCAAAGGATTATTGTTCGCATTAAATGGATTATAAAACAAATACAGGTGCACAAATCAGAGATGTGAAGAGAAGTCATCAGGTTTGAGAGCTTATATGAAAAGAATTCACAAACTGTAGTACAGAACAACAACTGCAGATTCAAACATCACACTACCTAGCAATACATCCAGTACTACTGTTTACTTAGATATGTATCAACATCATGACTTTATATTGTGTTGTCAAATCCAGCATGGTGGCCACCACACTGGAAAAAAAAGCCCCTCTCAAAACAAGAAAATAAAACTTGTTTCAAGCAACTTTTACCTTGAAATAAGTGGAAAAAATATGCCAAAAGAACAAGTGAAAAATGGCTTGGTCAGATTTCTTGAAATAAGATATGATATTTAGAATACTGTGATCTAAAATTAGCTGGGAAAACTTATTTTAAGCTCTATTTTACCAGGATTGTCAAGCTTAGGTGTCTTAAAATAAGCCAGACATGCTAAAAAAAAAAAAAAGAAAAGCAGTTTTTCACTGAAAAATAGATTTTGCTTTCATGCAACCTCCTAATTTAAGATGTACACTGACAGTAATTAAAAACTTTGAGACCATATTTTTCAACATAATTTTTATTTTGAAGCCTGAAACTGGATTTTCTTCATATGAATCATTTGTTTAGTATATTGGCATACAGAAACAAAAATCTAAAGTTTCAAGAATGATTTCAAAATAAAGAATTTCACAAAAGAAAACGGCACCTGCCAAACACAAAGTCACAACAGTCAATACCGAGTATGGCATCCATTTGCTTCGATGCAGGCAGCAATCCGTCGGCGCATGCTTTGTACCAGGCTTCTGATTGTGGGTTGGGAACAGCCCATACGCCTGGCTACATCACTGGAGCTCAAAGCGGCCTCCACCATACCCAGTGCCCGGAGACGTTGTTCATGTGATAGACGCGGCATGATGCTGTTCACTGGACTAACAATGGTGGCCTTTTTTGGGCCTTTATATAGGCCTTCAAAACCCATTCTCAAATTGTGCAGATACTCACTGAGTATTCCTTGGTGTGTATTTAGTTCACTTTTGCAAAGTGACCAACCCATGTCCAATGAATCATGACAAAATGACAACTCATCATTATCTCAACTACCAGGGCACTAAATCATCAGTAAATCCACAATGAATAATTACAACCTCCCTACAAGTAGAATTCTGCGTACATTTCTACCTCAAAGTTTCTATTGACTGTCAGTATATTAACCATCCTGTTGTCCTCATTTTTAAGTTTCCTTGTCTGAAAAAATTCCAAAAATCTGCAAAAAAATTCCCCAAATTTCTGAGAATTTGCAAAACCTTCAGGAAGAAAATTCCAATAATTCCTAAAAATTTTATTTTTAAAAAATCTGCCAAATTTGGCAAGATAATTCTTGTAAATAATATCAAAAAATGAGTAAAAATCTTCCCAAAAAATCCTAAAAATATCTAAAGTGATTACATATAAATCAGTAAAACTTCTAATATTTTCTTTAAGAACATTCACCTAAAAAAAACCAACCAAAATCCACTGAAATTGGATTTTGGTTGATTTTTTTTATGAATGTTCTTAAGAAACATTTTTAACATTCTTTTTTCCACCAAAAAATGTTCAAAAATTGCCCAAAAATGTTGAAAATGTGAACATCAGAAGTTTCACTGTGAAAATGTATTTTTTCCCCACATTTTCAAACTTTAAAACAAGTTAATTTGACCTTCAGGACGACACACGGGTTAAACTTATTTTGACTTTTCTCGTAAAATTCAACTCAAAACAAGATAATTTCAAGATTGTTTGAATTAATAAGATATTTAAGATGCATTGTCTTAAAACAAGTCCCTCCATCTTGCTGAAATTCCACTTGATAGCCCTATAAGGTACAGTCTGTTCTAGCCATTTTCAGTACAAAATAATCGCCAATATTTTATTTGTAAATAAAAATATGACGAGAAATACAGGGAATATTGGACGTGCATCGCGAGGTGCATTTCCTCGAAAACGACCTATTCGTGGATTATATACCGACTTCAAGACATGTTTTGGACAAAATATTTTACTGGCTTGTTTCGTCTGGATGTCCAAGGTTGGATTATGGCAGGTTTTTGTGGAATATTTTCATCTGTGTGTAATAATGAACCCGCAAATGTGAGTCGCGCTGTGTACGTTGAACCCTTGTATAGAGAACGGATGGATGAATATTCGTTGTTTGTCAGACAAATGTGCTTATATTACCCGCTGTGGTAATCACATCTGAAAGTGGTTTATACTGGCGAATTCATGAGAATCTAAGCTTTCCATCGGTGTATAATGTTTGTATCATCGAGTTGGCAGTGTCGTTCTATTTCAAAAAATGCTTATGCAGATATCAAAATGGCCTGACCGCAACGGGTGAATTTATCTTAAATCAAGTGGAATGAGACATTTTGACTAAAAATAAGACAAATAGACTTGGTAAAATTTTGAGTTTTTGCAGTGAGCTAAAGTGCTGTCCGTCTTCAACATCGCATAGTTCAAGGGCCAGGTGCTGCAGCACCAGCCAAACCACTCTCACATCCAGCAGGTTGATGTGGCAGCCCAGTTCTGACTGGGTACTGCCATCTCCATGTTGTCAGCCAGATTTGTTCTTCTGACAGGTGCATAGAACCAGGCATAGAACCTGCTGCTTGGCTGTAAAACACTTGACTGCATATCCCAGCCATGTGATGTGTTGAGTGATCAGCTCTGTGTGGGCACTTTCTTCCTGCTGTGGCCCTGTAGACGTTTGCCAGGAACTGAGCGGAGAGACCAGCAAGTTTCAGCTTTCTGAGGAAGAAGAATCTTTGTTGAGTCTTCTTCGCTATGTGAGCTGTGTTCAGTGACCATGCCAGGTCAGATGTAATGTGGAGGCCCAGGAGCTTGATGTTGTCAACACACTCCACCGCTTCCCCTTGATTGAGGAGAAGAGTGTGCTCTGTCGTCCTGAACCTCCTGTAGCCTGCGATGACCTCCTTGGTCTTGCTCGCTTTCAGAACAAGGTTGTTGTCTGAACACCACTGAATGAGGTGCTGGATCTCCTCTCTGTAGTGGGTCTCATCATTGTCCGGTATGAGACCCACTGCGATGGTGTCCTCGGCAAACTTCATGACCGTGTTTGTCTCGTGGATGGCAGTGAAGTCACTGGTGAAGAGTGTGAATAGGGCTGGGCTGAATGCAGCCCTGTGGTGTGCCTGTGCTCAGGACTAGTGTGGAGGATGAACTGTCTGCCATTCTCACTATCTGAATCCTGTTGGTGAGGAAGTCCCTGATCCAGTGACACAGCGATGTGGACAGTCCCAGGTTGTGGAGCTTCAGTGTCAGTTTGTCTGGGCACACCATATTAAAAGCTGAACTGAAGTCCACAAACAGCATCCTTACATAGGTCTTAGAAAGATGCAGGTAGGTCAGAGCCGTATGAAGTTCCATGGAGACTGCATCGTCTGTTGATCTGTTCTCTCTGTAGCCAAACTGATATCATTTATCCAGGCCAGCAGGGATGACGCCCTTGATGTGCTTTAGGACGATCCTCTCAAAGCACTTCTCACCAGAGTCAGAGCAACAGGGCAGTAATCGTTCAGGCAGGTGACTTCTGATTTATTTTGGCACAGGCACAATGATGGAGGTTTTGAGTCTTATGGGGACTGTGGCAAGCTGCAGGGACAGGTTGAAAATGTCCAGAAAAACTCCCGCCAGTTGGTCAGCACACAATTTCAGAGTGTGACCCTACACCCTATCTGGTCCTTCAGCTTTGTTGGTATTGATTCTCTTCATGGAAGAGCTCACTTTGTGCAGCTGCAAGACTAGAGACTGATGCTGTTCCTCCAGCCAGGGTAGATGAACACTCTCTGCTGCCAGGTGTGTCAAAGCGAGCATAGAATGTGTTCAGGGTGTCAGGGAGAGTGTAATCGCAGATAACCAGCTGATCACTGCACTTGTAGTCTGTTATGGTCCGAATGCCTCTCCACATATTTTGTGGAGAGACATTCAGATATACCTGCATTTTATCAACTGAATGCCCTTTTTCAGCTCCTTCTGGGCCCTGCTGTAGGCCAGCTTGTCACTCAACACGGTCTCACGGGGATTCGTGAAACTGTTACGTAAATTTTTTGTTTCTTTTTCGTGCGCACCAACACGATTTCGTCATGTTTTTCGTGCCGCTCATCACGAAATGTTTTTCGTGTTGCTCACAATGAAACCCGCTGTGGTAATCACAGCTGAAAGTGGTTTATACCAGCGGATTCATGACGATCTAAGCTGTCCATCGGCGTATACTGCTTGTGTGATCGCGTTTGCGGCCGCCGGCCGCCGGACATTCTTGAAATTCCTATGCAAATTGGTAAGTGTACCACCGGGTTATGGTTAGGTTATGGTTAGGTTATGGTTAGGGTTATGGTTAGGGTTATGGTTAGGGACGATGTCATGCAAAATATAGCGTTGGATTCGCCATGGTTTTACATTAAAAATATAATACACACATTCGTTTGAAATACGTTCTGGGTGGCACGAAAAGTCCGCCGTTTAAAATACATTGGTGCGCATTTCGTGGTGAGCGGCACGAAAAACATGACGAAATCGTGTTGGTGCACACGAAACCGAAACTAAAACTTACGTGACAGTTTCACGAATCCTCGTGAGATCGGGCTGTGTCACTTGACCTGTAGGCGGTGTCACAGGCTTTGAGTAAGGGCTTCACTGTGCTATTCAGCCATGGTTTTTGGTTTGGGAAAACCTTTATGCTCTTTGTTTTTCTGTTTTTCTGGACATTTTCAAGTTTTTCTGGACTTTTTCAACCTGTCACTGCAGCTTGCTGCAGTCCCTGTAAGCCTCAAAACCTCAATCTTTGTGGACAGGACAGCATCAGTACAGAACTTCAGATACAACAGAACAAATGATGTCTATCCATCTAGATCTGTGCCTTGAACACTTCCCAGTTAGTGCACTCCAAGCAAATAATACAATAATGTTGAGGATGCCTCAACAGTCCATACCTGCATGGTGCTGGTGGTCGGCCTCGCCCTGTAGATCAGAGGTGTATAGGTTGAGATCAGATTCACAGAGATGTGGTCCGACATGTCCAGGTGTGGCGCTGCAACAGCCTTGTATGCAGTGTTGCCAGATCTTGCGATAGAAACAAGCAACCAGCTCTATAAAAACAAGCCCAACAGCTGAACTGCCATATTGTGTAAATGAGACGCCTCTTGATAATAGTATAAATATATACATTTATTTTTGTATGCATTAAATTGACAGTAAATAGTCAATATAACCTCTGAATAATTTAAATTGTTAAACTCTGATGAAAAGAAACTTACATTCTAAAGCTGTGATTGAAATAAAAGACATTTGGTCCAGCGTATTATTACTTCTTTGTCAGTCGAGGCAGATCCAGTTAATTCGCCAAGATGATCCACAGCACTGGGATCACTGAGCACTGGTGAATGTGTGAGACACACTGTGCAAGTGGCTATCTTTATCTCATTTGTTTGTCTTGTCTCGTTTTGTTTTGTAGTAGTGAAACCAATGTCCGTAAGCCTCGTGAACAAGAAAGGTGTAGAGGTTTTTTGTGCTTTTCGGTGCCAGCTTGTTGTATTAAATGCTAAAACTGCATGGTGAGCACGTATCTCATATTTGCAAATTCTTGGGTTGCCACCTTTCAGAAATGAAAATAAAGGATGCCCACCACGGCTCCTCGGGGCCACTACCACCCAAGGAGTGGTATATTCATTTATTGGAAAAAGCATTTGAATGCCGAATACTGTACAAGGAAATTCTCTACAAACATTTTGTTTTAAAATCTAAGTCTTTTCTTAACACAATTAATGTTTTAACTTATGTGTGTATGCATGTACGTATTTATCCATTTAGTACTGTTGACAGTACTGAAACAGTACTACATACTATATATAAATATATATGTACACACACATATAGATAGAAACTAACAAAATAAATATATAAATCAAAGTGAAAAAAACAAGAATACAATAAAAGTAACAAAGTGAAAGTGAATGGGATATTGAACAGAGGCTGCAGGTTGATTGTCTATTGAGTGTACTGTTTTAGGTTCAGCAGGAGGACAGCCTGTAGTAAGAAGTTCCTCCTCATCCTCTCTGTGTTTGATGTCAGGCAGTGGTAATGCTGCCCTGACAGCAGCAGAGAGACCAGTCTGTGGCTGGGGTGGGTGGGCTCTCTCGCAATCTTCCTGGCCTTTAACCTGCAGCGTTTGTTGTAAATGACCTGCAGGTTGGGGAGGGTGGCTCTGATGGTGCGCTCAGCTGAGTGGACCAACCTCCTCAGGGCCGAGAAGTCCTGCTAGGTGCTGCTGACCATCCAGGTGGTGATACTCCCAGTCAATACACTCTCAATGGCACAGGTGTGAAAGTTCTTCACCAGGATGTTGATGGGACAGAACCACATCAAGTCCTGCGTGATGTTAACACCCAGGTACTTGAAGCTCTTCACTCTCTCCACCTCTGCCCCACTGATCCTGAGTAGATAGTATGCCCTCTGCTGCTTCTTGCTGTAGTCCACACTGAGCTCCTTGGTCTTGCTGATGTTCAGGAGGAGGCTGTTGTCTCTGCACCAGTCCTCCAGATGGGTGATCTCCATCAAATAGTCCTCCTCGTCGTTATTGGAGATCAGACCCACTACTGCTCTGTCGTCAGCAAAGTTAATGATGATGTTAGAGTCTGATGTGGACAAACAGTCATTAGTGTACAGTGAGTACAGCAGAGGGCTCAGCACACAGCTCTGGGGGGCACCGATGTTCAGAGAGCATGAGTGGGACAGGTGTTTTCCCACTCCAACCACCTGTTGGTCTGCTGGTCAAAAAGCTGTAGACCCACCTGCACAGGGAGGAGGTGAGTCCAAGGTCCTGCAGCTTAGTGACCAGTCTGGAGGGGATTATGGTGTTGAATGCTGAAGTCCACAAACAGCATTCACACATTCGCACACTTCCTAGTGTCCACATGGGTCAGGGCTGTGTGTAACAGGTCCTCTGGCATCCTCTGTGGATCTATTGGGCTGGTGTGCCAATTGTAGGGTGTCTTGGGAGGCAGGTAGGGAGGAGGTGATGAAGTGTCGAACCAGTCTTTCAAATCATTTCATCACCACAGAGGTAAGGGCAATGGGCCGGTAGTCATTCAGACAGCGTGGCTTGGCTTTCTTGAGGACCGGAACAATGACAGACTGCTTAGAGGACCTGGGGATGATGCACTGGAAGAGTGAGAGGTTGAATATTTCCCTGAACACCAGTGCAAGGTCATTGGCACAGGCTTTCAGGACACAGCCTGTTATACTGTCAGGTCCTGCAGCCTTCTTGGTATTCGTTTGTTAAAACATCAGCCTCATGTCATGCTTGTCACATCTCCTCTCTGACGGGCAGGATGTGCGCCTCTTCACTGGGAGCCTCGAAGCACGCATAAAAGTTGTTCAGTTCATTGGCCAGACAGATATCAGCACTCACCATGGGCATCAGTGTTGCTTTATTGTCCATCACAGTTCTTAGTCCCTGCCATAGTCCCCTGGTGTTCCTCTGCTGCAGCTGTGACTCCAGCTTCGTCCCGTACCTCTGTTTGGCCTCCCTCACAGCTCTACGGACGCTGTGTATAGTGGCCCGGTGAGGTCCCATGTATCCGGTGGCAAGTCCCATGTTGTAGTGTGGGACTTCAGAGCATCATGGATGAATTTGTTCATCCACAGCTTCTACACACGTGGACAAAATTGTTGGTACCCCTCAGTTAAAGAAGAAAAAACCCACAATTCTCACTGAAATCACTTGAAACTCACAAAAGTAACAATAAATAAAAATTTATTGAAAATTAAATAATCAAAAACAGCCATTACTTTTGAATTGTTGATTAACATAATTATTTTAAAAAACAAACTAATGAAACAGGCCTGGACAAAAATGATGGTACCTCTATAAAAGATTGAAAACTATTTGACCAGAGTGACATGATTAACTCAGGTGTGTCATTTAATTGACATCACAGGTGTTTCCAAACTCATAATCAGTCAGTCTGCCTATTTAAAGGGAGACAAGTAGTCACCCTGCTGTTTGGTGAAAAGGTGTGTACCACACTGAACATGGACAACAGAAAGCGAAGGAGAGAATTGTCCCAGGACATCCGAAAAAAAATTATAGACAAACATCTTAAAGGTAAAGGCTATAAGACAATCTCTAAACAGCTTGAAGTTCCTGTGACAACAGTGGCTCATATTATTCAGAAGTTCAAGACCCACGGGACAGTAGCCAACCTCCCTGGACGTGGCCGCAAGAGGAAAATTGATGACAAATTGAAGAGACGGATCGTTGGAATTGTATCCAAAGAGCCCAGAGCAACCTCCAAAGAAATTAAAGGTGAACTCCAAGGCCAAGGTACATCAGTGTCAGATCGCACCATTCGTCGTTGTTTGAGCCAAAGTGGACTTCATGGGAGACGACCAAGGAGGACACCACTGCTGAAAAAACTCATAAAAAAGCGAGACTGGAATTTGCAAAAATGCATGTTGACAAGCCACAAAGCTTCTGGGAGAATGTCCTTTGGACAGATGAGACCAAACTGGAGCTTTTTGGTAAGGCACATCAACTCTATGTTCATAGACTCAAAAACCAAGCATACGAAGAAAAGAACACTGTCCCTACGGTGAAACATGGAGGAGGCTCAGTAATGTTTTGGGGCTGCTTTGCTGCATCTGGCACAGGGTGTCTTGAAAGTGTGCAAGGTACAATGAAATCTGAAGACTATCAAGGCATTCTGGAGAGAAATGTGCTGCCTAGTGTCAGAAAGCTTGGTCTCAGTCGCAGGTCATGGGTCTTCCAACAGGACAACGATCCAAAACACACAGCCAAAAACACCCAAGAATGGCTGAGAGAAAAGCGTTGGACTATTCTAAAATGGCCTTCTATGAGCCCAGATCTGAATCCCATTGAACATATGTGGAAGGAGCTGAAACATGCCATTTGGAGAAGACACCCATCAAACCTGAGACAACTGGAGCTGTTTGCTCATGAGGAGTGGGCCAAAATACCTGTTGACAGCTGCAGAACGCTCATTGACAAATACAGAAATCATTTAATTGCAGTGATTGCCTCAAAAGGTTGTGCAACAAAATATTAAGTTATGGGTACCATCATTTTTGTCCAGCCCTATTTCATTAGTTTGTTTTTTTAAATAATTATGTTAATCAACAATTCAAAAGTGATGGCTGATTTTGATTATTTAATTTTCAATAAATTTTTATTTATTGTTACTTTTGTGAGTTTCAAGTGATTTCAGTGAGAATTGTGGGTTTTTCCTTCTTTAACTGAGGGGTACCAACAATTTTGTCCACGTGTGTAGTTGGGAAACTCCCCAATGGTTCTTTTGGGAATAGTGTCCTCCACTAGTTTCCCAATAAATCCCACAACTGTCTCCGTAAACATGCTGATGTCATCACCAGAACTGCGCTGGAACATTTCCCAGTCTGCTGTGTCCAAGGCGTCCTGCAGGGCATTATCTGATTGGTCAGACCACCACGTCACTTCTCTTTTCGCTGGGGCTGTTTGCTTCAGCTGCTGCTTGTACCTTGGCAGAAGGAGAATGGAGACGTGGTCTGACCTGCCAAATGGTGGTTGAGTCTTACCTGCATAGCCATCTCTGAAGAGAGAATAACAGTGGTCCAAAGTTCAGTCTCCTCTGGTGGGGGAGGTGATGTGCTGGCGAAGTTCAAACATCACCGGCATCAGGTTGGTTATGTCTGGTGCACACCCAACACACCTCATCAACAAGAACACCATCTCCACAGTGAAACATGGTGGCAGCAGGATCCATGGGGGATGCTGTGGGGATGTTTTACAGCAGCAGGGACTGGGAAACTGGTCTGAGTCGAGGGAAAGATGGATGGTGCTAAATACAGGCATATCTTGAGCAAAACCTGTACCAGTCTATAAGTGATTTGAGAGTAGGACAGAGGTTCACCTTCCAGCGGGACAGTGACCCAAGCATACTGCTAAAGCCATACTTGAGTGGTTTACGGGGAAACATATAAATATGTAGGCATGGCCTAGTCAAAGCTCTGTGGTCAGACTTAAAGATTGTTGTTCACAAGCACAAACCCGCAAAAGGTGGCACTACAAAGAACTGAATTTAGGGGGGTGAATAGTTATGCACACTGATGTTTTTTGTTATTTTGTCTTGTTTTTTGTTTGCTTTACAATATAAAAATCACATCTTCAAATTTGTTGACATGTACTTGAAATTAAGTGACGCAAACCGTCAAACAATCCATTTAAAATTTATGTTGCGAGGCAACAAAACATGAAAAATGCCAAAGGGGGTAAATACTTTTGCAAGGCAGTGCACTTTCAAATTGAGCAGAATTTCTGAGTGATTAGAACAACTTACTGGATACATAATTAACTTGAAAAGGAAAAAAAAATGTTTATATGGAAGAAAAGAATGAAAGTCATCTGTACTCGGTGAATTTAAGTCTTGATAGAAAGAAAACTGCAAACCAGTTGATACCCAGGCATTCACAATATTTCAAACCTACTTCAGACTGCAAGGCTATGCTGAGTCAGCTGTGCATCTGTGATAGACAATCAGGCCATTTCTCCCAATTTGTATTTTTGTAATGTATAGTTATAGTTAAATTTGGTGATCACTGTTACATTAATTGTATGAAAATTCTGCTCAGGACTATGTTTTTATCTGATCCATGGAACAAGTGTAGTCCATGAAACGCACATGCTAAGGGACATCAGACTTCTCGTCACCCAGTTACGTCCACTATAGCCTCAGTGTGTGTGTTTGTGTGTGGGTGGGTGGGGGGTTGTAGGTTTTTAATATTGTTTGTGCTGTTTTTATTTGTGTTGTTAGTCTTTTGACTACTTTTACTTAAAAGCCCAACCAGGGGCAGGAGTTCAAAATTAGCACAATAGTATACACTCTATATGTAATGCATCAAATGTGTTCCATGTTACTTGCATGGTCCCAGATCAAACAATTGAATAAATAAATAAACAAAAGAAAAGAGTTCTTGCCAGCCAGAAACTCCTTAACTCGTGTCTGATTGCTCAATCAGTCGGAGAAATGTTTTGCTCATAAAAGACAAATATTGGATACAAACAGATGGAGATGGGGAAAGACATCATTTGAATGACAGAGTGATCAGATAAACTTATTATTTAAACCAGGGAGAGTAAAAAAAAGAAAAGGTTAAACTTATCAACCTTTCTGAAATGGCTTATGAGCTGAGTTTTTATTGACTACTCAGATTATGAAATCCCAGTGATTTCTCTAGGTGGCTGCGATGAAAGGTTAGACTATACATGTTAATTGCTGTACGAGGTAATTTATTAACAGCCCCTCAAGCTTCAGCAAGTATTGTGAGAAGAGGCAGATTGCTAGAAACAGACAGAGAGGAGAGGATGATGGTGGTAAGTCATGTTCCTGTGAGTTATGAGCAAACTGTTTTGATAGCGTGAAGCTTTCTCAAGGGCCTATGAATAACTCAGAAGGTAGACGCTGATGACAGCCTTCACAAACTTCAGAGGATTTGATTTCTCATGAATAAAATCATTGGGTGAATTCACATCAGCAAATACAATGCATTTGCACTTAAATGTGCTGCTCTTTTCCAAAGAAAAGCAGCCTCTATTTGTCTGACACACTACAAAAACACCAAATAGAAAGATGTGGTATTCAAAACTGATGGTAAGGTTGTGTGCCAGTATCTTTGTTAATGTTTCTGAGAGAAGACTGACAAGTAGATCAGGAATTTTTACAGCACCTTCCTTGCAACAGCAATGAAGGATGGTAAAATTTGTTGATGGCTCTGTTGTCCAACACTTTGTTTCAATACAGGACATCCCAACAACTGACTGATGAGATTTCCTCAAAATATATTTTGGAGATGCCTTGACTATTTTCCTAGAGCCTATATCAGAAATAACTGCAGGTATGGTCCCCATAACCAGAAAGCCAGAAAACATATGTCATACAATGGCGATTTTAGGGGGTGGCCTGGGGTGGCCGGGGCCACCCCTGAAATCTCATTGGCCACCCCTGCCGCCACCCCAGATCTGATAGGTAGTTGGTCACATGGGCGTAACGGACGCGGGGTACGCATGGGACATTTCCCCCGCACTTTCCACATCTGTCCCCTCTGTCCCCCGCACTTTTTTCAGCCGTTACAACAGCTAAACCCGTTATTAGCATCCAGTAACGTGTTTTCCCGAGCTGTCTTTGAATGCACCATGAGCGCATGCTAACGCAGGTGTTCCACAGGAGACGTGCTGCTGTGCTGAGCAGTGCTGAACGTGCGTCTGGAGTAATGTTTAGCAAACCAGCCAGACCCAGCAAGAAGCAAAAAACTTTACACAGTTCTTTCCAAACAAACCGTGTAAGTTGTGTGACCTTGTTGGATGCAAACAATGTTAGACTTGTTAGCTAAATGATGACAAGGTAAAATGTGGCAATATGTTGATATGTTAAGCTAGTTAACAATAATTTAAATGCTGTTGCCTCTGTTACATTACTGCCAATTAATTTATTCTTGGAATGAACCCAGTCCTCTTTCATTTCTGGGCAGAAGATGTGCTCACAATTGCTCTCCATGTATTTAAGTCTTTTGGTCCCAAAAGAGGAGAGTCAGGGAGGAGAAAAAAAGAATAGGCTATCTATGGTATAAAAGTGGTTAAATTTACAACTATTTTTACTTCTTCTCTTTCAAATTCTATCTCAGAATTTTGATTTTCAGATTTTTTTTAATGATTATTTCCATAACAAAGAGCAGAGTCAGGCAGGAGATGGACCAGAGGCGGCGGCCAGCAGTAATGTTGACCATGCAGGGTCTGCAGAGGTGAAAAAAATATATAAGTGGCTGAGAAAAAAATATGTATCTATGTGTTAAAGTTATTTTGAGGTTAAATTCTACTGCAGTTTTTACTCTTCCTAATGCTATTTCAGAATTTTTCTTACCACATTTTTAATGTTTATTGCCATAACAGAAAGAGCAGAGTCAGGGAGGAGATGGATCAGAGGCCAGCAGCAGGGACAAGGATGTAGGGTCTTTACAGGTAAGGAGAGATTATAACTTCCTGAGAATAAGATATCTATTGCAAGGAGAAACCAGGCAGTACTGATCATTTTATGTTCAGTGTTTGGCACCTTTGGCTACTCGTCCAGTAGATGTTCAAGGGACATTGTTGTCAACTCAACTAGAGTTTGGCCACTAAAACTTTAGATTTTATAGTTTAAAGTTTTATACCGTATTTTCACGACTATAAGGCGCACATAAAAGTCTTAGATTTTCTTCAAATTGTGCGGCGCGCCCTATGGTGCAGTGCGTCCTGTGTGTGTTGTTGTTGTTGTAAGGCGGACGTAGACCAGGTGGTTTTTTCCACGCATCACCATCGCTGTTGATCTGTGACTCTATGCGTGCCCATCTCACAGCCGATGTGAAAAAACAAGTGAAGCAAATGAACTCTGAGCTTGCTGTCATTCCGGGAGGCCTGACAAAGGAACTCCAACCGCTGGACATCGGTGTGAACCGGCCGTTCAAAGTAAGGCTGTGAGCGGCGTGGGAGCGATGGATAACCGATGGAGACCACAGTTTCACTAAGAGTGGAAGGCAGCGCCGGGCGAGTTACGCCACAATTTGCGAATGGATTGTAAATGCTTGGGCTAACGTGTCTGCTGGCACTGTTGTTCGAGCTTTCGCAAAAGCCGGCATCATTTCCGAGGCGCCGCACGGCACGGAAAGTGACTCTGACAGTGAAGAAAGTGAACCTGGCATGTTTGATGGAGGTTTAGCGCAGCTGTTCAATTCAGAAACAGAGGATGAGGACTTCCATGGGTTTGATTGATGACGATTACCGGTAAAAAAAAATGTGAATACCAAACTCAGTTTTACTCCCGCTCTATTTTTAAATACGCACACTTGTATGCTTGTGTGTGTTGTTGTAAGGCCGACGTAGTAGAGGACACCATGAGAACGTTAAAGGGGGAAGTGTGGGCGTGGATTGTATATAAAACCCTCGCCATATAATCAGGTGCGCCTTATGTGTGTGTTAAATACAGTAATGGCACACATAACTGAGACTGCGCCTTTTGGTACAGTGCGCCTTTTGGTCGTGAAAATACGGTACTTTATAGTTTAAAGAACTAGCCTAGTTGGTCCCCTGGTATTGTACTGTGGCTGTTAGGGATTATGTGGTTCTTTAGCCACTAAGGACGGTGCAATTAAATGTACGAGAATGATAAATCGCTCTGAAAAATTTGTCCCCCTCACTTCTGAGATGGTGATTACGCCCATGGTTGGTCAAGTTCATCAACACGAGAAACAAGAGATATTCTGTCAATCAATGATAGAAACGTCACACGTGCAGCTACTATACAAGGTGCTCGGATATTTTTTACAATGCTGGTTTTGCCACTCAACACTTAGATGCCGGACTTCTGTTCAGCCTATGGATGCTCTAATGAGCGCTGTAAGGAAACAAGAGCTCGTGGGATTACTTTTCACATGTAAGATGTATGTAAGGAATAATATATTGTTAGCAGGTTGTCATAGCTAGAGTGAAATAAACGCCGAGAAGCTGGATAGAACCCCATCAGCTCCGTGTCTGGCTTCTACTACCCATGATCTAACCAGCTCTCTACATCATCCTGTGTATTACACAGCTGCTTACCGGTGAAATAACTAATCTGAGACAATTTTTTGTTTAAAATTCGATGTTATGAATCTAGCGTTCCTAGCAACTTACTGCAGTAATTGGTACAAGATGGCGCTTCAGTTATTAAAGCAACAATACAGGTGACACAGTTGATGAGCTGATGACTGATAATGTTATTCTACAGAATGAGTTCAGAGCAGTTGAATTTTGCTCATCTAATCTAATTTGTGAAAAGATGAGGACTTTAATCCAAGGAAATGGCTCTTAGAAAATTTGTACCCTATCCTGAACATATTTTACTGATTTAGAGTAGTTAAAATAACCAGATATAATTGAGGACTGTAATAATGGGAAATGGAATTTAAAAATAAACCAGAATAGACACCTTTATTCAACACTTATGAGAAAGGGAAATCATGGGAGAAAGAGGGGATGTCACATGCAGCAAAGTACTGGGGTTTGAACTGTGGTCGGCTGCGTACATGGCATTAAACTCCGCTATGCCATAGCCACCCCACACTAGCTTTGTGTCCCATCAAGGCCACCCCGGTAAAAAAGTCCTGGATACACCACTGATGTCATGTATGGTTGTACATGTAGTTGTGAAAAATTGACATCTTCCTTGCAGAGTTTTGTCAGTTACAAGGTGCCTGAGGGTGGCTGTACTGTCTGGTACAAATCCCTTCAGATTTAAGTGGGATTCTGATTTGGGCTTTGTCTTGGATCTTCCATAATTTTCTAGTTCTTTTTTTTGGCCATTCCTTTCAAACAGATAGCTTTGAATGATCTTTGATCACTTTCTTTGGTCACTCTCTGTTATAATGCAGAATTCACAGTTGGACCAATGACTGAGGCAGCAAGGATGTCCCAAACCATAACATTTCTGCCATTTTGCTTCAAAGTTGATAATGGGTTTTTTTCCTGAAAAACTCTTTGGTTTGCACCAAGCAGGTCTATTGGTTCTGTAGCCGAGCAATGTTATCTCGGATTTGTTTATCCACAGCACATGATGTATATGTTGTTCTAATGTTGTTTTGGGACAGCAAAGGTAAAATTCTGCCATCTCTTATTAATGCACGCACTTATTTTTTTCTAGATTGTTGATATTTTTATAGTTTTTACAATAAAAATAAATTTTATTGGAATTTGTTTCTTGCTCTGTAAAGCACTTTGATTTGAAAGTACTATATAAAGTTATTATTATTAGCAGTAGTAGTAATTTTTATATCAAATTATGATAAATAGGGGCTGCACAGTGGAGTAGTGGTTAGCACTTTCGCCTTGCAGCAAGAAGATCCCTGTTTCAAATCCCAGCCTGGGGTCTTTCTGCATGGAGTTTGCATGTTCTCCCTGTGCATGCGTGGGTTTTCTCCGGGTACTCCAGCTTCCTCCCACAGTCCAAAAATTTGCTGAGGTTAATTGGTTACTCTAAATTGCCCGTTGGTATATGGGCAATTTGTATATGTATATGTCACTCTGCGACAGACTGGCGACCTGTCCAGGGTGTCCCCTGCCTTCGCCGAGTCAGCTGGGATAGACTCCAGCATCCCCCGCGACCCTAGTGAGGATAAAGCGGTGTATAGAGAATGGATGGATATTATAAATTCTACATAGGGTAGCATATCAGGTTTGTGTTCATATCAAAGTACAACTTAAGATCACAAACACCTCACTTGTAGATCTATAACTGCATGTCATAAAATCTATAAAACAAGTCTAGATTTGTTCAATGACTAGTATTGACAACCCTATAAAATGATAATGATAGGCTTCTTCTTTGCCCCAAGTGGCCACTGATGCAAATGTACCTTTAAGTATTATAAAGTTCTTCCAGTGCTTCCAATATGAAATCTATTATTTTCCAAGATTTGAATGGAAAATAATGCTAATAATAATAGAGGCTACATGTAAAAATTGTATGCTGTTAGGTAAAGATCCAGGAGTAACACGAAAACAGAATAAAAAAAGCCATATTTGTGCAAGTGATTTACAGTTTTTTCCAATTGCTAAAACACAATTTTGCAAGCTTGGCTGGTTTTATCAAAATACTTAACACAATTCACAAAACCACACACCCAAACTGCAAAATCCCTCATATATCCTGCAAAATGAAGCACTGCAACCAAAACTACATATAGCTTTATCAAAATCAAACTTTTGTACCAAGTGGCACACACGTCATTCATATTACAAAATTTATGTCTAATCAACTACACACTGTTGGGCATAATGAAAAGCACTCTCATCTTTATTATGCTTTGCCATAATACTAAAATAGTTCAAATTGTAGAACAGTCTTCAGATTGTTCACATGCACAGAAATATTTGCAGATACACACACGCTGTTGAAACATTTACTTTTTTATTTTTCACCAACAAGTCAGTGCAACATATGCACCGCAGATATGTTTACATTGGAGTGAACAAATATATGCTCATGAAACAGTAAACTGAAAAAGAAAATTGCAGAAAAAATGTGCAGAAAAAATATATATAAAAAAAGAGGCAAGAAAAATTAGGCAGCATCTTGCTGCACAGCTGGGTCTGGCCACAACGCCTCGTCCACAACGCCTCGTCCACATCACAGGCAATATCTTCCCTTGCCAGACATCGAGGGAAGAAGCGCCTTGAGTGCCTTATCCATCCCTGAATCGCACCCACATCAATTTCATCACATGCCTCTTCCATAGCCTGCACAAGAGGCATGCGCACAAAGGGCTGCTGGTCGTATACCTTCCACCGCCATGCCGAAAAAAAACTCTTCTATGGGGTTCAGAAATGGTGAATATGGTGGGAGGTATTGCACGAGAAATGCTGGGTGGTCAGCAAACCAATTTTGGACTGGGGCTGCACGATGAAAGCTCACGTTGTCCCATACTACAACGTACCGGTTTCTTTGATGGTCTGCATCATTCATATACTCTGGTGGTATGAGAATGTTGTGGAGTCTATCCAGAAATGTGAGAATATGGGCTGTGTTGTATGGTCCAAGGATGGCATGATGGTGGAGGACACCATGCGTATAGGAGATGGCAGCGCACATTGTGATGTTCCCACCACGTTGGCCTGGAACATCTATAATGGCTCTGTGGCCAATGACGTTTCTTCCCCTTCTTCTGGTCCTTGCTAGGTTGAACCCAGCCTCATCTATGAAGATGAACTCATGTGGGATTGCATGAGAATCCATTTCCAGTACTGCCTGAAAACAAAGAACAAAAATCAGTCAATATGGTGTTATCCAGTACACTGGGAAACAGTGTTGCGTGTAGTGTACTGCAGTCAATACTGTACTTACATCCACATATGCTCATCTGAGCTCTTTGTTTCTTTGAGAGTTTCTCTCAAAAGGCACCTTATAAAGTTGTTTCATTCTGATTTGGTTTCGCTTGAGAATGCGAGCCAATGTGGACAGACCAACTCGCTGAATGTTGTTGAATATGGTGTTGTCTTGGATGATGTGGCTTTGAATTTCTCGTAATCTGATTTCATTATTTTCCAAAACCATGTTTACAATGGCAGCTTCCTGTACCCCGGTGAACATTTGGCCCCTTCCTCCACCATGGTTGCGTCTCTCAGTCCTTTGGAAAAACAAACAAACAAAAAAAAATATATAGGGCTTGGACAATGCAGCCTACAGATATTTCCCCCACAGTAGATTGTACAGGAAACTTGTACAGTTAGTGTATGACATCACAGCCATTCAAGAAAGAAACAGGTGTCACCCAACTGATACACTATAACATTGGGTGTACTACATAGTGTGAAAGAAATTTTGGTTACATACCTGTGCTCCAGTCTAAATGTCCGGATGACAGAGGCGACAGTAAAACGACTCAAGTTGGGCTGCACTCTCTGTCCAGCCTCTTGCATTGTCAGCCCATGTTTGATGACATGATCAACTAAGGTTGCTCTGATTTCATTTGAAAGTTGTTGTCTTGTTTGGCCATGAACTCCTCTACCAGCTCTACCCCTACCTCTCACTCTTCCTCCCCCTCTCATTCTCACCCTCGCTCTTCCTCTTCCTCTCTCTGCCACGTCTTCCATTGTTGTTGTAAAAAAAAAAAGGTGCTCACCTGTGGTCTATTTATAGTGCATACTTCCTGATTGAGGTGGTAACAATTAACCATTGAGGTGTTTGGCCAGGTGGCACATACAGTGCCTTGTGAAAGTATTCGGCCCCCTTGAACTTTTCAACCTTTCGCCACATTTCAGGCTTCAAACATAAAGATATAAAATTTTAATTTTTTGTCAAGAATCAACAACAATTGGGACACAATCGTGAAGTGGAATGAAATTTATTGGATATTTTATACTTTTTTAACAAATAAAAAACTGAAAAGTGGGGTGTGCAATATTATTTGGCCCCTTTACTTTCAGTGCAGCAAACTCACTCCAGAAGTTCAGTGAGGATCTCTGAATGATCCAATGTTGTCCTAAATGACTGATGATGATAAATAGAATCCACCTGTGTGTAATCAAGTCTCCGTATAAATGCACCTGCTCTGTGATAGTCTCAGGGTTCTGTTTAAAGTGCAGAGAGCATCATGAAGACCAAAGAACACACCAGGCAGGTCCGAGATACTGTTGTGGAGAAATTTAAAGTCGGATTTGGATACAAAAAGATTTCCCAAGCTTTAAACATCTCAAGGAGCACTGTGCAAGCAATCATATTGAATGGAAGGAGTATCAGACCACTGCAAATCTACCAAGACCCGGCCGTCCCTCTAAACTTTCACCTCCAACAAGGAGAAGACTGATCAGAGATGCAGCCAAGAGGCCCATGATCACTCTGGATGAACTGCAAAGATCTACAGCTGAGGTGGGAGAGTCTGTCCATAGGACAACAATCAGTCGTACGCTGCACAAATCTGGGGCCTCATTTATAAAGCTTGCGTACGCACAACACAGGGGTAGAAAGTGGCGTATGCCACTTTCTACGCAAAGGTTGTGATTTATAGAAACAAACTTGGCGTGAGAATGTGCGCACCGGTGCACCAACCTTGATTCTTGATGCTTGTTTACGCACAAAACAGGGCGTAAATCACAAACTTTGCGTAGAAAGTGGCGTACGCTGTGTTCGTTGTGATTTCTAAAACAAACTTGGTGTGAGAATGTGCGCCAATTTTGATGCTTGCTTAAGCACATTTTGGAGACAGAGGGAACGGCAGTGCCGGAGGGTGAAGTGGCGAATTGAAACCAGATTGATCTCAAACCTTTATTGTTATCACATATTAGACTTGTAGAGCCGGACAATCATAAACCCTCATTGTTGTAGATGTTCATATAGTGCGTCATTCGGCCGACGACTGTATTTGCAGAACTATGTTCATATATTAACAGGGGCAGTGGCGGATTGAACGTTATTTCATTCAGTCGTGTGACTGAAGGGCCGGTATGGTGATCTTTATTAAATAATTTTGTTGACTGATCACCCGGCGCCCGTACGGGTCATCGGGGAAAGCAGAAGACCCATTTGCGGGTGTGGTCTCCGATGCAGTGTCCCGGGTTCGATTCCTGCCCGCAGCACTTTTATGCATGTCTTCCCCCTTCTCTTCTCCCCATTTCCTGTCACTCTTCACTGCAACTATCACAGTAAAAATGCAAAAAAAGTAAAGAATTTTGTTTATTTATCCATATGCGGCCGAATGGGATGAGCGTCCAACCATTAATCAGCCCTGTACAGGCACGCAGGCACACATGCGTCACACCACAACCCCCGAGTGAAAATGAATTTGTCTATGTGAACCGAAAAAATGTACATTCAATCAGTTTACAAATTATTTGTTCATCGGACATGATCATAGCAAATTTAGTGGCAGGGTGGCCTGGGTCAACACATGATTCATTCATCCTGACGCACAGCAGTGAAAAGACTGCCGGCCGGCGCTGCGTGAAATGCCGTGGATCCCGCAGCTTATTTATATACAGATACATTCATGAGTTACTTTGCATTGACCATTCATGGTAAAATGTGGGTGTGTTGTGGGCGGAATGTGAGGTGGATCCACCTGTGCAATCTTCCAGCTGGTGTCTGATTTATCAAGAAATTGCATGCAGCTGTGCTTATGCAAAGTTTTATTAATCAGGGGCGGAGGGCATACGCCAATTTCGTATTATCGGCGTACGCAAACTTTAGTATGGATCCTACGCAATGTTTTATAAATGAGGCCCCTGGCCTTTATGGAAGAGTGGCAAGAAGAAAACCATTTCTCAAAGATATCCATAAAAAGTCTGGTTTGAAGTTTGCCACAAGCCACCTGGGAGACACACCAAACATGTGGAAGAAGGTGCTCTGGTCAGATGAAACCAAAATCAAACTTTTGGCCACAATGCAAAACGATATGTTTGGCGTAAACGCAACACAGCTCATCACCCTGAACACACCATCCCCACTGTCAAACATGGTGGTGGCAGCCTCATGGTTTGAGCGTGCTTTTCTTCAGCAGGGACAGGGAAGATGGTTAAACTTGATGGGAAGATGAATGGAGCCAAATACAGGACCATTCTGGAAGAAAACCTGTTGGAGTCTGCAAAAGACCTGAGACTGGGACGGAGATTTATCTTCCAATAGGACAATGATCCAAAACATAAAGCCAAATCTACAATGGAATGGTTCACAAATAAACGTATCCAGGTGTTAGAATGGCCAAGTCAAAGTCCAGACCTGAATCCAATCGAGAATCTGTGGGCAGAGCTGAAGACTGCTGTTCACAAACGCTCTCCATCCAACCTCACTGAGCTCGAGCTGTTTTGCAAGGAAGAATGGACAAGAATTTCAGTCTCTCGATGTGCAAAACTTGTCAAGGCCGGGCGGGTGAACCCAAGAAGCAGGCACTGACAGGTGGGTGGATCAATAATGATTTAATGAACAAAAAATATATGTATATAATAAACAGAAACTCTTAATCGAGGAAGCAGGGGAGGAATAACTGAGTGGAAAGTAAAACTGAACTGAACTAAAAGCGGACCCGAAGGCCGAGGTAAAAGCTAAACACAAAGCTAAATTAACACGGGAGGAAACTCTCAAAAAGTCCAGAGAACGGAAGCCGTGGTCAGGGGGCAGAGCAGAGGGAGCCGGAGGTGAGGGGCGCAGCAATGGCAGAGTAGACAAACTGGCAAGGAGTTCCTGGGTGAGGGATAGACGAGGTGATCCAAGGAAAATAAAATCCAGAGTCCATAGAGCGACGTGTGTGAAGCAGAGGGGGTAGCTTGTGGAGAGCAGAGTGCAGCATGTTGTTTGTAATGAGCCAGCAGTGAGTCTAAGAGAGAGGCAGGCTTTTATGCTGCCTTGATTATTGATGAAGAGCAGCTGTGCTCTGTCACAGCTGCTGGTGATTAGGCCGATTGCAGAGTAGGAGAGGGAGGAATCGTGACAAAACTGATAGAGACATACCCCAAGCGACTTGCAGCTGTAATTGCAGCAAAAGGTGGCGCTACAAAGTATTAATGCAAGGGGGCCGAATAATATTGCACGCCCCACTTTTCATGTTTTTATTTGTTAAAAAAGTTTAAAATATCCAATAAATTTTGTTCCACTTCACGATTGTGTCCCACTTGTGATTCTTGACAAAAAATTAAAATTTTATATCTTTATGTTTGAAGCCTGAAATGTGGCGAAAGGTTGAAAAGTTCAAGGGGGCCGAATACTTTCACAAGGCACTGTATATTGGCGAATTAGCTCATGTACTGTCATTTTGAATGGCAGTGTTTTGAAATGGCAAACATGTGACCTTATATCAGATTGTAGTGTCTTATGCAGAGAACCGTGTTCAGTGCATTTAAAAAGTGCCATTTTGAATTGCAAAATGTGTGTAAAGCAGAACATGTGTTTAGAGTTTTGGAGACTTGAGAAGAGGTTTTGCTCTCTGTGTGTCAGTTTAAATAATTGTGCTATGCATGTCATTTTAGTGTTTTAGCAATTGGAAAAAACTGTAACATGACCGGGTAGCGTCTACTCATACTAATAAGAATGGTTGAAGGTAGGTCAGAGAGGAGTTGTATTTATGTGTGTCCAATCTGAGGGGATTTGTTAAAAGGTCATTAATCTGCTTAGTTGAACAAACAGTGCAGTCAGACAATGAGTTCATATCCAGGCTGGTCAAACACCAAGCACTTGATAACCTGGTCTGAATTGTTTACACGGATGAAACATTAAATTTCATCATGTGGCTGGAATTACATAACAGAGAGATGTATTTCTTTTTATTTTGAGGAAATGTCACAGGTGATGGAGGATTTATGTCCTGTGCCAATAGGAATTTCTGGCAGTTGTTTATATTTAACCCTTCTCCCAGTGGAGGTCCTTGTACCAGGACCAGGCTATATCTGTAATTAAAATGTAACCAGCACCCAATTTTCAAAAGTTTCCAAGCATGGGACATTAAACGTAGAGGCTGCATAATATTCTTTTTTTAAAAAAATCTATGTAGTACCAATTCACATCATATGTTATCTCATGGCACTTTACATAGTACGGTGAAGACTGTACACATTTTTTAATGAGTTCCCTTTGGAATCCCTTTGAGCAAGCAGTTGGTGACAGTGGCAAGAAACAGAAAAATCCCCCCTTTAATGAAAAAAACAAAAAAGTCAGACAGAACCAGGCTTGAGGAGGATGGCCATCTGCATTGACTGGTTGGGGTGGGAGTGGGGATGAGGGGGATAAGGGAGTGGTTGGGGTGGGGATAGCAGATAGAGAGCAGACAAACAATACATATTAAACATTTTGGAGATTGGTGAGGCCAGTGAATTTAAAGGCGCAGATTTAGTGACAAGCAATGGTGGGGTATAACTATATGGAAGACTATATGGAAGAAAGAGAGAGGGAAGTGGGAAAGAGGAGCACAGTGCATCAATGGGATTCCAATATTCAGGAAGACATTTTCCTTTACATACACATACCACTTATGTGCAATAACTCTTTCAGCCTCATCCTCATGTATATAGTCTTTTTTAAAAATCCTCTTATAATGTTCTCTGTGTTTTTGCACTGTGTGTTTCTAATTTATTCTTGTACTGCCTTTATACTAGTTCTCCTTTGGAGTTGCTGTAACAGTGAATTTTCACCACTCTGGGATCAATAAAATGGATGTAATCTTATGTTAATACTACTATAATCAAAATGAATATAGCATAGCTGTGCTTCATCAATTCTACAATTTGACAGTTCTACAATTTCATTTAGCAAACACTTTAATCCAAAGCACCGTACCTCTGAGAGTAGATACAGCACAAGCAAGGATCTACACAGCAAAAAGTGTTGATTCAACTCCCACAGAGTGAATTTTAACACTGTCAGGGTTTATATAGCTCCACACTCTACAGAGTTACAGTTTTTTCGATTGCTAACACGCATTGGTCGAAACTGAAGTCACATGTTCAAAACTCTTAACACAGCCTGCATTTCCATCATGTATCTCAGCTAAACAGTAAATCTTGTCCCCAAAACTGTTTCTCACCAACAAAACACTTCATACATGTCTCAAAATAAGCTCATTCAACCACAACACTAGCAATAGTCTCATTTTGGAAACAAACACTGTCAGTCTGAGCACACTGAACTGCAAAATACTAACAACAGAGAGCATTACATGAAATTAATTGTAATCTTTCAAGTTTGAATGATTTCTTTTTAGATAAATCAGTATTTTATTATAAAATAAGATCTTTCCACTTTGAGTTTTCTAAATTATTGTAATATATTGCAACAAGAATGAATCGGGAATGCAGCAGTTTACTTCAACAACATTGACGTATTTTCTCTGTGTCTTTGCATCGGTACTTTAGGACCTTACAAAAAATAAAAGTTTACTGTAAACAAAAAAATGCAGAATCTCAGAATTCAGGGAGCAGAATAGAAATCAAGAGATAAAAGTCATAAACCAACAACATGTACATGTATACTGTAACATTCACAACCAGTCGTCATTCTGTTTTGATTGTGGTTTTAACCGTTTTGAACACAGTGTGTTAGCATTTGAAAAATGTGCTGTAAAGGTCTAGTGTTTTGTAGGTGGTGAACTAGTAACTGAGAGAAGAGTTCATGAATTTTGGTGACTGTGGTCACTGAATGCATTTTGTGTGAAAGCAATGGAAAGTGATTTGCAGTTCGGTCCACATGGACTGCTGTTTTGCAGACCGTGTTAAGAGTTTTGAACATGGGACTTCAGTTTCGACCAATGCGTGTGAGCAGTCGAAAAAAAAGTAAATTAACACCTTCAAAACAGTTAATTATTTTACACTGTGTCAGAGTTACTTCTTTAACTCATCAAACAGGGTTAAATTAACACTGAGTGATTTATCATTAACACTGAATCAGAGCTCCTTTATTACTCACTAAACTGGGTTCAATTAAGATTAAGGGATTTTTCATTAACACAGTGTCAGAGTTCCTTTTTAACTCACTAAACTGAGTTAAATTAACACTAAACAATTTGGAAAATAACTACTTTTTATTTAGGTAGTTCTAATCTCCAGTATGTATGTAATATGTAATATAACTTTAATACAATAATTAAAATGACATAATTGAAAATGAAATAATTCCAAGGAAAATACATTTTTTTAGGCTTTTCTCCCATGCAGTCAATTACAGTTTTTTCAATTGCTATCAAGCTTTGGTCCAAACTGAAGTCACATGTTCAAAACTCTTAACACAACCTGCATTTCCATCATGTATCTCAGCTAAACAGTTCATCTCATCCCCAAAACTGTTTCTCACCAACAAAACACATCATACATGTCTCAAAATAAGCTCATTCAACCACAGCACTAGAAAATAGTCTCACTTTGGAAACAAACACTGTCAGTCTGAGCACACTGAACTGCAAAATACCAACAACAGAGAGCATTACATGAAATTAATTGAGATCTTTCAAGTTTGAATGATTTCTTTTTAGATAAATCAGTATTTTATTATGAAATAAGATCTTGCGCTTTGAGTGTTCTAAATTATTGTAATATATTGCAACAAGAATGAATCAGGAATGCAGCAATTTACTTCAACAACATTTATGTATTTTCTCTGTGCCTTTGCATCAGTACTTTGGGACCTTACAAAAAAAAGTTTACTGTAAACAAAAATAAAATGTAGAATCTCAGAATTCAGGGGGCAGAATAGAAATCGAGATAAAATTCAAAAACCAACAACACATGTATACTGTAACAATCACACCCTGTCGTCTGCATTTGGCCACGTTTCCATCCATTACATCTGATGACCTTCTCCGGGTCTACCCCGGGGTCTCCTCCCAGATGGACGTGCTCGGAAAACCTCCAAAGGAAGTCTCCCTGGAGGCATCCGTATCAGATGGCCAAACCACCTCAACTAGCTCCTTTCGATGCGAAGGAGCAGCGGCTCTACTCAGAGCTCCCTCCGGATGTCTGAGCTGTTCACCCTATCTCTAAGGCTGAGTCCAGCCACCCTACGGAGGAAGCTCATTTCGGCCGCTTGTTTCCATGATCTCGTTCTTTCGGTCACTACCCAGAACTCATGACCATAGGTGAGGGTTGGAACGTAGATGGACTGGTAAATCGAGAGCTTCGCTTTACAGCTCAGCTCCCTCTTCACCATGACGGTTCCGTACAACGCCCGCATTACTGCTGATGCCACACCAATCCACCTGTCCATCTTTCGCTCCATTTTCCCTTCACTCGTGAACAAGATCCCAAGATATGTTTAACCCTGAAATTTCAACACTCCAATTTTTGCTGTGTAGTCAGGAGAAAACAACCTGGAGAAGTGCCATAAAACAAGTTCAAGAGTCACAATAGGACCATGGTGTCTACAGGCAGTGGACGTAACAGGATTTTAAAATTTTTTTAATGCTAAATTAAATTTAGTAGAGTTGCAGTTAACAATTTTAACAATAAGTATTGATGGTGAGATGAGGCATCAAACCACTGGAGTCAGTTGGTTTGAGGAAGGGTTCATTTCTCGAAGCTTCATGTGCACATGAAACCACCTATTGATCAAATGTTTGTATAAACACGCAGTTGGATTTGAGCCACATCATGTGGGATGCAGTGAATTTTTGTGTCTGTTACGGCTGTTGGGAATGACTATGAATTACAAAAAATGTATGACCAAATAATTTCTGTACATAAATTATCACGTGTATAATAAAATAATTTTGAATGCTTTCTGTGTGTGTAAATTTTCTGTCTCTTATATCACTCTATTTTCTATCTCATATCCTTCTTTCCTCACTCTTTTAAATCTCCGACTATCTCTTGTTCTCTAAATCCTCCAGACTATCTCCAAGCTATATAAATTCTATCCAAACTATCCAAACTCTCACCTGACCGCAACTTTTTATCAGAAACCCACAGTTTTGAATGGAGCCTGAGGGTTTATTTTGCTGTCAAAACGGCAAAGTCTGAACCACTTCTCGAAGCAGGTATGTGGTACAGCCAGGCAGCAAGGCTTCGGATGTCATCATTTTTGACTCCTCACCTAAATGAAGCAAGCTTCAATGCGTGTTTCGCAGAAACACCCCCTCCATTACTCAACGCACACTTTGAAGCATCGGCACATCTTGTAACATCACGAACAATAACATCTGTGAAACTGAATGATTGCTGAAAGACTCTTATTTATTCTTGACTTTATTGGGCAGAAGTAAAAAATGTCATTGTAGGGCAGTAACTAAATCACACCACTAGGTGATGCTCTAGCACTGCATGTTGTTTAACTGAGCCAAGGAGTTCTAACATTTTGTCCTTTATAGGCCACCGTAGTTTGGTCTCGTTTCGGCGGAAGGCGCCATGTTTCGCCAGATATTCTTTGTTTTTGGACTGTTGAAGGCTGTATGTGCGCGAGTTGGCAACAATAAAGGTCTCAGTCACAATTAAGACCGCTGCCGTCTGCTCCTCTTCTCCCTCTGCATGACACCCTGCACCCAAATACAACGGAAACACAACGCAGAGCTACGCAGGTTTTGTGGAGGGGCGCCAAATATAGCAGACGTGCAGACCCTGTGGGTTATATCTTTGGTGCCGTGACCCGGATTGTGATGAGCAGAGGACCAACGCCGGAGAGGACATTTGCTGTTGTCAATAATTACATGAGCGGTAAGAAGAAAAAGAAGGAAAACTACGTAAAAATGTGGCAGAACTGTGCAGATTCTCCGTCGACACAACGAGGCAGTCCCACTGCAGTTCAAGTTGTTCACCAGCTGACTCCATTCCACCACGTGAGTAAGGAGCCATCTCAGACCCCCCCTCCCCCAATTTTGTCACCTTATACAGATCAGAGTGCTACTCCAGGACCCGCATGTACACTCCCAGGCCCTGAGGTCCAAAGACAGCCTTCATCCCACTATGACATCTCCACGGGTGCAACACCAGGCTACAGAGTGCAAAGGTCTGACTATAACCTGCCCAGTGCGAACCCCTCAGTGAAGACTACCGTACCTCAAGTTGGCGTGCACATGCCGGCAGTGACCACCCAGCTGGGTCCACTTATCCAAGTCAGTCGGTCAGTCTAGCCCCCATGCCTACCCAGGCTTCCTGCTTTCCACAACCTCTGCCTCAGGCCCCCGTGGAAAACATACAAGACCCCACAACCATGAACATGATGAACTGCCCAGGAACTAGAGTAAAGCTTTGCACGCCTCAGAGTATAGACCACCACCCCAGTTCCACAGTGCACCAGCTGCTGTTGTTACATTCCAGGCCCTGCCCAAGGTGACCCCCTCCCTATGTATGCAGCTACTGCCAACACAGAGATCCCTCTCTCTTCAGCCCATATCCCTCCATCTGTACCATTGCAAGCTATGGCTATGTGACCCCAAATCTTGCCCCAAACTCATCACTGAGACCACAGATGGCCCCAAACCATCCCATCTACATGGTCCCTGAGACACATGCACACCAAAGCACCCCATACTCCTTCCCCAAGCCACCACTCTACCCCCCCACTGGGCGTGCCATCATCAGTGCCCCCTCCCACAACCATTGTCAACCAAAGTTTTCCTCCACAGGGAGATTTTATGCAAACTCACCAGGTGAAAAATGTCCAAGTCTTCACTGGTAATGCTGATAGCAAGATTCTTGTGGAGGATTGGGTGCGAGACATGCAGTACCTCCTTGAAGCAATTGAGCTCCCAATTCACCTCCGTTTCTCCACTGTCGTGCGGCATCTGGAGGTGAAGCCAGAAAGCTTGTCCTAAATCTGCCTCCACAGGACCAGACACCTGAAAAGCGTTTGAGGGAACTGAAAGCAGAGTACAGTGATGCACAGGGTTCCTTGACCCACTAGCTGATTTTTATGAACGTAGTCAGAAGTCAGGTGAGTCAGCCTGCTCCTATGCCATCGCTCTGAGGCTATATTAAGATCAGTAGAGGAGGGTGAAAGAGGAGGCAGGCCTTTCCAGATCGAGATAATAAAACTCACTCGACAGTTTTTTAAGAGGGCTGTTCTGATGAAGAAGTGTACACAAGAATTGCCCCAATGAAGCCTAGACTCCTGAGTTTCAGAGAAACTGCAGGCTGAGCTTAGAAACTTAGCTCGAGAAACTAAAAGTTCCAGTCGCAGCAAAAAGCAAAGAAAACCTATGCTCAAGTGCATGTCACATCAGAGTATGGTGGAAACGAGGGGCAGAGAAATCTAGATATGCCACAGAAATATCAGAATTGACATGAATAGTTAAGAAATTAGCCCTCAACCAAGAAGAACAGATGGCCAAATTATCCCATTTAGAGTCAAGAGTGGCGGCCCACACTCAGTCCCTCCCCAAGAATCCAGCCTTCACAAGGGATAACGGCCAGGGTGTGGTTTACATGCCACCGGTGTGGGAAGCGTGGACACATAGCTCGAGTCTGCAGGGCAGTACTCCTGGAAGGCCGTCAGCCCCACTCCACGACCCCTGCAGAAGGGAACACACCCCATCCAGCTCAGCATTTAAATGCCTGAAGCCCATGGTAGCTGGGGAAACCATGGGCCAAGCAGCAAGACCCTCACCCACAAGTTCAAAATTAACCGAAGATGAAAAGAAAGGGGACCCCCTTAGTAGGCCCCAGGAATGAAGGGGAGGTAAAGGTGAACGGACTAAAGTGCAGGGCTCTCATTGACTCTGGCTCCAAATAACCAGTATAACTCACAGTTACTGGAGCTGCCACCCAGTTCTCAGAGGACAGAATCTGCAGCCTTCTAAAGTACCCATAGAGGGAGCAGCAGGGCAAACGGTGCCCTATTATGGTGTTATACACGTTGAATTGAGTGTGTTGGGAAAAGAGGTATAAGGCTGTCCCTACTTTTGTTGTTCCTGATTCAGACTACTGTTCATCAGTCCCCTTACTTGTGGGAACCAATGTTATCCGAGCATCAAAGAGCCACCTTCAAGCAGTCTATGGGCAGCAGTTTCTCCATCAGGTGAAAGAAAGCCATCCAGAGTGGTATACTGCTTTACTGGAAATGGGAGATGCTCAGCAGGGTGGAATCGATGAGTTGGTGGGCCCTGCTGTGTACATTAGTCCGCAAAATTTAAATCCCTGCTGGAAAAGAGATGGATCTGAGATGTAAAATCAAAGCTGGTCCACAAAGAAAGACATATACAGCCCTGATTGAAAGCCACAGCGCACTAAAGCTTCCCCAAGATCTCTTGGTTGCTAAAGTTTTGGCAAATGTAAAGAAGGGCTGTGCACCTGTTAGAGTGATGAACCTTTCTCAGCATGCTATCACCATTAAGCCACACACTCATCTGGCCAAGGCTTTTCTAGTTGACCGGGTTATGGACTTTTCTGATGAAATGGAGAGTAACTGTCCAGACAGCAGAAATAAAGACACTTGCATGAGTCTAAATCACATGGTGTCAGGCTGTGGTGTGGACTTGAGTGGAGCCGCAGTGGAAAACGAACACCAACGCCTCCAGCTTAAAGAGCTTCTGGAGAAGAATGCAGGTGTGTTCTCTCAGCATCCTTTGGACTATGGTCACACAAAAACAGTACAGCATGAAATACCCCTGGTTGACACAAGGCCGTTTAGACTGCCATACCGTAAAATCCCCCCTTCCCAGTGGCAAGATGTGAGGCAGCTGCTGACGGAGATGGAAGCTGCAGGGGTCATCAGACCAAGTAAGAGCCCCTTATGCATCGCCTGTGGTGATCGTTGTAAAAAAGGATGGGTCACTGAGACTGTGTGTTGACTATAGAAAGCTAAATTCCTGCAGCACCAGAGATGCATTTCCCCTGCCGAGAATAGAGGAGGCTCTAGAGTCACTGGGCAAGCAAAATATTTCTCCACTCTGGAGCTCACCTCTGGTTATTGGCAGGTGGAGGTGGCTGAGCCTGATAAACACAAGATGGCATTCAGTACTCCCATGGGGGCTTTTTGAAGCTAACAGGATGCCTTTTGGACTACAGAATGTCCCCTCTACCTTTCAGAGACTGATGACATGCTGCTTTGAAGACTTGAACTTTACTCATCTCTTAATCTACCTTGATGACCTGATTATTTTCTCTAAATCCTTTGCTGAGCATCTTGAGAGGTTACAGCTGGTGTTTGACCGCCTGCAGCAGCATGGTTGAAGTTAAAGCCCTCCAAGTGCCAGCTTGTTAGGAAGGAAGTGCAGTATTTAGGTCACCTGGTGTCTGCAGAGGGCATCAGGACAGACCCAGATAAAATCAGCAAAGTCAAGGACCGGGCCAGGCCTGCCATCGCAAAGAAGTGTTGCAGTTCCTGGGCTTTGCAGGCTACTACAGGCACTATGTGCTAAACTACTCACCTTGGCAGCTCCTTTGTATCGCCTCACCTCTGGAGACCCCAAACGGAAGAAAAGAGGAAAAAATAAGATGGTCTCTGACACACCCTTTGAGTGGACGAAAGAGTGCGAGGAGGCATTTCAGGCCCTGAAGGACAGGTTGACGAGGGCACCGGGTGTTGGGATACCCAGACTACAGTCAGCCCTTTGTGCTTCAGACTGATGCATCTGGGGGAGGGCTTGGTGCTGTGCTGGCCCAAATCCAGGATGGAGCAGAGAGGGTCATAGCATATGCCAGCAGAGGGCTGACTCCACCAGAAACAAGGTATCCTGCTCATAAATTGGAATTCCTGGCCTTAAAGTGGGCAGTCACTGAGAAGTTTTTATGACCATCTCTATGGGCGCAGGTCTCAGTGTTGACAGATAACAATCCCCTCAAATATGTAATGACCTCTGCTAAGCTTGATGCCACTGGCCAGCGGTGGGTTTTCTCAATTATCCACATTTGACTTTGACGTCCAGTACCGCAGAGGACAGAATAACTCCAATGCGGATGCACTCTCCCGCATGTCAAACCAGAATGTTATGCAGGTCTCCAAACTTGTACACAAGTTCAAATTGTTGCACAAAAACACACTGAGACTCAACTGATGCAGGATACTCAACATGCTTCTGCTGAGCCGACTGCTGTTACAGAGAAACCAAAACCTGGTGAAATCTCCAGTGCCCCACTGAGCCCTACATGGATGTCGGTGTGGAGTTTACTGCCTGCCATGACTGTACAGGAGATCCGTGCGGAGCAAAAGGACGACCCTGTCATTGGCCGGATTCTGTTCTTTAGAAGTCGTCACCAGAAACCGAACCGCAGTGAGAGGAACAAGGTGGGGGAGCTTGGCTGGCCTTCTCTTAAAGGAGTGGAGGAGGTTAGTAGTAAAAAAATGGTGTAATGTACCGACGCATCAAAAACGGCCAATCAGAAAACAGTGGAACAGCTGATATTGCCAGAGAAGCAGTGCACGCTCGTCAAAAACAGCTCTTCATGATGACTCAGGACATCTAGGGTTTGAAAGGACATTGCAGGCGATAAGAGAAAGATTTTACTGGCCTAGAATGTTCCAAGAAATCAAGGCTTGGTGTGAGCAGTGTGAGAGATGCTGCCTCAGAAAGACACCCACTGCAGGCTGCCGGGCCCTCTCACCAGTATTCATAGCAGTGCCCCCTTAGAGTTGGTATGTGTGGATTTTTGTGCTTAGAAAAATCAAAAGGTGGTATTGAAAATGTGCTCATTGTTACAGATCACTTTTCTCGATATGCACAGGCCTATCCCACTAAAGACCAGAAGGCTGGCACAGTTGCAAAGGTTCTGTGGAGAAATTTCTTCTGCCGGTTTGGTTTCCCTGCAAAACTGCACGCCGACCAAGGGCGCAATTTTGAAAGTGCTGTTGTCAAGAGCTGTGCAAATTGACTGTATTACCAAAACCCATACAACTCCCTATCACCCTCAGGGCAACGGGACCACTGAGAGATTTAAACCGGACTCTTATGAACATGCTGGGTACCCTTGAGCCTCACTTGAAGCCCCGGTGGCATGAGTATGTGGATGCAATGACACATGCCTACAATTGCACACAGCATGACTCGACTGGGTACACACCATACTACCTGATGTTCGGTAGACACCCCAGACTCCCAGTTGACCTGATGTTTGGACTCCCCGCCACTAATCAGCACTCTGCATGACTGCCTGTCACATGCCTACGCACAGACAAATCAGACATCTCGGCATGCTAAAGGACTACAGAAAAAACACTATGACAAAAAAGCAAAGGATCAAGCATTCAGCTCGGGGGATAGAGTCCTGGTCAAAGTGTGTCACGTGGAGGGCGACAGAAACTGGGAGACAGGTGGGAGTCACGCCCATACATTGTGGTGAAAAAGCAACCCAACTTACCTGTCTTTGTGGTGCGCCAGGGAGGATGGTGAAGCAGAAAGAGTTGTTCACTGCAATCTCCTTCAGTTCCTCAGTCCTCCCAGTGGAACAAGCACGAGGAGCAGTAGTGGAAGAGGAAATGTCAGATGTGGAGGCAGACAATAAAATGGAGGAAGAGGAGGACTGGGATATTGGCAGGACATTGGACAAAGAGGAGAGGACCCAATGTGAGACTGCTAGTGAGGAGGATGAGGGCACAGAGATGCTTAATGTGGATGCTGGCCAAGTAAGTGGAACTGGAGAGCCCAGTGTAGCTGTCAGTGATACCGACTCATCCCCAGTCACTGGTACAGTTAGGAGGAACCCACCAAGAAATCGTCGCCCTCCAAAGAGACTGTTATGTGGGTCACATGTGAAAACAGACGGTGAGGAGCAAAGGATACAGAGAGGTTGGGAGCTGTGGCAGAGGGCCAAAGCAAGACGAGCAGCGAGTCACACCTAGATTAAGGATGTACTCATCAAAAACTCTTTTACACATTAACCCTTTACTGTTCAGCATTGTTTATCTTTACTGTTCCAATTTCCAGGTGGTCTGCTGTGTTAATAACAGTGAGAGACAATGGTTTTTAATCTGTGTTTAGTCTGATGACTGGGACGCCATCGATCAAAGAAGGGGTGGATGTAGGGCAGTAACTAAATCACACCACTAGGTGATGCTCTAGCACTGCATGTTGTTTAACTGAGCCAAGGAGTTCTAACATTTTGTCCTTTATAGGCCACCGTAGTTTGGTCTCATTTCGGTAGAAGGTGCCATGTTTCGCCAGATATTCTTTGTTTTGGACTGTTGAAGGCTGTATGTGCACGAGTTGGCGACAATAAAGGTCTCAGTCACAGTTAAGACACCCCTGCACCCAAATACAACAGAAACACAACACAGAGCTACGCAGGTTTTGTGGAGGGGTGCCAAATATAGCAGACATGCAGACCCTGTGGGTTGCATCAGCATATCAGATAATTCAAGTTTGCAGAGGTAAATTCCTGCTTTGAGTACCATTCACTGACGGCAAGAATAACGTAACCCAGGTATAGGAGCAGATTGAAAATGCTCTATAATTATTTTTGGTGTCAGTGGGTTTCACTCATAATTAATTGATTGTCAATTTTACCTATATAAGTTAGGAATCTTTGTGGCTGGGTTAGGGTTTCCAGCTGGAAGGGACAAATCAGTTTTTGACTGACGCGGAACGCTAGATGCTAACGCTGAATGCTGAACGACAACTTGTGGATGTGAATTTGTGCACTTTGGAGTTTTTTGGAAATGAATAAAGACACTGTGTGCAAGGCAAGTTAAAACGAGTTGGACTTTCATTCATCAGTACGGTTCTAAGCGCATCAAATAAGTTTATATGATGCCTGGTTGGATGCTCTCAGTGGCCTTAAAGCATTGGCTTAGTCCCTTTAACACCAGGTAAAATGGACCCCTCTGAAATAGTTTTTGTATGCCATCAAGCTGCTTCATTTATATTGGGACAGTTAAGCTGTCAGTCAATGTGAGCAAACCAATGGAGCACACCTTGGACCCGCCTACACCTGTGAAGCTGAATTACTGCATGCATGCAGTCAGTCAGAGCAAGCCCTGAAAGACTGTACAGCCAAGCTGGACATCTCAGCAAACCACTTTCAACCATAGAGAAGACTGAAACCTGGACTGCTCAGGACAGCCTCTATTCACAAGCTGGTGGATGGATGGTGAGGCATGCAATACAGAACAGCTGCTGGATATGGGAATACCAGAGTCACATTTTAAAACCCTGTTGCAACAACCATTTTTTTCTTTACCTGTTTACCAAAACAGATCAGGGGTTTTTTTTTGTGTGTGTGGATGATGATGGCGATGATGAACCCTGGAAATTCTGCCAAGGCCTCAACCTGGTTCTGTCAGGGCTCCCTCCTCACCCCGTCCTTCCCACCTGACATCCCAAATACCCCCATTTCCCATCCGTTTCCTCTCTTCCTCTCCCTCTCATGCTCCTCTCTCCCTCTCCTGCTCCTCTCCCACTCATGCCCCCCTCTCTCTTTGTCCCTCAGTTTCTCTGTCTCTGTCTCTCCCTTCAGTCTCCATCCGCTCCTCTACCCCTGTCTCTCTCTGTCTCCTCTGTCTCCCAGCTGCTCCTCTGCCTCTGCTTCCTTCCCCAGTGCGACACCTGAGTGGAGTGCAGACTCACACCTGCCTCTACTCAGGGTAATCAGCCTTCCCCACGGGTCCCGAACAGCTGAAGGACATCGACCTGATTACACAACCAGCAATAGAACCGGCTCATCCTTCCACTCCCTGCCAGATTGTTGAACTAGACACACAGTCAGTCATCATCTAGCCATTTTGTGATTACTATGCTTTTTGCGCCTTACTAATTCTGTTTCCTCTCGTCTGCTAGGACCAGCTGTCCAGGCTCCTCGCCCCTGCCCCGACCAGCCCATTCTGTTCCAAACCTGCCCCGACCAGCCCATTCTGTTCCAAACCTGCTCCGCCTTGCCTGCCTGGACCCCTTCTCCGATTCTTCTCCTTGTCTCCTGGTGCCCCCCGGGACCCCACCAAACCGTTACTGGACCCCGCCACAGAACCCCCGGACTGCCACCACCGCCAGGGAGCCGCCACCAAACATCTGCCGCCACACTCTGCTCCCCAGCGGAGCCGCCACGGCCACCGATCCCTGGCCTAACTCCCTCCCTGCAGCCATGAACCCTCTATCCACCTCCACTGCTTCCCGGACCAATCTCCACCCCCTTACAATAAACCTGTTTTACACCAATTCCGCCTTGGTAGCATGGTCCTCCGCACGGGTCCAGACCCACCACATGTGACAGGTTCAGTGCAGGCCTCAAAGCCTGGTTGCATTACCTCTGTAGTGGTCATCCCTCTATTCTTAATTTTCCTTGAGATTAGAAAATCTCAACTGGACTGTAGTTTGAAATGTTCTTTTATTTCAATTGTTTGATTCTGTTTCGAACATAATGAATTGAAATTTAATGGATGTTGTAAATTAGATACTACTTATTTTTATTTTGTAATCTTTTCATTTAATTCATTGTGTTGCTATTTCTTGATTCACATCAAACACTTTTGTTTTAATATAGTTAGTTAAAAAGAGAACTTTGTGTCGTTTCCATTATTCATTAGTTTTCCTCCAGCTCAAGAAGCCATACCTAACCAAACAAACAAGCCCTGTCCTTTAATTAATTTGTCTTTTTAATATCAATTAAATATATGTGTTACAGTAAGGAACCACAACTGGGTTGCTTGCTTAGTATACACCGATCAGGTATAACATTATGACCACCTGCTCATATTGTGTTGTCAAAAAATGCTCTGAACCATTCAGGCATGGGCAAGAGGACCTCTCAGGGTGTCCTATCAGGTGTGGACCAGGATGTTGGCAGTGGGTACTCGGTTGTGCAGTGGGGCCTCTGTGAATCAAACTTGTTCCTGTTGGATGCTTGATCAGAATGGGGTCAGAAGGTGAAAATCAATAATGGATTTTGTAATAATAATGGATTAGATTATATAGCGCTTTTCAAGGCACTCAAAGTGCTTCACAATGGATCCATTATTCATTCACTCACACACTCTCACTCTGGTGGTGGTAAGCTACATTTGTAGCCACAGCGGCCCAGGGGCAGACTGACGGAAGTGTGGCTGCCAATCCGCGCCTACGGCCCATCGACCACCACCAACATTCACAACACCATTGTGAGAGCACTGGAGGCAAGGCAGGTAAAGTGTCTTGCCCAAGGACACAAACAGCACATGACTAGAGTGGGAATTGAACCGCTGACCCTTTGACCCGATCTTCCACCTGAGCCACAGCCACCCGAAATCAACATCTTGGGTGACTGTCATGTTCCCCAAGACGTTCTTGAATGTGTCCTCGTTTTGTGATGTGGTGGGGTGCATTTCCTGCACGAGTAGGCCAGTGGCCTTTAGGATTGCCATTTGCATGAAGGAATGGGCTTGTTCTGGAACAGTGCTTATTTGGATGTCTAAGTCTCATCAACAGGGATGCCAAAATCCAAGGTGTTCTAGTAGAACATCACATCGTACCAATATGATTAATGTAATTCACTTCACCTCAGTGGTCATAATGTTGTGGCTGATTGGTGTATATTCAGTTAAACTTCTGCTGGCTAAATACTGTAACTTGAACACTGGCTTTGATCATATACTGTTTATACACAGCTACCCGAAATCAACATCATCAAGATGTTGATTTTGGGTAGCTGCCACAACTCGACTGCAGCTCCACAACTGTGACAGCTACAGTCACAGTTGTGGCTCCACCTGTGGCTTTTTGAGACATGGCCTTCAGAGATTAGTGCTCAAAAATGGTTGAGAACCACTCACTATTTTATGTCCTCAGGCCAACAGCTAAAGGTAGCAGTCTAAAAAATTAACCAAGATTCATTACTAGACAACTATTTTCAGCTAGGACAGAGAAGGTCTCTTGACAATTGGAGAAGCAGGAGGTAGTGTTGTACTGCTCGAGATCTGTCTCTGTCTCGAGACCAGTCTCGAGACCACTTTTGAAGATCTCGGTCTTGTCTCACACTCGACCACATTTTTACTCTGTCTTGTCTCAGTCTCAGGCAACAGAGGACTCGGGATTTTACTGCGAGACCAGCCGAGACCGTGGCTGCAACGACAGCAGTGAACTGCCTTTCTATTGTCTCATTTGTTCAGTAACAGCTTTGTTGTGATTAGATGCAAAACTCCTCGCTTCAAATGTAAGCAATAACTTAACTGATTTTTCATTTGATTATTTTTACGGGCTGTGACCTGTCACTTACCCCGCCCTCTTCACACACTCCACTACAGTAAATGCGGGGGACGGAAGAAGGAGTCTGCTCCCTGGGAAAGATGTCAGCTAACTCTGCTGTAATAAGTTTGGTTTTCTAACAATAAACAGTTTATCTGTAAATCAACCGTCAAAAAGAAACACAGCGGCTATATGCAAATTCTTCAACGCAACGCTCACTGAGGCTGCTGGGACCACATCAAACCTTTACCGACACTTGGAGAGGAAGCATAAAGAAAGGTAAGCTAACTCTGCATGGCGCTAGCGAAGTGAGCTAGACACATTAGCAAGCTGTAGTTTGTTAAAAATACATGTAGACTATATATATATATATGTATATATGTATATAATATATATATATATATATGGCAAAAGTCTTGTTGCTTCTCTTAAATTGTAGGAACAACTGGACTTGTAGTTGATCAATTGGAATCAGAAATGGCTCATATGAATGACAAAGCCCTCTAGATTATATTATTATGCCAAAATAAAGTTTTGTATCATTCCTTGAGTTTTATCATTTAATCAGGGACAGAAAGGTCAGATTTTGCTTGGACAAAAGTCTTGTCGCATACAAAATAACGTTCAAATTATACATATACTTTATTCTGAATACACAAATATGCTATAAAACATCAGAACATTCAGTCATGGTGTCTTTGCAAAAAGAATTGGACTGCATCCATACGTCTCATCAATGACTCAAATAACTTATTGATAAAGTCACTTAAATGGAAAACAGTCTTGCAGGACTCCCAGAGTGCTTCAAGATTCTTCGGTTTCATGTTCCAAGCCTCCTCCTTCATCTTACCCAGACATGCTCAATAATGTTCATGTCTTGTGACTGAGCTGGCCAATCCTGGAGCCTCCTGGACCTTCTTTGCTTTCAGGAACTTTGATGTGGAGGCTGAAGTATGAGAAGGAACGCCATTCTGCTGCAGAATTTGCCCTCTCTTATAGTTTGGGATGCAATGGGCAGCAAGAATTTCTTGATACTTCAGGCTGTTGATGTTTCCATCCACTCTGCAGAGCTCTCGTACACCCCATACTGGATGTAACCCCAAACCATGATTTTTCTTTCACCAAACTTGACTGTTTTCTTGGTGAATCTTGGGTCAGTGCAGCTTCTGTAGGATTTGTGTTGATTGGGATGCAGTTCAATGGTGATTCATCAGAAAAATCAACCTTCTGCCACTTTTCATTGTCCATCCTTCCTGCAAGCTGTGGACCTTGACAAATGCAACACGATTTTTTTGTTGTCTTCTGTTTAATGCTGGTTTCTATGCACTAATTTGACTATGGAGAACACTGCATGAGAGAATTTGACAAACTGTTCTTGTAGATACAGGGATTTCTGGCGACCAGTTCGCGTGTAACTCTGTTGCAGTTGAAAAAGGGCTGGCCCTGGACTGTCGAAGCAACAAATGCTCTTCTCCAACAGGTGTCTGCCTGACCTGGGCTTGTCATAAACGTCACCAGTTTCTTCAGATCTTTTTCTTATCCTCTCTACTTGGCATTTGGATACATTAAAGCTGTCTGCCACTTCAGCAGCAGACTTGGTCTTCAGGCTCTTGTTGATCAGCACTTTGGTCTGTGGTTGGATCTTTGGCATGCTGTTGGGGTCAGGTTGGGCTTCATATGAAGGTCTTGTGTCTTGGGTTTCTTTATACACACCTGGGAATGTGTCAGTTACAGAATTTGTCACAGGTGAACTTCTAATCTGTGATTGGTTGAATCATTTAAAGACATGACAAGACTTTGTCCTTGCAAAACAGATGTCATGGGCTTTACCAGATGTGAACATCAGGACACTTTATGACGGTTTCAATTTGCACCCAGTTATTAATGTGAAAGCCTTAACAATCTCCAATATGTCAGGGGGCGGGGCTACTGAAGCTCAATGTTTCTCTTCTTCAAGATGAATCTTTCCTTGGTTCTACCAAAAAGTTTATCAAGGATTTTTTTGAATTTAATGTGAATTCATCTATCCAAATAATATTTGGGAAGCCTTTAAATGCTCCTTTAGGGGGCATGCAATCAAGATGGGCTCAATCAGACAAAAAATGGATTTAAAAAAAGAAAGAGATCTAATTGAGGAAATAAATGAGCTACAAATACAATGGATAGGAAATATGATATAGAAACTGAGACTTTAAGTAAAAGAAAGCAAGATGAATTGGGAATCTTTATTATGAGCGGGTGAATGGCCTGATTGTTAGGTCACATGCTGTTTGATGGAGAAGGGAGAAAAGTGTACAAGTCATTTCTTAAGACTAAATCAGAGAATTGTGTTAAAAAAATATAATCCGTTTGAATAAGGAGAATGTCGTACTAACAAATCCACAAGATATATTAAAAGAAGAAACAAAGTACTTCAAATCTTTATATTCTAAAGTTGATGAGTTGGAGCCTTTGGATAGTGTGACTGCATGGTTTTTCCATATTACAACGGTCAAAGGCTTTCTAATCACAACAGATAAGCTGTGAGGGACCCATAACAGAGCAGGAGTTGTTGGAAGCCATCAATTCATTCTCATCAGGGAAGTCACCAGGTATAGATGGTATTCCTATTGAGTTTTACAAAACTTTTTTTCTGAAATTAAATTACCTTTGCTGACATCATTTCAATTTCATTTCAACAAAGAAAATTATCTAATTCCCAAAGAGAAGGAGTGCTATCATTACTTTTTAAAACAAAATCCTGATGGAAATTATAAAGATCCAATGTTTCTAAAAAATTGGCGACCTTTGACCCTGCTCTGTTGTGATACCCGGATCCTATCTAAATGTATTGCATTGAGAATTAAAAAAATAATTGGTAGCATTATAAATAATGATCAAGTTGGTTTTATTAAGGGAAGATTTATTGGTGACAACTTAAGACAGGTACTCGATACAATACACTTTTATGACAGACGACAGGAAAAGGTTTATTATTTATAGCCGATTTTGAAAGGCTTTTGATAAAGTACAATGGAGATTTATTAAACAATGTCTATCATATTTTAACTTTGGTAAAGACATTATACGTTGGTTTGATACTCTCTATAACCACCCTATCAGCCGAATTATAAATAATGGTTATTTATCAGATGCCTTTTCTTTAACACAAGGGGTACGGCAGGGGTGTCCTTTGTCACCTTATTTGTTTATTATGTGTATAGAGATTTTGGCTATAAGAATAAGAAACAATCAAGATATTTTAGGTTTGTGTCCAAATGGACAGGAGATTAAGTTGACCATGTATGCAGATGATGCAACTTTTTTCATTCAACCAAACCAAAGGTCTTTAGAAGCTCTTATTGCAGATTTAAATGAATTTTCTAAAATTTCAGGGCTAAAACCTAATTTTGAAAAGTGTAATATCTTGCGAATTGGAGCATTAAGAGATACAGGGTTTAGGTTGAACTCCACTACTCCTGTTAAGTGGTGCAATGGCTCAGTTGATATTTTGGGTATTCATCTTCCAGAAAACTTAAGTGAAATTGTTGAATATAATTATGAGAAAAAGATGCAAAAAGATGACAGAATATTACAGCCTTGGAAAGGGAATTTACTAACTATACAGGGAAAAGTCATATTAGTTAACACCTTAGTAATTCCTCAGTTTGTTTATTTAATGATGATTCTTCCATCACCCAAAACCAATTTTTTAAAGAATCTTGAGCCAAAAATATTTAAATTTATATGGAATAACAAGCCAGATAAAATTAAAAGGCAATATTTATACAACTCTTATGAAAATGGAGGATTAAATCTAAAAAATTTGCAAGCAATGGATTGTTCTTTAAAAGCCTCATGGGTCGTTAAAATTTACAGCAACAGACAATGGCTTGTTAGCCGGAGACTGTATTCAAGTTTTTCCTTTTTCTCAAATCATTTATTCCCTTTTTATCAAATAAAACAGATCATGTTGACTTTCTCTTCAAAAAATATTTTGAGGATCTCTCCCCTTTTTTTGAGGATGTCCTCAAGGCATGGTTGAATTTTCAGTAGGGTTGTCCGATATTGGCTTTTTTGCCGATATCCGATATGCCGATATTGTCCAACTCTCAATTTCCGATTCCGATATCTACCGATACCGATATATGTGGGCTATTTTTCCTCAAAACTAATTCACATATCACATATTTCCTGTCGTGGAATTAACACATGCCTCATTTTATTGTGATGCCCCACTGGATGCATTCTCAAATGCAACAAGGCTTTCCAAAAGTAAACATTGTCTGTGCAAAGTAAGAAAACTACTTCAACTTGAGTTATGGAAAAAGTGCCATATTTATTTATTTTTAAATTGTCTCAAACAACAGTTTGGATCACACTCTCCCTGATATAATCTTGACAATGCTCCTTACAAATAGGGCAAATTTGACTTCTTCACAAATTGTAAAACATTGTACCTGTACAACTATCTGCAGCATAGCAGCATGTAGAGCCAACTAAAATAACAGACAGGCTACTCTTCTTTGTCCATTGTTAAATTAGCCTGCATTTGTAGGCTGATTCATGGACTGTTTCTTTAACTAAAACTCAATCAGCTTAATTGAATTAATTCACAATGTGGCAACTATACTGTACAATTTTGAAAACTGCACATTTCTTTGAGCGACAAACAATACTTTAGGCATGTGGTAAAGTGCAAAAAAAGGAAACATTTTAAAGTGCAAAATAAATATAAGCCCATTACTTGGGCTAATGCAATCATTGAACTTATAAGCTGGGCACAATCAGCACTGCTCCACATGAGCAACAACAAAAAGATGCAACATTAACGTAGTGTGCAATAAGAACAAGGAAGGCACAAAGTTTCAGTCCAAACCTTCCAGAGTAGTAAACAAAGTCCTCCTTCCAGTGAACAAGGCTAAAAGTCCGACTGGCCTTCATAACAGGCCATAACTTTGCTAACACAATCATTAAAATCATAAACTGGGCTCAGTCAACCCTGCTCTTTCGTATGAGTAACAAAAATGTGCAAATAAAAGCAAGAAAGGCACAAAAAATAAAAACAGCTTCAGTCCAGACAAGTAAACATAATGCTCCTTTAAAGTGCAACAAATGAGGCTCAAAGACTGATGCTGACTCGCCCATATGACTGGTCTAATTTTTTCCCTTGTCCATATACGTGAGAGGTAGATTTTTCTGAATGAAAATAAGCATCTCAGCATTGTCGCAATGTATGCGATTTCTCTTCTCATCGATGACATTGGAGATGGCGCTGAACAGCCGTTCACTGTCTACGCTGGTACAGGGTGCAGTGAGGTACTTGCGTGCAACTCGGGCAAGCGCAGGGAAGCGGACCTGGGTGGACCTCCAGTACTTCAAAGGGCATGCTGTCTTGAGGATGGTGGGTTCTCCCAGGTATGCATACACCTAAAGAAAAAGTCAAAACAAAAACAAAAATAATCTTACTTACTTTCCTTCAAAGCACTGACAGCCGAATGTTTATTTTATTCACTATGTACATTTTCATGTGAAGCACTCTGCAAATGAAATAAATTTGCTAATCAAGTTTATTATTTACTCACCTGTGATGCTGTTTCGCCTGTAGTTGCTTGTTTGGTGACATCATTCTCTGTGAGGATTTCTTGGTACATGTCCTGCAGGCTCCCAGTTCGGGCCCTCTTAGGTGGGGGGTCCTGGTCCTCCTGGCCTGGGTCATCTGCACTGGCACCAGCAGCCTTTTCTTGCTGATCATTGCCCACACTGGCCATTTCATCCACAATCTTCAGCAGCATATTCCGTGCTCCCTCCTTGTTATCCAGGTCAAAATAACGGTCTTTGTAACGAGCATCAACCATGGTTGCAATTGCACAAAGAGGTTCACTTTGCACACCATTAAAGCATTTACTGACAGCTTCCAATAGAGCATGTTTGGCTGTTAGCACACCTTTGTCTGATTCATCCATCTTGGTGAGCAGCCGTGTCAGGGATACCACACCAGGGATGACATCTGCAGCAGTGGCCTCCGCAGAGCTGATGTCCTTAGTTAGCTGTTCAAAGGGTTCCAGTAGGGTGGTCATCTTCTCCAAAATTCCCCACTGAGTTGCTGTCAGTGTTGCTGGGAGTTCATAATCAGCAGCATATGCACTTAAAACCCTCTTCTGCTCCACCAGGCTCTGCATCATATAATAGGTGGAATTCCACCTGGTGGGGACGTCTTGTTGGAGCTTTTTCACAGGCATGTTGAGTTCTTTTTGTATGTCTTCAAAACGACTGCAAGCAAGTGGTGAGTGCTTGAAGTGGCCTACAACTCGCCTCCCCACAGCCAGGGCATCTGCAATGCTGCGTTGAGACAGGGCACCTCCGTTCACTGCGAGCTGCAAGGTGTGCGCCATGCAGGGCAGACTTGGGACACCAAACTCCGATGTAGCTTTGGCCATGTTGCGTGCGTTGTCTCTGACTACTACATGCACATTCTCCTTGCAGATTTTCCACGTCTCAAACATCCCTTCAAAAGCAGATGCGATTGCTTCTGCCGTATGAGACCCACGGCACTCTTGAGAATGAAGCACAGACTTTTTAAGCGCAAAGTCCTTATCTAGCCATTGAGCAGTCAAGCTCAGCATGCTAACCTGGCTAACGCTTGAAGACCAGATATCTGTTGTGAAGCTAATGGATACAGCATCAGCAATTAGCTTCTCGACGTGGCTGTAAACAACACTGTACAACTCGGGTAAGCAAACATCTGAGAAATACTTGCGATTGGGCATGGCAAAGCGTGGCTCGAGGAACTCCACAAGTTTGGTGAATCCGGCGTCTTGCACGATAGAAAAGGGCTGGTTATCCAGTGCGATACACTCCATGATTTTCTGAGTGATGGCTTTCGCCCTGGGGTGGTCCTTGTTGTATTTTTGTTTTTTCTCGGTTGACTCTTTAAGCTTCAACTGAGTGTTTTTTTCAGTGCAGCCTGTCTCTGTTGCTTCGTTTCATTACTTTGCTGTACAAATGCCGCGTATCTCTCTGAATGATCCATCCTGAGGTGGGAGATTAAATTGGAAGTATTGAAGGAAGAAGTCTTGGTTCCGCCTCGCATAACCAACGCTTTGCAGTCATTGCAAATCGCAAGTTTAATATCCGAAGGAGACACTTGAAAATAATTCCAAACCGCAGACATAGTCAGGCACAGAGCTAGCAAGCTTGCTACTGCAGCCACCCACGTTTGTGTATACGCTTCACGACGCGGTTTGATGAGGTCATCATTTGCGCGCCGGTAAATGTCTCGGGAGCCCATAGGCCTGTATTTATTCGGCGAAATCCACGTATTATTTTATCGGTTTTCATTATAGGCAAAAAAAAAAACCGATAACGATATTCACAGATATTACATTTTTATGCCAATATCGGGCCAATAATATCGGTGGGCCGATATTATCGGACATCCCTAATTTTCAGTATCATCCTCCAGATTCGCCTCAAGAAATTCAAACACAGTTGTTGTGGATGAATTCAAGTATAACTATTGAAGAGAAACCATTGTTGTGGGAAGAATGCATTCAAAACGGAATCATTTTTGTGAATGATCTTTTGGACACATTTGGAAATTTTATTTCTTATTCTTGTTTTAATAAAAAATACAACAATTTATTAGATAATTTAAGATTTAATCAGTTAGTCTCTGCTATCCCCAAGTTGTGGAAATCTAAACTGTCTAAAGGAGGGAAGAATAAGCAATTGGTTTGCCTCCCGCAAACCAGATGCCAAAAATGGTTATCGGGCCGAAAGATGAATAAAATAATATACATATGGAATCTACAAAACATGGGTGCTTTTCTTTTCCTCACAGACCCTGTTTGTTTTGGGAGGACGAGTTTAATGTTCAAATTTTGTGGAAAAACTACTTTAAAACAGTTTATAAAACTTCAATAGACTCATATTCAAGAATATTTCAATTGAAAATTTTTTATAAAATAATTGCAACGAAAAAGGCCTTGTACACCTGGAAAATAGTAAGCAACCCCTATTGCAGGTTTTGTCAGGGGGAAGAAGAGGACCTTGTGCATTTGTTTTATTTTTGTCCCTGTGTAGTTAGGTTCTGGATGTCTATTCAAACTTGGTTAAAGTCTTTGGGTATTAGTTTTGAACTTACACCTATGAATATTATGTTTGGTATTTTTCAAGATAACTGTCCACTGTTTTTGAATACAGTTTTACTGTTGGGCAAAATATTTATTTTTAAAGTTGAAAATATTTCAAATTTATCTTTAAAACATTTTAAAAAATAAGATTTTCTATCAATATAATTTAGAAAGAATAATTGCTACTAATCAAAATAAATTATCTGAACACAAGAAAAAATGGAATATTTGCTTTACCGATATAGAGATGCAACATTTTCAACTTGTATGATGGAGTTTGGTTTTGTTTTGTTTTCGTTGTTGTTTTTCGTTTCGTTTGTGTTGTGTTATGTTTATCTTTTATTTATTTAATTTCTTTAATTGTTGGGTATGGTTATTGTTGTTATTATTAATGTCTGATGTTGTGATGATTCTTTTGTTATCATTATTATTGTTGTTGTTGTTATTATTATTATAATCTTTATTTGTTTTTTTTGTTTTTTCTTTTTCTTTATAAAATCCCATTGATCTTATGAATGGTCATGGTAATGTTGATGATGACGATGATGATTTTGACAGGAATAGGATTTTGGAATATGAAATACAGCCTGGTGGGTATGTGGTATGAATGATGAGTGTGTGGTATGTGTGTGCATTTGGTGGGGGTGTGTGGGAAGTTTGTGTTTTGCTATGTATCTTTTGTATGTTTGTTTAATAAAGAGAAAAAAAAATGTGAAAGCCTTTGACATTAAAATGAACCATTTTTTTGTGAGAACTGATTGATTAGAAATAAAGTTATATGCCATTTAAGGTTACTATATCTTTATGCGACAAGACTTTTGTCAGTGACTGTATATATATATATATATACATACATACAGTGCCTTGTGAAAGTATTCGGCCCCCTTGAACTTTTCAACCTTTCGCCACATTTCAGGCTTCAAACATAAAGATATAAAATTTTAATTTTTTGTCAAGAATCACAAGTGGGACACAATCGTGAAGTGGAACGAAATTTATTGGATATTTTAAACTTTTTTAATAAATATAAACCTGAAAAGTGGGGCGTGCAATATTATTCGGCCCCCTTGCATTAATACTTTGTAGCGCCACCTTTTGCTGCAATTACAGCTGCAAGTCGCTTGGGGTATGTCTCTATCAGTTTTGCACATCGAGAGACTGAAATTGTTGCCCATTCTTCCTTGCAAAACAGCTCGAGCTCAGTGAGGTTGGATGGAGAGTCTTCAGCTCTGCCCACAGATTCTCAATTGGATTCAGGTCTGGACTTTGACTTGGCCATTCTAACACCTGGATACATTTATTTGTGAACCATTCCATTGTAGATTTGGCTTTATGTTTTGGATCATTGTCCTGTTGGAAGATAAATCTCCGTCCCAGTCTCAGGTCTTTTGCAGACTCCAACAGGTTTTCTTCCAGAATGGTCCTGTAATTTTAACCATCTTCCCTGTCCCTGCTGAAGAAAAGCAGGCCCAAACCATGAGACTGCCACCACCATGTTTGACAGTGGGGATGGTGTGTTCAGGGTGATGAGCTGTGTGTCACGAGTAATGGTGGTAGAACCCAGGCACAGATACCAACAGGCTGGCAACAGGAGTAGTGGGGAAAAATGAGTTTATTAACCTAAAATCCAAACCAGCAGACACTCACAAGGAACTAGTACTCAAAACAATGCAAATCCTCTAAAGGGAGGAACCAGCTTAACAAAATCCAGAATCCTCTAGCAGCAAATAACACAGGGGACACGTACTCACAAAAGTAATAATCCTCAAACACAGGAAGGAACCAACTGCGGCAAGTCCAAAAAACACCGAGTCCAAAAAGGAGTTGAGTCCACAAAAGAAAAACTAATAGAGTACAAAAGCAGAAGGATCCAGGGGGTAAATCCTCAGAAGTCCAGTGTTGGGGGAAATCAGAAGGAGAGAGGGGTAAACTGTATATGAAAACAGTCTGAGCTGTGACGCTCCCACACACAAAGAAGGGAGCAGAGGATATTTAAACTGAAAGGGAAGGCAGGTGAATAGTGTTTGCTGATTGCTCCACAGCTGAGTCTCATAGCACAATTAGCTGTCCTGCAGCAGGCGATCAGCTGGGAGCGAGAGAGGGAGACAGGGAAACAAAAACCAGGCAGGAGCTGCAAAAGCATCCAGCCAGAGGCAGGAAACAAAAACCAGTCAGGAGCCGGACGGCTTCCTGACACTGTGTTGCTTTTACGCCAAACATATCGTTTTGCATTGTTGCCAAAAAGTTGGATTTTGGTTTCATCTGACCAGAGCACCTTCTTCCACATGTTTGGTGTGTCTCCCAGGTGCCTTGTGGCAAACTTTAAATGAGACTTTTTATGGATATCTTTGAGAAATGGCTTTCTTCTTGCCACTCTTCCATAAAGGCCAGATTTGTGCAGTGTACGACTGATTGTTGTCCTATGGACAGACTCTCCCACCTCAGCTGTAGATCTCTGCAGTTCATCCAGAGTGATCATGGGCCTCTTGGCTGCATCTCTGATCAGTCTTCTCCTTGTTGGAGGTGAAAGTTTAGAGGGACGGCCGGGTCTTGGTAGATTTGCAGTTGGCTGATACTCCTTCCATTTCAATGTGATTGCTTGCACAGTGCTCCTTGAGATGTTTAAAGCTTGGGAAATGTTTTTGTATCCAAATCCGGCTTTAAACTTTTCCACAACAGTATCTCGGACCTGCCTGGTGTGTTCCTTGGTCTTCATGATGCTCTCTGCACTTTAAACAGAACCCTGAGACTATCACAGAGCAGGTGCATTTATACGGAGACTTGATTACACACAGGTGGATTCTATTTATCATCATCAGTCATTTAGGACAACATTGGATCATTCAGAGATCCTCACTGAACTTCTGGAGTGAGTTTGCTGCACTGAAAGTAAAGGGGCCGAATAATATTGCACACCCCACTTTTCAGTTTTTTATTTGTTAAAAAAGCATAAAATATCCAATAAATTTCATTTCACTTCACGATTGTGTCCCAATTGTTGTTGTTTCTTGACAAAAAATTTAAATTTTATATCTTTATGTTTGAAGCCTGAAATGTGGCGAAAGGTTGAAAAGTTCAAGGGGGCCGGATACTTTCGCAAGGCACTGCACGAAACCGAAACTAAAACTTACGTGACAGTTTCACGAATCCCCGTGAGACCGGGTTGATATATATATATATATATATATATATATATATATATATATATATATCGGGAAAAGGCATGTGGTAGCATTTTAAGTTGGGCTTGCGCTTCTCATAAACGGTAAGGAGACAGGCCACATGAAGCTTCGTTTATGTTACATCAATGTTAGCTCTGACATAGCGGCACATACCGCGGTACCGCTACTCACTTGGATGAGAGAGCTACTGATGTGACAGAGGAGTGTCCAGCTCAAATTATGCACCCCATCTATGAAAAAGTTACATCTCACATATACAACTCACGTTTTTCACGTATGAAAAAAAATACACACCGATCCCCTTCATGAAAATGATTGTAATGCCAGTGTTAAAGTAAGAAAATGAACTCGTGTGGTCATTTAATAACATATCTTTGTGTAACTATTTGAAAAACTTGGTTGCTATAATGCTCCTGTCATGCAGGCATTGTGCTGATTCACCCATTTGTGTTTTTAATATTATATAGATGTTTCATAAATTAACAGTTTTCTTTTCTGTTCATCTTACACTGTAAATAAGATTCTTTTTTGATATGATTCATTGTTATATGACCAGATGTCTTTATGATTTACAGATTTTTGGAGTACAAAGTGGGGCTCGAGAAAGATATCAAACAGCCAACTTTGCAATCCTTTGCACAGAAAGTTCAGGTCCACAGTTTACATTCACCAAGGCAGCAAGCCATCACTGAAGCCATTGTCAAAGATTTAATTGGTGAATGTAGTCTGCCACTTTCATTCGTGGAAAATGGACATTTTAAACACTTTCTTGAGATTGTGGATGCAAATATACACCAGTCTCCAGATGGACAATTTGTGAGAAATGGATACCAGTGTTGGTAAAGAAAGTCAAGGAAACTGTTTTGGAGAAGCTGGCTACACAGTCGTCTGTGTCGTTAACAACTGATCTCTTGTCTGATTGCAGGCTACGCTCCTTCCTTGGAGTGACTGCACATGTGTGCTGCGAAACAAAAGACCCCTATGCACTTGAATTCTACCTGCTGGACTGTATGCGTTTTACAGGCAGACATAGTGAGGAACGGATCGCTTTTGTTTTTGAGGAGATCACAGAGGAAAATGGCATCCGTCAGAAGATAAGTTATATAATTACAGACAATGCTGCCAATATGAAATGTGCTTTCAAAGTTCACATGCCACAACAGCAGTCTGATGACAGTGAGAGTGAGGAGGAGCCATCCACGAATCTGACACTGACAATGCACTTGTCTTTTGGGCAAAAAACAGAGACAAGTTTCCTCAGCTGCACAAATTGGCACTGAAGGTGCTGACAGTCCCTGCCTCTTCGGCACCATTGGAGAGGGTTTTTAGCAGAGAGGGCATTATAATGAGACCCCATCGTGCATGTTTCGGTCACAAAATGTTGCAGTCTCTCATGCTCCTAAAATGCAACCAAACCCCTACTTTAAACTCACTTCCCATGATGTTATTTTTCTTAGTGGTGAACTTTGAATAACAAAGTATTTTACCTCAGCGGTTTCTCAGGGAAACATAGGTAGTTTGGCCTTTCAGTGTTTAAAGACACATTGACATGTTATTTTTCTTTGCATTTTAGATGCATTACATTGCATTATTTTTTTTCTATTTTATAGAATAGTGGTTCTCAGGTTTTTTCTGTTACAATAATCCACCTTTTTAAAAACAAAAATTCACCCATGTTCAGCTTTATCCAATTTATCAATCAAGGAATATTTGTGGTGTAATAGAAATAAAGAGAAACACTATTCTAGATTTGGCTATGTTATAGCAAATTGTACATATTTGTACATGGCTTGCTGTTGGTTTAAAGTTAAAAAAAACAAAAACAATACAATGTTGTTTCGAAAACAAGACAAAAATGAAGATGCAAGTATTAAATATTTGTTTGACACATTCCATATTGAATGGTTGGTTGTAGTTGCAGACAATAATATTACAGACAACCTTACACTTGCCTAAAAACTACATTGAATAAGTGTTGAATAAAATAGTTAAGTTAAGTTTAATATGGTCTCGGTCTCAACTCGGTCTCGCTTTATCTTGGTCTCGGACTTGACTCCGTCTCGACCCCTCAAAGTCTTGGCCTTGTCTCGCTCTCGATACACTGTGGTTTCAGCCATGTCTTGGTCTCGGTTTAGGTGGTCTCGACTGCAACACTAGCAGGAGGGCAGCACTCTGATGTGCACAGTGAAAGCAGTACATAATGTTTGAAACATTAGAATCCATTGTAACCATAACTGGTAGCATTTCGCAGCTGCTTAGCTTTGATCCAGCAGCATGTTTCTTCTCTATTTAAAAATACCAGATACATTTCAATTCAATTCAATTCAGTTTTGTTTATATAGCTTCAATTACAATCGAATCGTCTCAAGACGCTTTACAGAACCCATTTCTTGACTTTCAAAACTGATCTACAAAACTGAGCTTGTTTACAGCATTCTCTTCTTCTTTCACTCCGTCTCCACTCGGCTCTCATGACTCTTATCATGGTGAGATGAAGCAGGAGTATTTTTTCTATATTCAAACTCTAGTCATTGTGTTTCTTCTTTCAAGGACAAGGACCTCCTTTCCTCCTTCTACTTTCTACTCCTCATACTCTCAGACTGACAGACTCCACAGAGGTGATCTTTTGTTTGGCTGTGTCCCTGATATCTAATTTCGAACATAAACATGCACGTTATCAGCATGCAAGGCAAAGCACATCTTCTTGACTGGAGCTGCACAGCATCAATTCACTTCAATAACACACAGCTACAGTTGAGAACAAAAGCTTATATACACTTTACAGTGCAGTGCAACCAAGTAACTACAGCTAATCTGCAACAGTTGAAGTGTGTATTATTTAGGATACAGATATCAGCTGATACAAAATATTAAATGATTTGACTGGATCTGGAGCAAAAAAAACAAAACAAACAAAAAACCAACTAAGAAACAAACAAAAATAATGTCTAAATGGAGACATCCATAGTCCAAAGGTACATCGTTATGATTTTCACTTTACTTTTATTTTTCAAAGATGAGGGTTTCTGCATGGTGATACTTTTTTGGCCTGTCCGGGTTTCATACATTCATCTTATTAATAAGAACAAAAATTGACCACACAGGATGTTGTAAGGCTTGCTGGTGCACCGTGGTGTGGCTCGGATAAAAGCCCCCCTCCAAATGATTATTGTGGTTGACATAAGAATGGAAGCTCTAATCATCCCAAACTGCTACATACAGTCATACCTTACATCTTAACTTAGTGTTTGTACAGAAATAATACCTATAATCCATGTACCTTCAAACAAGTTGGTCATTAAATCCCTCTATTGATGGTGATGTAATATACAGTTCCTTTGCAAAAAGGTTTTGCTCAAGAATATGCATGTATTAAACACCATCCATCTTTCCCTGAATTCAGACCAGTTTCCCAGTCCCTGCTGCTGAAAAACATCCCCACAGCATCCACCATGGATCCTGCTGCCACCATGTTTCACTGTGGAGATGGTGTTCTTGGTGATGAGATGTGTTGGGTGTGTGCCTGACACAGCATTTTCCTTGATGGCTAAAACGTTCAATTTTAGTTTCATTTGACCAGAGCACCTTCCTCCATACAGCACTGAGTCCTGCCACATTCAGAAATACTCTGATGACACTGCTATCATGGCATGTATCAGAAATGGACATGAAGCTGAATACAGAGATCTGATAAGACACTTCAGTGACTGGAGTCACAAAAACTACCTGGTACTCAACGCCTCAAAGACAAAGGAAATGATCATAGATTTCCGCAGATCCAAACCCCCTCTTCATCCAGTGAACACTTGTGGTGTGTACATCGAGATGGTGACATCATATAAATATTTAGGTGTCCACCTTGATAATAAGTTGGACTGGTCTACAAACGTAGACTTCATCTACAAAAAGGGCCAGAGCCGACTTTATTGCCTCAGAAGACTTCGATTACTAGCTCTACGCTCCGGCGTGCGCTGCACGCTCGTCCCGTCTGGGCTACCTGGTTGATCCTGCCAGTAGCATATGCTTGTCTCAAAGATTAAGCCATGCAAGTCTAAGTATACATGGCCGGTACAGTGTGTAAGGAGTATGACTACTGAAGCCATCTAACCACAGACTGATACGCTCCACTTTGCTTTGTATCACTCCATATTTTTTCCCTCCAAAGACTTTAGTGGATTCAATCCAGCAGCATCAGGTTGCTGCATGTTACTAGAGTTTGGTAGGAACATGTGTTGTTGTTAAGTAGTTCCTGTTACTGATGTAACCCTAACCCTAACCCATCTTACTGCAGATGTTTTATCAGTCTGTGGTAGCAGGTGTCCTGTTTTATGCTGCAGTCTGCTGGGGAGGCAGTATAAAGAACAAGGATCCAAGGCGTCTGAACAAACTGATTCAAAAAGCTGGCTCTGTAGTTGGAATCAGATTGAACACATTGGAGGATGAGGTGGAGAGACGGTGTAGTGGATAGCTTTAGTTCTGTAGCTTCTTGAAGTTCTGTAGTCCGATCTTTACTTTTCTTCAGCTTCTTGTCGACATAACCACTTCAAAAAACGAGGGAAGAGAGCTCGTTTTACGCGTTTTATTTAACCACATCATCTCAAAACAAATATGATGATAATAATGACGACGGCAAAAACGGTAAAACTACCATATTGCTCCGCTCTCACTCGCTTTCTGTCACAACAACAACACAACCACTTCTGCACATTCTTCTTCGTGGCTGCATTTACAAGCCTACGGAAGCCTAACAGGATCATAATTAAGGCGAACAATTTAACCATCTCACTTTAGAAAATTCTGCATTTCAATACCACAGATGATCGTTTCTTAAAATATAGTAGGACTGCAAAATGGCGCTTACATTCCGGCCCCTAATTGTTATTGCTCTAACAAAACAATTATAAATCAAACAAAGGCGTCTTTTGCAGTAAATCACAATCAAATAACTCTTACTAAACAAACTTACTCCTGAAATGCAACACAAAATTCACATACGTCCTATCTTAACTAATAACAATATACTCATTCAAATTGTGACCTTTGCACAATGACACATTGCTTATGAATATTCATATTACTCATCCATTTCAAGCAACAGACATAACTTATCAACTGGTCTTTCTAACACACTATTTTTAGTTTTGACGAATACTCGTCTGACATGTCCTTTGGAATCAGGTACTGTCCTTTCGACTTTACCCATACACCAAGAACTTCTTAGTGCTTTGTCATCAACGATCAGGACAACATCTCCAGGTTTCAAGTTTCTCTTTGTCCTTAGCCACTTCTGTCTCTCTTGCAGAAGTGGCAGATACTCCTTAGTCCAAAACATGTCTGCCAAATACTGCACCTGCCTCCATCTTCTCCTAGAATACAAGTCCTCTTTGTTGAACGCACCAAGTGGTAGAACTGGTTGTCTTTTCAACAGGAGTAGATGGTTAGGTGTGAGTGCTTCAATGTCATTTGGGTCATTAGACACTCTAGTTATCGGTCTATCATTAATAATAGACTCCACTTCACATAACAATGTCTGAAGGCGTTCATCATCGAGAATCTGCTGCTTCAGGATTTGGTGAAGTACTTTCCTCACAGATCGTATCTGTCTTTCCCAGACACCACCAAAATGAGATCCCGTTGGTGGATTGAATATCCAGGTAACACCTTTCTGTAAGAGTGCCTCTGAAATCTTAGAAAGATTGCAACATTTAATTGCTTGACGCATTTCTTTCTCCGATCCCACTAGATTCGTTCCATTGTCTGATCGCGCAACAGACACCTGACCTCTTCTAGCTACGAATCTTCTAAATGCATTTATACATGCATCAGTCTCGAGTGAATGGGCAACTTCCAGGTGGATTGCTCTAACAGTGAGACACGTAAACAAAACTCCGTATCTTTTGGGGCGGCTGTGGCTCAGGTGGTAGAGCGGGTCGTCCAATGATCGAAGGGTTGGCAGTTTGATTCCCGCTCTCGCCTAGTCATGTGCTGCATGCCGAAGTTTCCTTGGGCAAGATTCTGAACCCCGAATTGCCTACCAGTGACTGTTCCACTGGTGTGTGAATGTATACTGACTGATGTTGCAGGTTGATTAGCAACCTGCACATTAGTGTGCGAATGTGTGTGTGTCTGGGTGAATGGGAGCAATTGTTGTAAAAGCGCTTTGAGTACTCTGATGAGTAGAAAAGCGCTATATAAGAGCAAGTCCATTTACCATTTGACTCGACTACGCCCACATTTCACCTCAAAGGGCCCAAAATAGTCAATCCCCACATTGGTGAATGGGGGCTGATCTGGAATTAGGCGATCCCTTGGCAAGTCTGCCATTCTTTGTTCTTCTGGTTTAGCTAAGATCTTTCTGCATGTTATACACTTTGACAGTATTTTTCTCAGAGCAGAATCTGCCTTCAGAATCCAGAATCTCTCTCTCAGTTTGGAAAGGATAAAGTTTCTCCCGCTGTGTCCAGTTTTCTCATGAATGTGTCTGAGGATCAAAGTAGAGACATGATGGTCTTTAGGAAGTATCACTGGATGTTTGGCATCTGCTGGTAAGGCTGATTGATGCAACCTTCCGCCAACTCTCAAAGTACCGTCCTCAACAACAGGATCAAGTTTAACAATGCAACTTGACCCTTTAAGCTTGTGGCCTTTCTGAAGAGTTTCAATCTCATCACTGAAGCACTGATGCTGGCAAAACCTAATAATCGCACCTTCTGCCTGTACAATATCTGCAACAGTCAACAAAGTCCCTTTCACGGTTACTCTAAACCTTTGCATCTGCTTTGACACTTCGTTTTTCTTGTCATAACTCTGATTATGACTGACTTGTGACAACAGAGTTTTGCGTTGTTCACTCAGCTTCTGGAGCAGCTGTCTGAACCTCAACATCCAGGACACTACCTTTGCCAAACTGTGCCACTCTGAGTAGTGATGAACGAGCTTGGTAAGTGGATCCATATGTACATCAGCAGCATGTACATTTACAGCACTCTTACTTTCTACATCTGACTGTATTTCCTTTGGCATGTTTGGTGAAATTGGCCAATGTTCTTTGTCCTTTGTCAGAAAGTCTGGTCCGTTGATCTAGTGTTGACATTTAATAAATGTGTCTGCATTCATTCCTCTGGATGCGTAGTCAGCAGGATTCAGCTCAGAGTTCACATACTTCCACTGACTTGGCTGAGAGTTGTCTCTTATGAGTGACACTCTGTTTGCGGCAAACGTTTTGAATCTGACATTTTCACTGGCAATATACCTTAAGACAGTTGTACTGTCTGTCCAGAATACAGATTCTTCCAATGGCAGTTGTAGTTTTTTGTTCAGGAGTTTGTCCATTTTTACAGCAACAGCTGCTGCTGTTAATTCCAGTCTTGGGATTGTTGTCTGTTTCAAAGGGGAGACTCTCGATTTTCCTATGAGGAATGAACAGTGGATTTCACCCTTTTCATTAATGGCACGAAGGTAGGGGACCACACCATAACCCTTCTCGCTTGCATCTGCGAAATGGTGCAGTTGTGCAGACACGATGACTCCAAAACCAATTGGTTTCAAGCACCTGTTCACTGTGAAGCCATGCAGTTTCATGAAATCAGAAAGCCATTACAATGCCTTGTTAGCCAAATCAGAGGGAATATCTTCATCCCAAGCCAGTTTTCTTCCACAAAGTTCTTGCATTATCATTTTGGCTGGGAGGATGACAGGAGACAAGAACCCCAGAGGGTCATATATTGAACTCACAAATGAGAGTATGCCTCGTCTGGTTTGTGACATATGTTTCGCATTAATTCTGACCTTGAATGAGTCTGATTCAATACACCAGTTTACTCCAAGGACTCTTTCATCAGGTAGTGCATCGGGGCAGAGATCTAAATCTTTGATCTCTTTTGCTCTTTCTGACTCGGGGATCGAGGCAAGGACAGCCCTGCTGTTGCTCACCCATTTGGTTTAGTGAAATCCTCCACTTTCACACAGTGATGCTAGCTTTTCAACCATCATGCAAGCCTGTTTCTCATTGGACACTGAAAGAAGGCAATCATCCACATAAAAATTATGAAGTACTGCATTTACTGCAGCAGGTGACATTTTGCCCTTAGCATTCTCAGCAGTCTTTTTTAAAGCGAAGTTGGCACAGCTGGGTGAGGACGTTGCACCAAACAGGTGCACAGTCATCTTGTACTCTACCAGGGGTTCATTTAAGTTTCCATCTGGCCACCACAAAAAACGTAGCAGATCAGTGTCTTCTGGTGGTACTTTGACCTGGTGGTACATAGCCTCAATGTCTGACATTAAAGCAACATGTTCATGTCTGAATCGTGTCAACACTCCAACTAGCGAATTTGCTAGATCTGGACCTTGTAAGAGTTCTCCATTCAGTGACTTGCCTTGATACGATGATGCACAATCAAACACTACACGAAGCTTCTTCTTCTGCGGATGATACACTCCATGGTGGGGTATGTACCAAATTCTTCCAGTGTCTGTCTCAAGTTGTTCAAGTGGCACTTGAACTGTGTAGCCTTTGCTCAGTAGGTCAGACATGAAGACTTGGTATTCATTGTGCAGCTCTTTGTTTTTGATGAGTTTCCTTTTCAGGTTTTCTGCTCTCTGAACAACTAAGTTACGGTTATTAGGCATCTTGACAGATCTGTTTCTAAGAGGAAGACTTATGCTGTAGTGTCCTTCAACCATTTTGACAGATTTAGCAACAGAGTCCATGAATTGAACATCTTCTCGGGACATTTCCTGCTTTTCTTCACAGGCTTTCTCTGGAAAATCATGGTTGATCTGTTGCTGCAGCAAAGTTTCCACATCAGCAATGGAAATGCGATTCACTGACACACTTGTTCTGTTTTCTGAAGCGAAAGTGTTGTCTCTGTTAATAGGACCGTTGATGACCCAGCCTAGGATTGTTCGAACTGCATATGGACCGTCATCATGACTGTGGACAACATCCCACGGTTCCATAGCTTTGTGAGCATTGGATCCTATTAAAAGTCCAACATCTGCATCTATTTGTGGCAAATGGATACCATGCAGATGAGGCCACTTTTCCAAATCCTTTTGCACAGGAATGCTCTCCTTTGACACCGGAATGTCCATGTGAGTTTATGTTTCGGGTAGGTCAATGTAAACATTCTCGTTCACACCACAGACTTCCAAACCTGAAATAAGGTATGTTGATTCTAACTTCTCCTGGCCCATTGTGCGGAGAAGGATCTGAGTTTTCTTACCCTCTATGCCAAGCTGTCTCATTAACTTCTCAGAGCAGAATGTGGCTTGGCTACCATTGTCCATGAATGCATAAGTCTTGATTGTCTTATTACTTTTCTTTACCTTGATGTAAACAGGTATGATTGACAAGGCACAGGTGTTGTTACCGGCCCCGGTAGCACCACATATTCCACTTGAAACAAATGCTGGTTCACTTGAAGTGACATTTTCAGTTGTGTGATTCTGAGTGTTCTCAACAGTTTCATCCTCTTCTCTGGTGACATGGAGCATGTTTGGATGTCTCTTTGAGCAGTAGTCACAAACCATTCTCTTTTTACACTGTTTACTCATGTGTCTCTGTGTTAAGCACGCAAAGCACAGTCCTTTTCCTTTAAGGAACTCTAGCCTTTCTTTATAAGGCAGTTTTCTGATTTTGTAGCATTCTGCCAGTGTATGTTTTTTCTCACAGTACATACATGACTTCTGGAAGGCATTGTATTCTGGTGATTTTTCCTTCACAATAGGTGCTGCACTTGTGGCAAATGTACTTCCTTTTGGTCTGGATGCTCCAGTTGTTCTGACATTGAAGTGGGTCTTTCTCCTGTCATCAGACTCTTTAATGTCACCAAACAGTGGCTCTAATGCTGTCTTAGCTTGCCTGTTGACAAATCTGACAAGGTCATGAAACTTTGCCCTTCTTCTGCTCACCTCTTGGATGTCAAAGGCAGAAACTCTCCACATTTCTCTCAGTTTGTATGGGAGTTTGGCTACAATGGCTCTTAGGTTGGTGTGATTGTCTAATTCTTCAAGCTCGTCAATGTCTTGCATTGCATTATTACAGCCACTGAGAAACAGGGAGTAACTGTTCAACGCTTTAGCATCATCTGACTTTATTTGTGGCCAGTTCAGTGCCTTGTTCATGTAGGCAGTTGCTATTTTAATTTAATTTCCATAGTGATACTTTAATAGCTTCATTGCCTCTTCAAAACCTTGCTGAGACGTTGTGTGTTGGCAACTTCTGACAAGATCTCTGGGTTCACCTCTGGTGAATTGTTCTAGATAATATAATCTGTCACTGTCACTTTCAGTTTTTTCATAGATTGTGTGTTCAAATGCCCTCACAAATGGTTTAAACTCCAGTGGGTCACCGCTGAAAACAGGAATCTCTCTCTGGGGCAGATGTGATAGCCTCTGTTGTTTCACTAGCATCTCAGTTAAGTCATTCTGTTTCAGCATTACTTCACACAGGTTTATTTGGGCATTTTCATTGCCTTGTTGCATGTCATTCTCTTGCTTTATTTGGAAATTGTATGGTTTGTGTGACCGCTCTTGAGAGTCTGAGTGGTCATTATTTTCTAATGGAGGTGAAGTCTTTTGGTGACTGTGTGTTGCACCTACTGCAAATAAATGCTCACCTTCATTTATACCTTCTTCACTCTCAAATTCTTCCAATGCCTTTGTTTTGGCAGTGGAAGCAGCAATGGCTGTCTCTAACTCAAGCTGTTCCTTTTTAGCCTTTATTCTGCATTCTTCCATTTCCAGCTCTTGCTTCTTTTTCAAAGCTGCTGCTCGTGCAATCAAGGCTGCTCTCTCTGCTTCTTCCTTGTGACGTGTGGATGATGCAGACGAAACTCGGGATGCTCTAGATGAGTGGTTACTAACTGCACTTTCACTGATGCAGGAGCCTGACTTCCTTCTCGCTGGTCCAGCAGCCATAGATGCGCTATCCTCTGGGCTCACATCATCTTGCTGTTGTTGCCTTGACACAATTGTCCACTTTTCCACTTCAGCCATAAAGCCACTTAAGTTGTCTCGTTTAGGTACAAACCAAAATGTCTGATCAGCACTTTTCTCTTCATTAGGCAGTAACCTGAGAACATCATTGTTTGACTGAATAAACTCATTTAGGAGTCTTGAGTATTCATTTAAATGTTCATCAATAATGTCTGGGTCTTCATTCTTTTTCATCAAAGCATTAATCTGGTTCGTTTTTAATGTCAGTTGTGAGAGTTTTGCTCTTCTTGCATTCACTTGTCTGGTTATTTGGTCTTCCAGACCCTTTTCTGTATACTTTACTGCCCTCTTGTGACCAATGCCGGTGCTGCTGCTTTGGTCCTCTTGCCTGCTTCTAAGCCCATCATTGTCCGCCATGTTTCTTTTGCAGCTTAACGTTCAACACGCGTTCTTGCCATGAGATGGTCTATTACACAAAGCACTTGGCGCTTTCATTTGCAGTGTCATCTTCTGAAGACCAAAACATCTTTATTGTGTCACTTCACAAAAGGCTGCACACTCAGCTTCTACATTTTAATCTTGGCATATGGCGGCGTAACGATAGTGCTTCTTTCTTGTGTCGTATTTACCACGTTGTAGTTGTTTCTCATTACATTCAATTCGACCAGGCATTTATCTTTGTGCTTCATACAGTCTTTACCGTTCACTGCGACTTCATGACGATGCAGTTGCCTTGTTTGTGAGCCAGGTAGTTTTACTTAATGTAGTGGTTATCTTTAGTTCTGTAGCTTCTTGAAGTTCTGTAGTTCGATCTTTACTTTTCTTCAGCCTCTTGTCGACATAACCACTTCAAAAAACGAGGGAAGAGAGCTCGTTTTACGCGTTTTATTTAACCACATCATCTCAAAACAAATATGATGATAATAACGACGACGGCAAAAACGGTAAAACTACCGTATTGCTGCACTCTCACTCGCTTTCTGTCACAACAACAACACAACCACTTCCGCACATTCTTCTTCGTGGCTGCATTTACAAGCCTACGGAAGCCTAACAGGATCATAATTAAGGTGAACAATTTAACCATCTCACTTTAGAAAATTCTGCATTTCAATACCACAGATGATCGTTTCTTAAAATATAGTAGGACTGCAAAATGGCGCTTACAGACGGGCACTGAGCAAGATGGAGGCCATTCTGACAAACACGGATCATCCACTTCACTTCTGAAAGATTTAGAAAATCTTTCATACCATCAGCAGTCAGGCTATTCAATTCAAAATTAAACAGACAAGGGAGGAATACAGGCCGAGAGGAATAGAGGACGAGATGCTGTGAGATCGCGAGATTCTGCGAGAGTGACGAAAATTCAACATGGCGGCCCCCAGCTGCTAGATTAGAACTAAACAAATCGCCGTTTTCTCGACTAATTTATATTTAAAAAAAACAACCTAAGTAGCCTGCTCAAGATCGTAGAAGTAGTGCTAAAGGTGGAGGACCTCGAGAGATTTATCGACGACTGCTTCATCCGGTGCACGATGGAGGAATCAGTCACCCAGACCCCGACCCCAAACCCAAACAAGAGGAAGAAGGCCGACTCCGCGACTGACACACAAGACCTGTTGACCACGGATATCCAGGTAAGTGTTCTTGAATCTATTAATAAAAAACTCGATATCCTTGGTCTGCTTCACCAGGAGATTAAGGACCTGAAGACAACCCTGGAGTTCACTCACCAGCAGATAGATGACCTGCAGAGAGACAACTCAGAACTCCGGTCCACGCTGACAGCCGTCACTTCAGAGGTGAGTACACTTAAAAAAGAAAACAAAACCCTGAAGGAGACCGTCCTGGACATTCAGTCGAGGAGTATGCGGGAAAATTTGATCTTCTCTGGCATCGCTGAATCCACACCGGATAATCCAGAGTCTTTGGTTAAAAACTTCATGGTGTCAGCGCTTAAAATCCCTGCGGACACGGTTAAAAACATCACTTTCCACCGCATCCACCGGATTGGACCCCGAGGTGGAAACCGCCCCCGTCCTATCGTCGCAAAGTTCGAGCACTTCCAACAGAAAGTGCTTGTAAGGAGCAAAGGACGGGAGCTGAAAGGTACGTCTTACGGAATGAATGACCAGTTTCCCAGAGAAATAAACGAGAGGCGCAAAGTTTTATACCCCATCATGAAAGAACACAGGCAGAAAGGTAAACGGACCGCACTAGTTGTGGACAAACTATACATAGATGGGCAGTTATTTCGGGAAACTTCTATTACACCCTGGCTCTTCTAATAATAATAAGAAGAATGATAATAAAGACTTAAACACTTAGTATACCACCTATTAATTTAGTTTAGAAAACGTAATTAAAAAAAAAAAAAAAAAAAATCAAAATCGCATGAATGTAAATGTGTCACCCTCCCTATCTACACTCCCCACTGGAGAACCCCCTCCTCCTCCTCCTTTTCTGTCTCTCCATCTCTATATGTTTCCCTTTACCCCTCTCCCCCTCTCACACACTCACCCCCCTCATTTTCACTTACACCCTATGTACCCCCCATGTTTATTGTGCTTCTATGTTTGATAATGTGTTTGTTGATAATGTTTCAGGCAATATCGTGCTATTATATAATGTATATATAGATCCTGAGTTGCTATGTGCATCGTTCTCCAACGCCCACAGCTCACAGACAGCAACAAACAGCTCACAGGGACACACACAGACGATACTCTATGTTGCGATTTATTCAATGACTGAACATCTCTCTTTATGTTCAAGTTAAATATTGTAGCCTGGAATGTTCATGGCATACGCTCACAAACAAAAAGAGTTAAAATTATGGACTATGTCTCCAAATTAAAAGCAGATATTTTGCTCCTCCAAGAAACGCATTTAGTAGAATCAGAAGAAAAATCTCTATTAGATTGTAATTATAATACCATCTTTTCATCTTGTTATAACAGCAGACAAAGAGGGGTCACTATTCTCATCCATAAGAGAGTACCATTCACTTTAAATAGCACAATAACAGACTCAGAGGGCAGATATATTATTATCCAGGCAACAATCTTTAATAAATTATATTCAATTGTTAATCTGTACGCCCCAAATAATGATGACCCAGCCTTCTTTCATGTGGTTTTCTCCCACTTAGCAGACCTATCCGCTAACTCAACAACCATTATCGGTGGCGACTTCAACATAGTATTAAACCCGTCACTAGATCGATCTCATAGTCCAATACATGCAAAACAACCACAATCAGCAAAAGTCATGCAGGATTATATGAAAGATTTTGGACTAGAAGATGTCTGGAGACTCAAAAACCCAACAAAGAGGGACTATACCTTTTTCTCTCAGGTGCACCAAACATTTTCAAGAATTGACTTTTTCCTCTCAAATAACTCTATCGCACACAAAGCTACTACTAAAATTCACCCAATCATTATCAGCGACCACGCACCAATATCTCTCAGCCTGCAGACAGATTCCATCCCTAAACCTCCTCTGACTTGGCGCCTAAACATCTCTCTACTCGAAGACCATGAATTTGATCGAATAATAAGAAGTGAGTGGGCAGACTTTCTTAAAAACAATGATTCCAACGATGTATCTCCATCTTTACTTTGGGAAACTGGAAAAGCCGTAATCAGAGGCAAAATAATATCGTACTCCTCGTACAAGAAAAAAAAGGATCAACAACTACAGGAAGAAATTGAGGAAAAAATTAAAGAACTTACGGAGAACTATGCAATAAATCCAAGTGATCAATTATGGTCTGAACTACAAAATGTTAAACTAAAACTCGATAATATCTTATCAAAGAAAACAGAGTTCCTATTACAACAGCTGAGATATAATGATTTTGAACACAACAATAAAACAGGAAAATTTCTTGCAAACCAACTCCAGCGCAATAAAGAAAAATCCTTCATAACAGCAATTCAGGATCCCTCAGGAAAATACACTCAGTCACCCCAGGAAATTAATCAGACTTTCTATAACTATTACCGGAGTTTATACTCATCTACAGTCAACCCAAACGAAGAAGATATTCATAACTTTCTTGACAATCTAAACTTGCCCGAATTAACATCAGATTATAGAGACACACTAGATGCTCCATTATCTATCAAAGAGTTACAGTGTGCATTAGACAGTATGCCAGCAGGCAAGGCACCTGGTCCTGATGGCTTCCCTGCTGAATTTCTTAAACAATTCTGGTCAATGTTAGCACCCCTGTTCTTCAGGACAGTGACAGAGATTAAAAATAATGGTTATATAAGTTCACATATGAATACAGCTGCAATTAAATTATTATTGAAACCAGACAAAGACCCTACACTCCCCTCCAGCTATCGACCTCTGTCACTAATCAACACTGACATCAAAATTATCTCTAAAGCACTCGCCTCTAGGTTGGAGAAAATTATCCCGTCAATGATCCACTATGATCAAACTGGTTTCATAAATGGCCGACACTCCACCAACAATATCAGAAGACTTCTTAATCTAATCTCTCTGACGCAACACCACAATAAAGAAGCTATCGTTATGTCACTGGATGCAGAAAAAGCCTTTGACAAAGTCAATTGGTCTTTTCTCTTCGCTGTGCTCCGTAAATTTGGCTTCGGAGAGTCTTTTATCCAGTGGATATCGGCTCTGTACAACTCACCCAAGGCTACAGTCACCACTAATGGAATCACTTCACAAAGTTTCAGTTTGCAAAGGGGAACGAGACAAGGATGCCCACTCTCTCCTTTATTGTTTGCGATCTTTATCGAACCATTAGCAACAGCTGTACGTCAAAGCACTGATATCAAAGGTATATGTGCTCTGGAGACTGAACACAAAATTAACCTATACGCAGATGACATTTTACTTTACCTACAAGAACCGAAAACCTCAGTGAAGGAAGTATTTAACCTCATTACAACCTTCTCACGTCTTTCAGACTACTCCATCAACTGGTCAAAATCAATCATATTACCTTTAACAGAAAACTCATGGAATCCCACAGTCCAAACCTCGAATTATTCTATTCCTACTGGCAACATCAGATATCTAGGCATAAATATTTCCTCCAAACTCTCAGAGCTAGTTCACCTGAACTACACCCCACTTTTGGATAAAGTCTGTGATGATCTAAGGCGATGGAATAACCTCCCCATCTCCCTTTTGGGACGATTAGCTACGGTTAAAATGAAAATATTACCTAAAATCAACTACCTCTTTTCCATGATTCCGTTTAAACCCACATCAAAGTGGTTTCAATCGTTAGACTCTGCCATTGGTAAATTCTATTCAAAGAACAAAAAGGCTAAAATCAGTCTGGCCACCCTCCAGAGGAATAAATCAGAAGGGGGACTGGGAGCCCCCAACTTCATGTATTATTACTTAGCCAACCAACTTCAGTATATCACCAAATGGATTCATCCACATGTAGAATATAACTCCTGGCTGGAACTAGAACAGTTAGATTGTAACCAGATCAAAATCTCTGACCTGCCCTTTATCACTTCCGCCCTTAAACATCACTCCTGCTTCAAGAACCCAATGATTGCCTCCACCTTGTCTGCCTGGTGGAAAACATTGGAGGTCACAGGCTCCCAATTAAAACCCAGCATACTGTCCCCAATCTGGCACAACCCTGATTTTGCAAACAATAAAATAGCTCTTTATTTCAGGACGTGGGCAGAGAGAGGAGTCACCCACCTCCACCACCTTTTTGATGATAACATATTTAGGACATATACAAACTTATTCCAAACATTCGAAATAAGAAATGGAAACTTCCTCCACTACCTACAGGTAAAGAAGACGCTTACAAGTAGAATTCCATCGCTTCAGTCTAATCCACAGCCAACTGATTTACAGCCACCTGAATTTGTCAAATATATTGCGAAACTGTCTCCAAGAAACAAAAAGAACCTCTCAAAAATTTATAGTTTACTCTCAAAGACAGATTCTATTCACCTACCAACTCACAAATGGGAAGAAGACTTGTCCAAATCCTTTGACTCTGATTTTTGGACCCAGATCTGTGAAAACACATTTAAAATGACAAAAAATACCAACTTACAACTGATCCAATTTAAGGTTCTTCATAGAACGCATATAACCCAATATAAATTATATAAAATGGGCTTCTCAAACTCAGACACATGTACTCAATGCACTCAAAACATGGCTGACACATATTTTCACGCCCTTTGGCTATGTACACCTGTCTATCAATTCTGGGCACTAATCACACAGAAACTCTCCGATATTTTGGGCTGTGGGATTCCACATTCCCCGAACATTTGCCTAATTGGTGACCTAACGCTAACAGCCTTACCGGTTATCCACATCCAACCCACACTTGCAGCTATCGCCATTGCCAAAAAAACTATTTTAGTCAACTGGAAAGATAAGAAAGCCCTCAACATCATCCATTGGCTAAACCTCCTCACAGAACACATTTCACTGGAGAGAATGTCTGCTACCCGGAAAAAACAATTGGACTCATTTAAAGAAAAATGGTCTCCATTTATTAATTCATTAAATATTAACTTATAGCTCCTGCTTGTATGTGGGCGTATGCCACTGCCTCCATTATTTATTAAAAAAAAAAAAAAAAATCTGTAATACCTGTTCTGTCTGTGCATATGGTCTAACTTTCCTCTGTTTTATTTCAGTTTATTAACACTACAACTCTCAAAGATTGATAGCACCATGGACTTCAAGACCGTATGCATGCACTGGTGGTGACCTTCCTCTAGGGTTCCCGGGGTTGCTCTCTGGCTCTGCGGGGTCGGGGTGGCTTGTGCCCCTCTCCCTGGTGTTGGATGTCTCGGGTGTCTCCCCCATTGAGCTCTAGGTCTGCTGGGTCTGCACGCTCTCCCTGGACCTTGGGGTGTCGGCGGCTGATCTCTCCTGGGCGCCTGGCTGGTCCGGGGGGCTTCGGGTGAGTCGGCCCCTCCGTTGCTCCCCTGTCCCTTCCTGCTCCGCTACCCTCCTCCTCCCTCCTCTCCTGCCTGCCCGCCCCTCCTCGCCCCTCTCCCTCTCCCGTGGGGGGCCGGTGGCCCTCTGCGGGCGGGTGGTCTGGCGCGGGGGCTGGGTGTTCTCTCTGGGGGGTGGCTCTGGCCCACCTGGGCACAGGCCTTCATCCTGGCCTGTGTGCCCCCACTGGAGTCCAGTTTCTGCTGGCTGGGGGCCTCCGTCCGGGCCTGGTGCTGTCCTGGGGTGTGGTGGGGTGGGTGGGGTCTCGGGGGCGCTGCGGGGTGGGCGCCCTGCGTCCTTGTCGTGCCGGCTCCTGGGTGGGTGTGGCGGCTTGTGGCCCTCGCTTCCTTGTGGCGCGGCCTGGTCCCCCCTTCGAGGTGGGGCGCCGCATGTGGCTGACCTGTGTTGGGGCTACGGCGCCTGCCGGGGCGCTGCTCTGATCTGCAGCTCCCGGGGGGTTCTTGTGCCGGCTGGGCCAGTTGGTTCGTGTGGGCCCTCCCCGGTCCCTTGCCTCTTGGCTCTGGGGGCCCTCTGCGTCAGTACCGGTGGTCTTGCTACCTGCCTCCCCCACTGCTTTGTCCTCTTGGGCCAGATCCACACCAGAATGCCTCTGATTGTGCACCTCACATTTTTCACACCTCACTGTAAATAGCAACCTTTAGGCACATATAGGGACACAACATTTAGGGCCCCGGGGGCAGGTGGGGGTGGGAACGATGGGCACTGTGGTGTGGCGGGTGGCAGGGCTATACGGCCCTGTCTCCCCCTCATCACCCTCTTGCCTGCCTCCCCTGCTCTCCAATCTTTTTTTTTTAATGCACCACACACACTCACCTTGGGGCTAGGTCTGGGTTGGCTAACGCCCCCCCAGCCTTCCCACTTTTAATGCACCACATGACACCCAGGGTTACACTACCACGGTGCTGGGATAATGTTTCCCGTTAGGGATCGGGAGACATATTAATAGGAGAATAACGGGTGGGTTTCACCGTTATGGCCTCTCTGGTGGGATCTGGCCCCCATATGGCTTTACGGCTATGGGGCGGCGGGGTGCACCATCATCCGTGTCGCTGTGGCTGGGGGTCCCCGGGGCCGGGGGTCCGGGGCCTGTGGGGGTTCTCCTGCGTGTCCTGCTGGTCCCGGCTGGTGCGGTGACCCTTGTTGGGCTGCGGGATCTGGACTGGCTGTCCTGGTGGGTGCTGTGGCTTTGGCGCGGGCTGGTTGTGTGTGGTGCCTCTATCCTGGTGGGGGGGTTGGTTCGTGTCGCGGGATGTGGGGGCCTTGGGTGTGCTGTGCTCGCCCGGGGGCTGGTGCGGGTGGGTATGCGGGGTGCCCCCCCCATTGGCGTTGCCGGGCCCCACTGCTCTGTCCATTTTTGCCCTCTGGACTCGCATTGGGTCCCGGCTCCGGTTCCCTCCGGCCGGCCTCCGGTGGCGGCCTGCCCCGGTGTTGGGCTGGTTGCCGTCCCTTCGGCGGGGCGCTCTGCCCCTGTGTCTGGCTTCCCGGCTGCTTGGGGCCGTCGGCCCCCCTTGGGGGTGGGGGGTGGGTGGGGTGTGGGTGGGTGGGGTGGTGGGGTGTGGGGGTTTGGTGGGGGCTGGGGCGGGCGGGGTTGGGGTTTGGGTGGCGGGTGGGTCCGCTTGCCCCGGGCTGCCTGGGCCGGTTCCGGCGTGCTGGGGGTGTTGGTAGCTTCGCCCTCTTGTCTTCGGGGTCCGTGTGGTACATGGTGGCCCCGGTTGCTCTCTGGGGGCGCTGCCCCGTGGCTCCTCGGCCTGTGGGGGGGTGCCCTGTCGGCTTGGCACTGCACTGCTGTGATGGCTGTTCTGGGCTTCGGGGTCTTTCACACTTGCATGTGCATGTTTGCTCAGGTCCCACCAGCTCCTGTCGAGTTCCGCTGTTGAGCAGTGATGGGACCCGCCGGAATGTGCTGAGACTCTCTCCAGAGTCTAATCTCAAACTAAACCCTCTCTCCTTTTCTCTAGTATCTTCCTCTAGTATCATCTGGCCTATTCCACTCTATACTAACATGACACCCACAACTATGGTGTTTAGTACTGTCTGGCTAATTATTCTTTCATTTATTTATTTATTTATTGTTTGTTTGGTTTTCTGTTCTCTTGTGTATGTGTTTGCTTTTTTGTCTTATTGATGGGTAATTATTAGTTGGGAATAGCACAACACCTGATATTCTTCAGATGTAATAGTATTGCTTGCTAGACCCTGTCCCTGTCCATCCCCTCTCGTCCTGTCCACCCCTTTGTTTCCCCTCACATCACCACTGAGGTGTAGCACTGCCCTCCCTGGCTCTTAAACAGGGTAATGTAATAAAAAGTGTCAGCTTAGCTTTCAGGGAGGGCTGGTGATGGTCACACGCATGCACCAAATAATAAGATATTTGGCTGCAAGACTAAAATATGCATTAATCTCATAAAGTGTTGACACCCCTTTCATGGAGTTAAACAATGAGAATAAATGCAGACAAAAAAGAGAAAAAAAAAAAAAAAAAAAAAAAAAATTAAACAGACAAGAACCCTGACAACTGAATTTCCCTTCGGGGATGAATAAAGTGATTCTATTCTATTCTATTCTATTCTATTCTATTTTGGGAGTCTCCCACATGCCTTTTTGCAAACTCAAAATGTGCCTTCTTATTTTTAGGTGGAAGTAATGGCTTTCTTTTGATCACTCTTCCATGAAGCCCAGCTCTTTGGAGTGTGTGCCTTATTGTGGTGCTACGGACAGATACTCCAGTCTCTGCTGTGGAACTCTGCAGTTCTTCCAGGGTTATCTTTGGTCTCTGTGCTGCCACTCTGATTAATGCTCTCCTTGTTCAGTCCGTGGGTTTTGGTGGTCCCTCGACAGGTTTGTTGTGGTGCCATATTCTCTCCTCTTTGATTATGATGGATTGATGGTGCTCCTGGGATCATCAAAGATTTAGATATTTTTTTTATAACCCAACCCTGACTTGTACTTATAGGTGCATGTCATGTGTTCATTCAATGTATATATTTATTCATTTAGTACTATAAAAGTACTATACATACTACTTTACTTACATCCATCTATCCAGTTTTTTATGTCAGTCATTTCCTAAAAGAGGGACAGCAACAAAATCCTTTGTCATTTGTTCATTGATTCATTGAGTCATCCATTCATTCATGCATACATTTATTCACATTTCAGATGAATTTACCCATTTATTTCAGACTGACATGCAGTTTCTTCCTCCATGAGTAAGAAGGTGTAACTTGAGCAGTTTAGGTTTGCAGCTTGTTGAGATGTCAGAACAAGATGCGCTTTGCTCCCACCTGGCTCCTCTTCCTCTTCCTCTTCCTCTCTGCCACTGACTAAACAGAGTAGATGCAGAGAGGTATGCCTTCTTTATTAACTTGTAGACAATTATGATGTTGAACCTTTAAAGGAGGTGGTTGAGGAAGAAGGGGATATTTGCTAACCTGCTGAGGGTGCTGTAGCAGTGATGTGGTTAGCGAGAACTGGGCAGAAAGACTGAGCCTCACTTATAAAACACACTAAGTGGATGGGCTGAGGTAGGTAACAATTGGATAGAAGAGTGCCTTGTGACGAGCCGACTCCTTGCTTGTGTGAACTAAGGCGATGCTCCATATTGTTTTCTCTCATTGGTACATTTACATTAATTCACTTTCAGTCATGTTTTTACTGATCAAGTTACTTTATTATCCATCATGTCGTCACATTTAATTGTTTTGATTTATGAATTTATTGTATTCCTGTTTTGTTTATTCATTGATTTTGTTTCAACGTGTTCATCATTTATAGTATTTTTTATTCCCTTCAGTTAATCATGACTTTACAATTCATTAATGTATTTACTTTTGTTAGTAATTCTTTAATATTTCATATTTGTTGACTTATTTAGGTGACATTTTCTGATCAACTCATTGTTCATCCATCCACCCATTATCTATACATTGCTTAATCCTCATTAGGGTCGCGGGGTGGCCGGAGCCTATCTCAGCTGACTTATGGTGAAGGCAGAGGACACCCTGGACAGGTCACCAGTCTGTCGCAGGGCTACATATACAGACAAACAATCACACTCACATTCACACCTACGGACAATTCAGAGTAATCAAATAACCTCAGCATATTTTTGGACTGTGGGAGGAAGCCGGAGTGCCCGGAGAAAACCCACGCATGCACAGGGAGAACATGCAAACTCCATGTAGAAAAGTCCCGGAAAAGCCAGGATGTGAACCGGGGATCTTCCAGCTGTAAGGTGACAGTGCTAACCACTACTTTACTGTGCAGCCCTCAACTTTGTGACTTCATTAATCCATTATTATATTATTTATACATTCATAAACCATAAATCACTCTATAGTGGTGGTTTATGTATATTGCATAAAGAATCACTCTTTAGTCTTCAAGTGCAATTTCTTATAGTACAATTACAGCTATAATACTAAACAAATCCTAAAACAGCCATTAAAAATTTAGAATTGATTGGTTCCATAAAAATAAGAAATTTTGAGTATTGGGTCATTTAAGCCGAATTTAGTTTTGTGAGTTTTTCTTGTAAACAATAAACAAAAAAAGTATCATTTGTATTTGTTTGTGTCTGTCTTATGCAGCCACAGCTTTGGAAACACTAAAATGATTTTTCCCACAAATATTTCTAGATAACATTCTAAATAACATTGTTAAAATCTTCACAACACAAATTTTTACTGTATTATTGGATTTTTTTCCTTAAATATATTTTCAGATTTGTAGCCAGTGGGTTTGTATCATTTCTCAGAGTATTATTTCCGTAGAAAACCATTCAAGCATATGAGCTGCTGCTGTGGTGCTTGTTGGGGAATAATGACAGCACTACTGCTGGGTGGTGCCCGTGGGCAGGTGATTAGAGGCGAAGCAAGAGATGTCAAAGCAAATCATACCTGAAATGTGTCATTATGCAGTCCTAATGGAGATCAAAAGCTTTCAGTATCAGCCCTGCACAGCTTTGCTTTACCTGTGTTCACCTCCACTGTTTCCACATCTGATCAACAAAAACATTAAAAGCCTTCAACTGCAGCTCCACATCACAGCTCCACTCTTTCAAAAAAATGAATTTTCTCCTTGTCAGGGCCACCACAAAGAAGAGCGCATACTTTTCGATTTGGAATGTAAATATGTGCCCCTGAATGTGTGTGTTCAACCCGGTCTCACAAGGATTCGTGAAACTGTCACGTAAATTAATCTATGGTTTCGTGCACACCAACACGATTTTCTCATGTTTTTCGTGCTGCACACAACGGAATTCAAACCAATGTATTTCAAGCGGAGGATATTTCATGCCACTCAGAACGTATTTCAAACGGATGTGCTACAACCCGAAAAACTACTGCAACAACGGGTTTGATTTTATTTTCATATCTGAATCTTAATCACACCTGAATAGAACATTTAATTAATCAAATATTCCTCGTCTGTCATATTTCTCCTCGGTCAGATTAAAGCGAGTTAGGGCATTTTGAATGGGTATATTATATTTTTAATGTAAAAGCGTTGCGAATCCAACGCTATATTTTGCATTACATCGTCCCATATTTATAATGTAATGCTTTTATATTTGCTGCAGGCTTCTCAAAATAAAAAATAAAAATTTTCCTTGGAAATTGCAACCAAATGGTGTGTTTATTTTTGTATTGTTGCATTGTCTAATTTTTTGAGTTGTTAAATCATTTATGTAACTCTTGATGATTACTGCTAGTTACTGAGATGTCTTCCCTGGCTGTTCATTAGTTGACGCGCTTCGCTCCCTTGTTAACAAGTTGCATTTCAGTGATCCACAAATCGCTCGTTGTCAATGCAAACAACCGTATTTATTTCCATGAACGTGCACTCAAAAAAATCAACAAGGGCAGTTGTTTGATTAATAAAGTAGAAATATGTTTAAATGAAATGAATTAATCATGTTTATGTTTACTAAATGATTTGTTCTTGTTGGTTGTACATGGTTTCAAAGAAATTCAAACCAATTAAATTGATTCATGTGAGTCCAACAAGAATGAGATTAATCAAAGCAATATGACTCCAGTGGTCAGCTACTGCGCATGCTCCATGCCCCAAGGTCTCCTGGGAAATAACTGAAGAATCGTCAGGTCCTTTCCCGCTCAGTCCTTTGTTATCTTCGCTCTTACAAGTAAGTACTTTATATATTTATGCATGAATTTATCCAGTACAAAGGTGCGAGCGCTTATCAGACGTTTGTGGGACATTTCCGCGTTGTATAGTTTTCGTTAGCTTAGTAATTTTGTCCCTCGGTTTTCACATGCTAACTAGCTTAACTTTGCTTCGGCTAATTGTGCATTTATTACAGTGGTAAACTATGCATTGAAGTTCTGGTATTTGTTTAATGTAAAGATGCCTTGTGCTAAATCACGGTATATAAAAGTTAAACCGTCAACACAATCGTTAGTATGACAGAAACGAGTGTGTTGGGGGTGCGGAGGCGGATTGGCGCCAGGGCATAGACAGCTGCGTGTATTTAGGTCTGAGGGATATTTGGAGGTGCAACTGTCAGTCCTAAGGTATGTTCATTGTAAAATTGTAAAATGCTTTATTTTGTGTGTCAATTTCATTTGCTCTGACCCATCCAAACAAATATCAGATATTTACAATAGAAACGTTACAGCTGAAACAATTCCTGGAGTAATTCCATTACTAAAATGCCGAAGCATAATTCTCTGCCTCCAGGCTTCGTTTTATCCACTACATACGATACTATATATGCATGATACAGCGCGGTTGTCCACGGACACAGCACCAGCGACGCCGCGCTCTGAAACCTATTTATTTCATTTGCTTGCGCCGGGCATCAACGGCATGCCGCTGCGCCAAGCAAAGCCTCAGCGCAGCAGGCAGATCGGTGAGACCGCAGGCTCGCCGTGGTCAAAGTTCAGACTTGTTTAACTTTGACTTCTCCGCGCTGTGACGTAGGAACGCGGCATCTCGCCTGCTCGGAGGGCAAAATGGAGGACCCCATGGTTCTGTGTGTCCACATTTCCCCAAATATGACTTAACTTTATGGTTGAATTGAGACTGAGAAATGTTTCTGTAGCTGCTGCCCTAAGAAATATAAGTCCTGTTATAAATGCTGAAGATTTTAAAACAGTTATTTTGTTTGTTTCTTTCAGACATTGTGTCTCTGTATGATCATTTGTATGCACCCTGTTTTTTAAATGGTAAGTAAATACTTTTGTCAAAAAAATGTATTGCATGTACACATATTTACACATTTAAAGTTTATAGAATTAGAAATGCATTGAAAGCAAAAGCTATTGATGGCCAGATGTAGTATGTACATAATATTGACCTATTGTGTTGCCATGACAACACTGCGTTGTAGCATTATCGCATGGTCAGTTTGTGAATTAAGTCATTTGTTAGATTAATTTTGCCATTTCCTTACCCCGTTTTGTCTTGTTCTTTCAGTGAGGTGTATGTGGCAGTGCAGACATTGTGACACAAGAGAGAGAACTAGGTACAAATTACTTAAACATTATAAACTATACCATCATTGTGGAAGAGGCCAACATTATCTGTGCATAAATGTTAGTTGTCCATGCTCATTCAAGACTTGGACTGGACTCAAAGCCCATGTCTATAAATGTCATCCATATCAGCTTGTATCAACAGCTTCCAGTTCAGTAACTTTTAAATGTGAGTTGTGTGATCGCAGTGACATCTCAACAGAAAGAGACTTTTTTGTTCATATTGGAACACATCTGCGCAATATAGAAACAGTTAACTGTGTATTTAATGGTTGCTCTTTCAGGACAAATGTCCATAGTACATTTTACACACACAAAAAGAGGAAGCATCATCCACACACACTAGGTGATTTTAAAGCTAGTGTAGTTAGATTTGTGGACCCAGTAATAACTTAATCAGTGTTGATCCTTCTTGTGCCGTATATTTCTGTGCCATTTTGATTGGATGAGTGACATGTGCCTCGATGTTTTTCAGATCGATAATGAATTCAAGCGCATATCAACTGTGCCTCTGCTTTCGACATTCTTCGCTGCACTTGACCAGTACTCTCCCCGTCTGATAGAGATCTTTAGACATAAAGGTGGAGCAGGTGGAAGGAAGATCCAACATGTCATGATGGGCATTTCCAAGGTTTGTATTTAAATGGCTTGGCCTGTGCTTGTGAAATAATTTTTATAAAGGAATGACTTTGTTATGTCAATTTTAAGAGTGTGATTCACCATGTATAATGTGTCGGGAATGTGCCCAGAGAATAAAGCTGGTCACATTCACAACTCTTAAATCAATTTTCTTCAGGATGAGTAAAGTTGGTCTTCATCTTTATGTCTGTGCTTATAAGCCATAGCCACAGGTGAAGTTGTCATAGGTAACACTGAATTTTTTGGTCAGAATGAACAATCACTCCCAACCCAAAATTACCTCTTTTTTTGTGTGTGATTTTATTGAAATTTTGTGTAGATGTTGGCTACTTGCCCTTTTGGGCTCCTGAAAGCCAAGTATTTTCAAATAAATGGTGGGTTAAAGTTGCAAAACTTCCCACTGGAAAACACGAATTTTAAGCTTTTTTTCACATTTCTGTCAAAAACATGCTGAATACCATCATAATTGGTTCCTTTATTTCTGTCAGGATGACACAATACACACTAGACGAACATGCGTCCTCAAGTCCTTGTGCATCTACCTGAATGAAGACCACGAAAAACTTGTGAAGGAATACAAGGTGAGTTAAATAGATTATGAGTACCGTAACTAAAAAGGCATAGAATTGAGCTGTGAATCTGGGCTAGCCTTGCTATTGGATGACGATTCAGGCATCAAGAAATTTCTATTGCATGATGTTCTCAGTGTTTATCACTCACTCACTTATGGTTTCTTGTTATTCATTTAATGCAAATAGTAGAACAAATTTATAAAGTATAAAACCTTTCTAATTTCCTAACTGGCAAATTGAGCACCAGTAGCGGTTGTAGTTAAGAAACAGCAAGTTTGATGAAAACAAAGGAGTTTCCCTACAACTCCACAGCAGGTGTGCCAAAGTTCAGAGGGCATATCCTCTCAGTTGAGCACTGAGTACAGAACGAAATCCTGCAAGAAGCTGCTGCCATTAGGCCCATTGCTTTTCAACATATTCCATTATATTCCTTAAAAAATTGTAAATGTAGGAAATTAAAAATTTCAGTGCAAGCTCTCAGAATATCTTACTTTGTCTTTCATCTTGTATATCCCAGAACACAGACACAGAGGCCACTGCGTCCATGGGGCAAACTGTTCTGGGAGTTTATGTAATCCGGAAGGAAGGAGTGGAGCTGAGACATGAAGACCCAGAAGACATCGGTGTCCTGATTGAAGGTGTGGAAGTTCTTAACAACCTGCAGAGCATTGGAATTGCTTGTGCTTTGTTGTTTGGACTTACATACTGTTTGAATCTGAGCTACCCGTCAAAGCTCAAATGCACCTTTGAAGTCCTGCAAAAGATATTCCTCGATCTTGATGGGCAGAGACTGTCTTCCAAGGCACAGTTCCTCAAGAACAAGCTTATGAGCAAATAAGCTTGAGGAAGACTACAATAAGTCTGAAGGGAGGATTTTGTTTACTTTTGAGAGTTCAAATTTAGGTGTTATGATGATGTGTTATGATGTTATGTTATGACAATTTATAGTTTGCTCAGTGGAGTGAGAACAAGAGAGTCTCCAAAGTTAAAATGTCTCCTATATTTAAATGTTGCTGGAACAGATAGAGTTGTATCTTTACTACTGATTTTATTACATAAAGTGTTGCTAAAGAAGTTTCACCCTTTGGCTGAAAAATGTTTAAGAAGCCACTACAATGGTTATAGATTCCTGTGCTGTCGGTGACTTTACAGAGATTTTATTTTGTATTGTACAGTTTATTCACATAACAGTCACAAATGTTTTTTTCTTTGCCATGCCTGCCTTGTGTAAATTTTACAAGATTTGAAATATATATATATATATATATATATATTATTTTCTATTCTGCACATATCTTATTTTCCAGTTGTTTTTATTTAGGGACCAAAGGATGAGATTTATGTCTTTAATGGCATTTCTTTTTGTTGTAGTTTAGAATTTGGTCAACTAGAATGTTTCAACGGTGGATTTGGCACTGTGTTGTATGTTAAATAAATGTTAAACACAAATGTTTGAATAAAATGTGAATTAATTTTTTCAGTCTTTTATTTTGTAATGCTGGTTAATTAATACATACTAGTACGAACAATGAACACAAATCTAATTGAACCAGTAAGATTGATATTAGTGTGACAAACAGAGCTTATGTTTGTTCATTCAACAACACTGACATTTGTAGAAAGAACAAGATCTGAAAAGGTTCATACAGCAAGATGGGATTTTGTTGTTTCAACATGTTTAAATAATGTAGATTAGACTAATGATTGTTGAGTTCAAATTACATGGTCAAGGCAAGCTGGTTGTATTTGATTTGTTTAGATGGAATTTAGGTACCAAGATAAAATCATGTTAATCCAATGAATTATTTTTTTGAGTGTGCTTTTACCGCAATCATTTGCTGAGCTCATCCATACACCAGTCAGCGCACAGCGATCTAAAAACTTTATTCCCTTCCTGGTTCGGAACACCTGTGGGAAATGGTGTGTTTTATAATTTGCTAAGTGTGCATATTAAAGAGTTGTATTGGTTCTGAGGAATAGGAAGGTGAAGAGCATCATTACCACGGTGTGACTGTAATGAAACAAAGAAGATAAGTCCAGCTTTATTTTACTTATTACTCATGTGATTGAAACCAAGGATGATCAAGACATAAAGTGATTGATAATCAAAGTACAGACAGTTTTTGATAATAAAGGTACAGATAGTTTTTGACGTAAGCCATAATCAGTAAAGAACATGAGCGAGTTGTATGTGCAGTCTCTAATCTTGCTTTGCAGCGGAGAAGTCATTCCTACGTGAGCGATAATGACAAAACATCAGCTGTGACAGAGAACAGCGGAACAACGCAGCATCGGAAGGGGCGGCCAGCCTTGATAGATAGCTATCCACGCTGTTAGAGTATAAGAAGACTGGGTCAGGAACAGGTAGCAGTCTGATTCCATCCGAACTGACTGAACACTTGTTGTTGGTTAGGGACAGAGGATTCAGGCCCAGAGCTCTGTATCGCACATTCAGTTTTGCTGTAATAAATACTTTTGATTTTAAGAAGAAGTCTCCTGACTACTCCATCAAAAGAACTGGGCGGAAACAGCCTTACACATATTTTGTTGGTTTGTTTAATTGTAGGATAGGCTGATTTCCAACACACCACAACAAGATCCCCCTGTCTTTCTACCTGAGCCTCAGGCATTACAGCGACGCCAAAAAAAATATACATTTTAATTTCACAATATTCGTTCAGTTCTTGTGTATGATCTTTGGTTTGTTATGACGATGAATCTTTCACGTCTCAGAATGGAATTGCTACATTGTTACGTTTTCTACCGTTGCTGTGGTCGTTGCTAAGGACGCTTCCACCGTTGTTGTGGTGGTTGCTCAGGAAGCATCCACGGGCTAAACCAGATGGCGGTGGCCTATATGTTATTGTATTTAATTGTTACATTGTGTCGTTATCTGAGCTCTTAACATATTTGTGTAGTTACTGACGATATCTATTGTTAGATAGATTGTGCTGTCCCTTTTCCTTTCCTCCCAAAATCTACACCGGAACTTAGTAGACTGACTGCAAGAATCTAAGCTTGTCACTGCTTTCTTCCTTACGAGCCAAACTGTCCCTACCTGTTGTCAGCCCCTGCTGTGTTAAGTGAAAATGTAAAACACTGCACTTGGTTCTATTTCTCAATATTTGATTAATTAAACGTTCTATTCAGGTGTGATTGAGATTCAGATATGAAAATAAAATCAAACCCGTCGTTGCAGTAGTTTTTCCGGTTGTAGCACATCCGTTTGAAATACGTTCTGAGTGGCACGAAATATCCTCCGCTTGAAATACATTGGTTTGAATTCCGTTGTGTGCAGCACTAAAAACATGAGAAAATCGTGTTGGTGCGCACGAAACCATAGATTAATTTACGTGACAGTTTCACGAATTCTTGTGAGACCGGGTTGGTGTGTTTGCTGTCAGGAAGGGCATTGGGGTTTCCTTGTCTTTGAACATGAAAAAACTTTTACTGGGCTGTACTTTCTAAGCAGAATCAGAGGCAAATGACACATTGGTTCTGCTGGTTAAGGGTTTGGTTAAACTGACCAAAGTGATCTCTGTAGAACAAGTGACTGCAGTTCTATCTCTGGCCTTTTGAACCATGAACATCAGCTTCTGGTAATGCACAGAGCATGTGTGACGTCAGGACAGCAGAAACAACAGCGTGTGGCTGAAATTAGAGGGGCAGCTGGCTGCGTTTCCCATTTCTGATCAGTTTGTTTTTTAAATATAAGCCCGTTTCAGACATGGAGATATAATATTGCGTAGTCTATGTTACAGTGTCATCTATTTTATTAAGACATACTTACTCACATAAATGTTTATTGTGGCTTCAGTAAGACTTGACAGCAGAAAGCAAAAGAAAAGGAGTGTATTCTAAGTTTTTTTTAAAAATTGCAATAGTATGGTGGGGGAGTTATTCTATTTCCTCACAGACTGCATCACTAATGGATTTTCCAAATCTATTTTCTTACTGAAGCTCCTTATGAAGAACTTGGGGATTAGAGTGCTTTCACACATACGCCTTTTGGTCCGCTTAAAGTGAACTGGAGTCCGCAACACCTGCAAGTACGGTTCGTTTGGACTGGTGTGAAAGCAGACCAGATTTTTTTGGTTCAGACTAAAGAACCGGACCGAGACCACCTTCGGGAGGTGGTCTCGGTCCGCTTCTATGTGAACTCCAGTTCGGTTCGCTCTTGGTGAGAACACAAACCTGTCTCCATTCGGACCGGCTTGATGGCGCAGCAGACTTTATGGTCTACGGGAGCTTCCGTAGCAACCTGCACAGGGCATTTTGGGATAACAATAACGTCTTGCAATGCATCTTCTCCGTGCCAAAAACGACTGTGTAATGTTCTTGTACCGAATGCGAGCTTCATGCTGGAACAACAGCAGTATTTGTGCTTGCTGCATAAAGCAATGATACGAATATATGGCAACAAGAACAAACAGGAGAGCATAGTTCATTGCTTACGAATAAACCTCGATCCATGGAATAAACACAGCCTGTTGTTTTCTTCCAGGATTTTCCCCTCTTCACATGCTGCACCAATCAGCGTTCACCTACGTCATCTAAAACACCTTATTTTGTGAACAGAGCCGCCAAACGACTGGGGGGAGATATAACATTCATCCTAGTTGGTTCAACTGCGAAAACACTGGTGTGAATGCGAACTGAACCAGTTGAAAATAGCAACATTGTATGAACTTTTGGGTCCAAACGAACCACTCTAACGGACTAACAGGTGTGAAAGCACCCTTAGACTAACTGGTATCAAAGGTGTAGTCGTGCATATATGCAAATATACCCCTTTGAGTCCTGTTTATTAATGCAGTCAAGTCACGAAGTCATGATTTAATTTAGTCATCATTTTTGCAAAATAAATCTGAAAGTAGAAAAAGGAGTTCTCTTGCTCTTGAGTGCCATTGATGGAGGGACCAAATGAACCTGTCCCTCCTGTCTACAGAGTTATTTATGCATAACAGTGACCAGTGTAGTGTACACTGAGTGGTTAATGTTCCTGAAATGAAAAAATAATGAAGCTGAAGTTCAGCACATGCTTTATGAGTGGCAGTTGAGGATCAAGTTTGTTTTGAGATGAGTTAACAACAGTTAGAGTTTGGCCGTTTTTGAAGCTCATGTTTCCGCATTTCAGGCTTTCGTGCTTCACTGGCATTGTTAGAAGTGTTTAGACAATATCAGGCAACCTATTGCAAATAAAGTTCACAGACAAAAAAAAGCTATTTAAAAGACCTGAAAGCTGTCCCTTAGCATGCTTTTAAAAATGATCTTTACACAGTAAATAATACTGAGAAAAGTCCATGGAGATGTTCCAGTACTGTTATAAAGAGTACACACTACTGAGTTTCTCTGCTTAACACACTTTGTGCATCTGATAGTACAAGTACATATACAAGCAAATGGCGCTGTGCCAGCGACAGCCAGTTACAGCAGCTCCTGTTAACTCTGGGTGTTTTTAGATATTTCTTGTAGTTTTTTCTCTTTCCTTTTATTCTGTTTTTCTAGTGGGTGCATCGCATTTGTACAGCGCAGCAATGGATATACAGATGGTGCTTCCCCTACTTTTTTTGCTCTTTTTTTGGGAACTCTTAAGTTTCGTAGCTGGTGACCCGTTCAAACACGGCGCCATTGTTTACAGTCAGGACCAGCTGAGCCAGGCAGCCAAGCAGTCGCGGTGGGACAGAGTGAACGACATCCCAGCGGAGCTCTGGAGAAGAACGAGAGGATGCAGGGCAGGAGCGAAGCACCGGGAGAAGAGGAGACGCTACAAGCTGTCCATTCCATCCGTTATAATGGGAAATGTGAGGTCTCTCCCAAATAAGATGGATGAGTTGGCGGGGCTGAACAGGGAGCAGAGGGAGTATAGAGAGAGCAGCCTATTGATGTTTACCGAGACATGGCTGAACGAACGGACTCCTGACTCAATCCTAACTCTGGATGGCTTTCATCTCGTCAGAGCGGACTGAGACGTGAAGGAGAGTGGTAAGAGGAAGGGAGGGGGCCTGGCGATGTATGTGAATGAGAGATGGTGTACTGGTGGACACATTAGCGTAAAACAGCGGCTGTGCACTAAGAATGTTGAATTACTGGCAGTCAGTCTGCGTCCGTTCTATCTGCCCCGGGAGTCTTCACATGTAATAGCGATTTCTGTGTACATCCCCCCTCGGCTAATGCAGCGGCAGCTTGTGAACTCATCCACAGTGACGTGTCCTAGCTGCAAACATCTCACCCTCAGTCTCTTATTATCATCTCAGGAGACTTCAATCATGCATCGCTCTCTGCCACTCTCCCCACCTTCACACAATACATGATGTGCCAGACCAGAGACAATAAAACCATGGACCAATTGTTTGCTAACTTCAAAGATGCATACAGCTCCTCGCCTCTCCCCCTGCTGGGCTGCTCAGATCACAACCTAGTGAGACTGCAGCCCATTTACATGCCAAGGGTGAAGAAACAACCCCCCTCCATAAGGTATGTGAAGAAGTGGTCTGACGAGGTTTCTGAGGTGCTGCAGGACTGCTTTGAGACCACAGACTGGGATGTGCTGTGTGGCCCACATGGGGAGGACATCGACACACTGACAGACACTATTACAGAATACATTAACTTCTGTGCAGAGAACATCATACCGACCAGGAGAGTACGGTGTTTCTCTAACAGCAAACTCTGGGTGACCACCGAACTGAAGACCCTGCTGAAGGAGAAGAGAAGGGTTTTTGGATCTGGGGACAAAGAGGAGCTGAGGAGGGTGCAGAAGGAGATAAAGAAGATGATCAAGGCAGACAAGGCCAGCTACAGGACCAAGATGGAATCTCACCTGAAGAATAATAACACAAGGGAGGTCTGGAAAGACCTGAGATCCATCTCTGGTTACAGCGGAGGCCATGAGAGGGGAGCTGCAGCAGGAGACCGGGAGTGGGCCAATGAGCTGAATCTGTTCTTTAACAGGTTCGACTCTGCTCCCACTCCTCCCCCCTCTCATCAAAGCACTGTCCAGCCAGCTCCTTCTTCACACCTCAGCTCTATACCACCAACAGCACATCTCCTCCTCCCACCACCCCCCACCACCTCTGGACTTCACACACAGCCCCACCACCTCCCCCTGTCTCAGTCCCCACCACCACCACCATCACCCTCTCTCCTGTCATCCCCCTTCACCCCCAGCCTCTCCATAACAGCTTATCAGGTGAGATGGGAGCAAGAAAAGATCAAGACCAGGAAAGCCGCAGGTCCGGATGGAATCGGCTCCAGACTCCTCAGAGACTGTGCAGACCAGCTCTGTCAGGTGCTGCTCCGCATATTCAAACTGAGCCTGAGCAGGAGAGGGTTCCTGTGTTGTGGAAGACTTCCTGCCTGGTTCCTGTCTCAAAGACCAGGAACCCCAGAGAGCCAAACCACTTCAGATCTGTGGCCCTCACTTCTCATCTGATGAAGACGATGGAGAGGATCATCCTCAGGAATCTATGCACCCTGGTGAACTCTAATCTGGACCCACTGCAGTTCGCCTACCAACCGAACATTGGAGTGGATGACGCAGTTGTCTACCTGCTGCACAGATCGCTGACTCACCTGGAGGACACCGGCAGCACTGTGAGGGTCATGTTCTTTGACTTCTCCAGTGCTTTCAACACAATCAGCCTTCTCTGCTCAGGGTGAAGCTTGAGGGAGCGGGAATAGACTGTCACCTGGCTGCTTGGATCATCGACTACCTCACCAACAGACCACAGTATGTAAGGCTTCAGGACTGTGTTTCTGATGTAGTGGTCAGCAGCATGGAGGTCCCACAGGGGACAGTGCTCTCTCTCTTTCTCTTCATCCTGTACACATCGGACTTCCACTACAACTCTGGGAGCTGTCACCTCCAGAAATTCTCTGATGATACAGCCATTGTTGGGTGTGTGTCTGATGGGGACGAGATGGAGTTCAGGAGAGTCATCTCTGACTTTGTCGACTGGTGTGAGCGAAACCATCTGCAGCTCAACGCCAGTAAGACGAAAGAGATGACCATCGACTTCCGCAGGAGGAGGGCACCTCAGACTGCACTGGTGAACATCCAGGGTCAGGACATTGAGATAGTGGACTTATACAAATACCTGGGTGTTCACCTCAACAACAAACTGGACTGGTCACACAACACAGAGGTCCTGTACAAGAAGGGCCAAAGTCGTCTCCACCTGCTGAGGAGACTGAGGTCCTTTGGAGTGTGCAGGACTCTGCTCCGGACATTTTATGACTCTGTGGTAGCGTCTGCTGTTTTCTATGCAGTGGTCTGCTGGGGAGCAGGGAGCACTGAAAGGGACAGAAAGAGACTGAACAGACTGGTCAGGAGGGCCAGTTCTGTGCTGGACTGTTCCCTGGACTCCATAGAGGAGGTGGGTGAGAGGAGGATGTTGGCAAAGCTCACATCCATCAGGGACAACCCCTCTCACCCACTGCATGACACTGTGAAGTCTCAAAGTAGCAATTTCAGCAGTAGACAGAGACACCTAACCTACAAGACGGAACGCTATCGCAAGTCATTTATTCCATCTGCTATAAGGCTTAACAACATCAGCATCACTGGCTGATGTTTACACAAAACTGGACTCTGTCACACAATCCCTTACCACATAATCTGCACAGTTCTCTCGTACTTCACATCATTCCGTAAGCCACCTTTCCCATCCTACACTCCTGGACATATTGTGATTGTTATTATGATTATCATTATATTGTTGTTTATTGTTGCTATTGTTGCTTTACTGTAAGATGTGTGCTGCTCTAACATGGGAAATTTCCCCGGACATGGGGAGTAATAAAGGATTATTTGATCTTATCTCTTATCTTTACATGGAATTTATATGGAAATTTGACAGTGGGATAAAACCCATACATTGATAGTAAGCGGACAGATAACAGCAGTGCCCAAGTTTGCGATTCCTAGATAGTGTCTTGCAAAGGTATTCGCTCCCCTTGGCTTTTTATCTATTTTGTTAAATTTCAACCTCGAATTGAAATGATTTTTTTCATCTGAATTTTATTTGATGTTGTGACTCAGGTGGTAGAGCGGGTCGTCCAATGAAGGGTTGGCGGTTCAATTCCCACTCTGTCCTAGTCATGTGCTGTTGTGTCCTTGGGCAAGACACTTTACCCGCCTTGCCTCCAGTGCTGCTCTCACACTGGTGTATGAATGCGTGTGAATGTTGGTGGTGGTCGGAGGGGCAGTAGGCACGGACTGGCAGCCACGCTTCCGTCAGTCTGCCCCAGGGCAGCTGTGGCTACAAATGTAGCTTACCACCACCAGAGTGAGAATGTGTGAGTGAATGAATAATGGGTCCATTGTGAAGCGCTTTGAGTGCCTTGAAAAGCGCTATATAAATCTAATCCATTATATATATATATATATATATATATATACACAAAGAAAAAATGGTTTTCATTTTTTTTCTTGCACATGTATTCACACTCTTCATTATGAAGCAAAAAAAAAAGCTCAGGTGCAACCAAGTACCTTCAGAAGTCACATAATCAGTGAAATTAATACCACCTGTGTGCAATCTAGCACAGCATAGCACAGAAACCAAAGATAACCCTGGAGGAGCTGCAGAGTTCTGGAGACTGGAGTATCTGTCCATAGGACCACAATAAGCCGGACACTTCATAGAGCTGGGCTTTATGGAAGAGTGCTGCAGGACAATGACTCCAAGCATACTGCTAAACAGGGCTGGCCCTAGGACTTTGGTGGCCCTAAGCAAGATTTTTTTTGTGGCCCCAAAACATGCACAGGGCAACTACCAAATCATGTGCACAGCTTGTAATTGGGTTAAAACACACATGCACATGATTGACAGCAAATATTCAGCCCACTTCTGAACTTCCTTTTTGAAGCCATGATGCCATCTCTAGTGCTGTGGCTTCTCCAGACCAGTGTAATCGATCAAGTTTGAAACGGTGCCGTGGTGTCACAGTAGCCTAACATACGCACGAAGCATGGAGTCACCAACTGACTGCTGGTTTATTTTTTCTTTCCTGTATTTTTCCCGTATAGTTTTCTAATAAGCCAGTTTAAATTGATATGTTACCATGATGATTTATGTTTTATTGGAATAAAGACAGGCATGGGCGTAACCACCATCTCAGAAGTGAGGGGGACAAATTTTTCAGAGCGATTTATCATTCTCTTACATTTAATTGCACCGTCCTTAGTGGCTAAAGAACCACATAATCCCTAACAGCCACAGTACAATACCAGGGGACCAACTAGGCTAGTTCTTTAAACTACAAAGTATAAAACTTTAAACTATAAAATCTAAAGTTTTAGTGGCCAAACTCTAGTTAAGTTGACAACAATGTCCCTTGAACATCTACTGGACGAGTAGCCAAAGGTGCCAAACACTGAACATGAAATGATCAGTGCTGCCTGGTTTCTCCTTGCAATAGATATCTTATTTTCAGGAAGTTATAATCTCTCCTTACCTGTAAAGACCCTACATCCTTGTCCCTGCTGCTGGCCTCTGATCCATCTCCTCCCTGACTCTGCTCTTTCTGTTATGGCAATAAACATAAAAAATGTGGTAAGTAAAATTCTGAAATAGCATTAGGAAGAGTAAAAATTGCAGTAGAATTTAACCTCAAAATCACTTTAACCCATAGATACATATTTTTTTCTCAGCCACATATATTTTTTTCACCTCTGCAGACCCTGCATGGTCAACATTACTGCTGGCCTCTGGTCCATCTCCTGCCTGACTCTGCTCTTTGTTATGGAAATAATCATTAAAAAATCTGAAAATCAAAATTCTGAGATAGAATTTGAAAGAGAAGGAGTAAAAAACAGTTGTAAATTTATACCATAGATAGCCTATTCTTTTTTCTCCTCCCTGACTCTCCTCTTTTGGGACCAAAAGACTTAAATACATGGAGAGCAATTGTGAGCACATCTTCTGCCCAGAAATGAAAGAGGACTGGGTTTATTCCAAGAATAAACTAATTAGCAGTAATGTAACAGAGGCAACCACATTTGAATTATTATTAACTAGCTTAACATATTGATATATTGCCACGTTTTACCTTGTCATCATTTAGCTAACAAGTCTAACATTGTTTGCATCCAACAAGGTCACACAACTTACGCGGTTTGTTTGGAAAGAACTGTGTAAAGTTTTTTGCTTCTTGCTGGCTCTGGTTGGTTTGCTAAACATTACTCCAGACCAGCCATAAACTAACCGTGACGTCACCCGTTGGTTTCAACGGCGAGAAAATGAAGCCCGGATTTTGCTACTTCCTGGTCGCCGTTTTGGATTTTTTGGAGCCAGTGACGTAAAAAGCGTCATCAAACAGGCTGGACCGGAGAGCAACTAGGGGCAGGATTGGCTGAGAACTCTCTTATCCCACCCACGTTTTACCGCAGAGGCTTCTGTTGCTGTCTATCAAGTATAGCCACGCCCCCTGGCTCCGCCAACTTTAACGATTTATTTAAAATTCAGTATTGATTTATTTTAAGATCGGCCACCTGATCTCTCATTTTGACCATGAAAACTAACAGGAAAAAAATCCTGAGCTGTAGAAAATCAGTCTATCAAATTTTATTTTTTCCAAAAATGAATTGGGGTCTATGGAGAAAAAGCTTTTTGGAGCCAACCCTAGCGGACGGCGTGATATTGCAAGTTTTTGACACTTCCGGGTTGGCTTCAATTCTGGAGCCAGATGCTACGTCCATTATATATACAGTCTATGCTCCAGACGCACGTTCAGCACTGCTCAGCACAGCAGCACGTCTCCTGTGGAACACCTGCATTAGCATGCGCTCATGGTGCATTCAAAGACAGCTCGGGAAAACACGTTACTGGATGCTAATAACGGGTTTAGCTGTTGTAAATTACAAGACACATGTCTGGGGCTGCGGCTGCTGCCCAATCAGCGACACTGAACTTACAACACGTGTTGGGTGGTTGCCAGGTTAGTCCGAAGCAAGTAATGTTAGATGGCAGTCTGTGGGTCCAACACGGTCTCACGGGGATTCGTGAAACTGTTACGTAAATTTTTTGTTTCTTTTTCGTGCGCACCAACACGATTTCGTCATGTTTTTCGTGCCGCTCACCACGAAATGTTTTTCGTGTTGCTCACAACGAAACCCGCTGTGGTAATCACAGCTGAAAGTGGTTTATACCAGCGGATTCATGACGATCTAAGCTGTCCATCGGCGTATACTGCTTGTGTGATCGCGTTTGCGGCGATATAATACACACATTCGTTTGAAATACGTTCTGGGTGGCACGAAAAGTCCGCCGTTTAAAATACATTGGTGCGCATTTCGTGGTGAGCGGCACGAAAAACATGACGAAATCGTGTTGGTGCGCACGAAACCGAAACTAAAACTTACGTGACAGTTTCACGAATCCTCGTGAGATCGGGCTGGTGGGTCAGACCTTCAGACACAGTCAATTCGGGGGCCCCCTAGTGGCAGCGGGGCCCTAAGCAGCCGCTTAATTCGCGTATAGGGAGAGCCGGCCCTGCTGCTAAAGCCACATTTGAGTAGTTTAAGGAAATATATAAATGTAGGAATGGTCTAGTCAAAGCCCAGACCTCAATCCAATTGAGAATCTGTGGCCAGGCTTAAAAGATTGCTGTTCAGAAGCGCAAACCCTCAAACTTGAAGGAGCTGCAGCAGTCTTCCCTTGAGGAATGGACAAAAATCCCAGTGTCAAGAGGTGGCAAGCTCAAAGAGACTTTTCAAAAACAATTTGCAGCTGTGATTGCCACAAAAAGTGGTGCTACAAAGAACTGACTTTAGGGGAGGGTGAATAGTTATGCACATTGATGTTTTTTGTTATTTTGTCTTGTTTTTTGTTTGCTTTACAATAAAAAAAATCACATCTTCAAATTTGCTGACATGTTCTGTAAATTAAATGATGCAAACCGTCAAACAATCCATTTGAATTCTAGGTTGTGAGGCAACAAAACATGAAAAATGCAAAAGGGGGTAAATACTTTTGCAAAGGAACTGTATATTACATCACTATCAATAGAGGGATTTAATGACCAACTTGTTTAAAGGTACATGGATGTAGGTATTATTTCTGTACAAACACTAAGTTAAGATGTAAGGTATGACTGTATGTAGCAGTTTGGGATGATTAGAGCTTCCATTCTTATGTCAACCACAATAATTATTTGGAAGGGGGCTTTTATCCGAGCCACACCACGGTGCACCAGCAAGCCTTACAACATCCTGTGTGGTCAATTTTTGTTCTTATTAATAAGATAAATGTATGAAACCTGGACAAGCCAAAAAAGTATCACCATGCACATGGATCATATATTTCCCAATATCTTCCTTATTGTGAAATCATGTGCACTAACCTTAACTAAGGTGGCCTGTGGTTCTTTTGATGTCCGTCTACGTTCTTTTGTGACTTCCGGGATGAGATGTTGATCTTGGAGAAATATTGGCTGGCTGGCCAATCCTGGGGAGGTTCACCACTGTTCCATGTTTTTTCTATTTGTGGATAATGGCTCTCTCAATCTTCTCAGTCTTCTTCTGCAGCACATTAACTTTGCGCTCCTTAACCTCCAGCATGTCCTTGAGATCGTGAATTTCCCCATTAAGAGTTCCTTTCTCCTCTGACATTTCTTGTATCCGCTTGCTCTTCTTATTCAGAGTTCTATTTTTGAGTTAATGTATTTGCAGTGGTGCTTTAGCCTGCTCTGAAGCAGCTGCGAAAGAGGACAAGGCTTTTTTAATTTCTAATGTTATTATTATTATGATTATTATTATTATTTGTTGGGTTTTTTTAGACAGTTTTGCTTTTTTGTTTTTGCTCTGGGACTCCAACGAACTATAGTTTGCTGGAGTCCCAGAGCCTTAGCAATGACATTACAACCCTTTTCAGACTCATAAATGTCAGTGGCTTTGTTTTCTGTTCTTGAATCTATTTAGAATGTGGAATTGTTCTGTTTTTTGGGACCCTTTAGATACTTTACAAGACCAGACAGGTTCTATTTAGTGCTGTTTAGATTCAACAAACCTGGCAGTAATCATACATGGATGTGGCTGGTGAAACTGAACCCAGATGCCAAATGAATTTGGTCATTTGGTGGACTGGCAGCTAAATGGGCAATTAAGTTTTCACATAGAGTAGGTGGGACTGGACAGCATTTTTCCTTCGATAATTGATATAAGACAGAGTTATCTTGGTCTTTTATCAAAAATAGTTTGTTGATCTGAAACATTGAAATGTGACAAATATCTAAAAATAGAAGATATTTGTCGAGGAACCGATACTTTTTCACAGCACTGAATGCATTTGGTGTGAGCTGAAGCATTGCAGGTTTTGTCTGGTTGATACTACAATCTTCAAATCACCTGTATATATTTACACACAAAGACAATATTCTCAGTCTGTATCCCTTAAGTGTGATTTAAAAAATCATATGAATATTATATTAATAATATAATTGCAGTAAATATTGTACTACTAAATCAGCAATCAGAGTGGTATACACAGGGGTGAAAGTAGTTTTAAATCCTTGCCGGTACTATTACCAAAAACCTTCATCTCGCTCTAACTTCATGCTTTTTAAAATAACAAAGTCAAAACACAAACAAATAAAAACATATGAATATTTTACTTTAGGCCAATGGATCTTTTCCCAGTGCTGCGTACCGCCATCAGATCTTTTGTGGGTACGCAGTACCGGACCGTACTGGCTTACTTTCACCCCTGTATGTACACCAAGTCTATTATATCAAAAAAGAAAAAGAAAGTGCATCAACATGTTACAGTGTCTTTAAACTCTGATATAATTCTATAATATACTGTACAATAAGATACCAAGATTCCAGAAGTGGCAGCACAGTGTCTTGGTGGTTTGCGCTTTCACCTTGCAGCTAGAAGGTTCCTGGTTCGCTTCCTGGGATCTTTCTGCATGGAGTTTGCATGTTCTCCCTGTGCATACGTGGGTTTTCTCCAGGAACACCGGCTTCCTCCCACAGTCCAAATATATGCTGAGGTTAATTGATCACTCTAAATTGCCCGTAGGTGTGAATGTGAGTGTGATTGTCTGTCTGTATATGTAGCCCTGCGACAGACTGGCGACCTGTCCAGGGTGTCCCCTGCCTTCACCCTAAGTCAGCTGGGATAGGCTCCAGCATCTTTGTGACCCTAGTGAGGATAAAGCGGTGGATAGATAATAGATGGATGGATTCCAGAAGTGGCAAAATCAGTGATTATATTATTATTTTTAGCATCATAACAGTCCCATAATTCTTGTGTTTGGTAGCAGGTGCATTTGTTAGAGTGTTTCTTAACCAAATAAAAAATACAGCACACTGAGTCAGTCCAGCCTTTCAATCACTCATTTAAATTTATTAGAGGATAACACGTGAGTTATGCACATTTCCATAAAGTTGACGTCTAAGGCAATTTATGCAAATGAGCTGCAGGCACTAGCAGGCAATGTGACACACTGTTGCTTGAAGCACAACGCAAACAGAATGCACTGCAGGGACATAGGCAGTTAATAACCAGTGTGACAATACAGAAGTGGAACTCTTTGGTCGGAACTCCATGCACCATGTTTCGTGAACAGCAGGCACTGCCTAACACTTGCTCATGGCTTCGCTATGGTGAAGCATGGTGGTGGCAGCACGAAGCACCAAAGGGACTTGTCAGCAACAGATATAGAAACTGGACAGTTACTTAATTTTCATTTTAAAGGCACCGCTTGATTGATTGTACACATGACTCGGACTTTTTCACAGTAAATCTTCAGTAAGTCGTAGCTCCATTAAATACAACTTCAGTAAATTGTATAATTGCTTAAACTTTAATCAGTTTTTTTTTATTAAAAATGCATTACACACAGCCACATGCATGAACTTTAAGGTGGTTAGATGAAATATTATGTTGATTAGTGGTGCATTAAAAGATTTTGATAGTGATTTGTCACAACATGTTAAGTCACATTTCACTCATTGTACCTGTAAAAATCATTAAATTAAGAAATGTAATCTTTATGTTTCATCTTCTGGGGAAATGTTTTCAGTCAAAAAAATTATAGAGGCATCAGTGGAAATTATTAAGAGCATTTTCTTGCAAATTCAGAATTCAGAAGGCCACTCAAAAACGTGGGGGCGGGGGCATAGGTCTACAAGCACTCACAGACTGCAGTACTCCACCGAGGCTACTCAGTCTTTGTATCATTTCTGACAGATGAAATATTTTATAATAAATGACCTTGTGCTGAGCACAGGTGTGTGTTATGCATGTGTATTTTAAATTATGATTTCGAATCACGTGACCTAAATATGTAGCAGTTGGCTGGAATTGATGGGACTCTGAAACACCCCCACAATTTAATCAATTGTTCCTTGTATCATTTCCAATGGATAAGTCCCATTTGTAGTAAGATTGCAATCGTGATCGTCAGCAGGTGGGTGACGTAGCGTTCACTTGTCATACTTACAGTGGTGCTGTGTCGCTATTTCACAATGGGAAATCCTTAACAAATCTGTGTATCCAGACCAGAAGACGCATCTGTACCAAAATCTAATGTGGTAGTCCTTTTGTCATTTCTGACCTTCCATGAAAATTTCATCCAGATGCTTTATTTTGTTTTTCAGTAATGTTGGGCACAGACGAACAGATTCACGTACGGCGATCGTCACAGAGCTCCGCCAAGTTCTTTGGTGGAGTAAATACATCTCAAGACAAGCCAAGAAAGACGTAAGCTACTTTACATGACAAAAAAATATAGCCATTACCAATCACAGGTTCAAATGTCCACTGTTCACTTTCTAGCAACTTTTACCGTGTTGGTTCACTAGCAGTAACCAAAAAAGAAAACAGCCATGAAAATTCATTCCCATTGACAGTACTTTGTAATAAACACTACTTTGCAAATGTATTATTTCACTGCTGTTATATTAAAACTTAATTAAATCCCAGTGACTATTGTTTTGATTCTGTTCTTATGAAGTTTCAAGCATTAGGAATTGAGTCATCTCACCTCAAATCACCAATTTCTTTTTTTTAAAGTTTATGCTTGACCATGTCATATCTGATTTTTTCTATGCAGACATGTTATTAAATAAAATGTGCAATATTTTCTTCACAACTGTTTTAATTTTCTGAGTAAAAAAATCTTTAGAGAGGGGTGGGATCATGTTGATTATTGAATTGTTTTCTTTCTGCTGGAGGAATGTTTGACGTGCCAAACCTTAAGAAAAATCAAAGAAAAAAGCAGATTTTTCTAACCAAATTTGCGTCATCAGATCATTGGTTTATTTTGTTCTATTTGAAGCATCATTGATGACTATTTGTACATGTCAGTGAATATCCCAATTCTAGCTACATTATTTCTCAAGTTATGGCACTTCAGCATTACGTCACATATTGCTGTGGGTAAGTCACTAATAGTACTATTAAACATAATTCTGCATGCTGATAAGTGCTTGTGACGAGTCACAGAAGTCAAGTTAAGTGCTTCCTAAAAACAACTACTAGAATGCTGACCCGTTCTGTACTGAACATGCAATCAATTAAACTGCATTATATCAGCATATCTGAGGTGGATACTACTAAGATGGTTAATACTGGTAGCATCATCCTGATAGTTGCTCAGTATGTGTATTGGTCTAACCCTTCTCACCTCTAATGTGCACTCATTATCAACTATACTTTGCAAGAGGGAAGATGAGGGGCCCTTTAATTATTCTGTGGTGGCACACATCGATCTTGAAACTGTGAGACCTTGCATGCCACAAAAAAGCAGATGAGAAAAAAATCATTTGACCTGTCCAGGACTAAATTAATTATCCAATTATTTCTTTCCGAGTATGTGCTGCCCAGATAAATGAAAAGCTATTTACAACAGGGCTTCATGCTTCGGCAAGATAACAAAAGGCCTAGTTGTCACATAATCACTTCACATGGTAAATGATTGGCTCAAAACTCCTGAGACTGCCAGACACAACAGAGCTTTAAGAAGTCATCAACATATTTTACATTTTCTATTCTATAAATCTGATGATAATTTAAAGAATGAAAGCACCCAAAAGAACTGACGAACTGAGAGTAAGACACGTTAGTGGTAATTTCACTGAATAAAATTAGTTTTTGTTTTTGTCACTCATTTGCTGACCCATCCATCTTATGGCCATCTTTAGCCTTTGCAGCCAGTTGTTTCATTAGTATTGCTGCCATCCATTTTCTTTTATCTTGCCTAGGCTGTTAGGAGGTGGGGAAGGAAAAGTATTGCACTTGTGTCTGAAGCCCAATTACACCTTGGCAAGAAGAGGAGTAGCTATGTTTTAATTCAGGGTTTTCACCACAGTGAAGGACACTGGCCAGCAGGGGAATTCATCAGAGCTCTGAAACAATTTGGATGGATCAAAAGTGCTTCACCAGATATTGCCACTCTGCATGGGACTATACATCTCCCCTTGTTCTCCAGGAGTGAGCATATTCTCTCCAGAAAACAAGAAAGGAAAGAATCACATGCAATCTTTTCACTGCTTGGAAAAAAAGTGTCGAAAGGCTGTTGTGTGTCATCTTTCTTTGAATGCCTACATTCATTTTCTCGAATATGCTAATGGAATTCTCTGTTTCTATTTCCCTTTTTTTATGTCCACAGGGTTAATGTTTAAAAAATGACTTAAAAGAGTAGACTTGGCATGTTAAAGATAGAATGAGAAAAGTTAAATTACATGCACGCAATAATCATATTTAAGCTGGACCTCAGCCCAACACATGGGAGGAGGTGAACTTGGCTGCAAAAGTCCATGCTGTATTGTCTGACAGGTACCTGGTAAAAAAAAAAAAAAAGACCTGTAAGATCACATGGCATGTCACTGGCCTCCACGCCTTACAAAGACACCCTGAGGCTTAACTCTACAATGAGAGATGGAAAGAGTGGGGGTGATGAGTCTGGAACATAAACTGTAACCCAGCTCACTCAAGTTCCAACATCAGAGCCGATGTCAAACAGAGGGATAGAGAGTTCAAGTAAAGGAATATAATTACTGTTTTGACGGGTGACCCCTCAGACACACTCCAGCACTAATGTATATTCATGATTGTCAAGTATAAAGACACAAGGTCAGGATGTGCAAAAATTCACACACACTTATATGTAGATACACATTTTATAGAGTAGTTAATCTGTACTTTGATGGCCTGACCCTCTCATAGTGCTGCAAGGCAGGATAAAAACACAAACAGGGTGACCCTAACCATAACCTTGACCTCTCCTTTGAGACCAGAGGCAGAGGATGAGTAGGAGGAGGATCCAAGCATTAAAAAACAACCTGAGGCATTTAATCTCCCTCTCTGCCCTCCAGTATTCACATGAGATCTTCTGAATAAAGGCTGCATGTTAAGGCCCAGCTGACTGGCTCAGTGAGAATTTTATCTTGATGGCCACAGTGACTTTTGGATTTTGTTTTCTGACAAAGGAAAAGCCTCAACTTTGTAAATCTATACACTTGGTTTACAAGCTATGCTGTCAGATTTCTCAGATTTGTAAACCATGCGCACAGATTTGCTAAACACTTCCCTCTTCACAGGACATGAGAACCACATCTGCCAAGTTAATTTATTTGTAATTTTTCCAGTTTATTTAGATTTAAGGGTAGATTTAACACTATATTGTGTTTTGGATTGGACACTTCATGCCTTTCATTGTGTAGAATTGTATTTATTGTGACACTTGTCAGAAGATGATTGTAAATCCCTGAACATGATTTACAATCAAATGGGATTACAAAACTGTGCTGATAAACAGTTTGAGAACACTATTTAAAAATAAAGAGTACAGGCTGTACAAGGCACATTTGATGTAGTGGCGTGTATGAAAGTGTTTTGTTTTTTTTCTGGGTGTGGAATAGTGTAATGGGCTTATTGTGCCATCTGTGGCTGTTGAAAGCAAAGCACCTACTACAATGGCAGTTCTGACCTACTGATAAGAATCACGCTATATTCACACAAATACATTTTCCTTTGATGATGCATGACTTCTGCTATCGTCAGACCTTGCATCCACCAGAGTGTTAAGGTCCCGAAAAGGCAGACTTTTGGGAAATCTGCTGACCCCATTTTAGTTTGAAAGCTTTGTGGTTGTGATATATATACCAAAACAAGAATGATGCAGACACCCATGTTTGCTTTCTGATTGATCTTGATTGTCACTACATGTCATTCCCTTATTTGTAAAACTACAATCGCATGACTGTTTTCCAGACAACAACAGACATTAATCTTTACTCGTGTTTTTTTCTACAACTAAGCAGGGGCCTGTTTCACGAAGCAGGTTCACTGAAAACTCTGAGTTTCTTAACCCTGAAATGAGGGAAACTCAGAGTTTTCCGTTTCACGAAGCGAGGTAACTTAACCCTAAAACAGAGGGGTAACTCTAGCCTGTTTCACAAAGAGGGGTAACTTAAACTCTCGGTCAGTTACCGCAGTAACAGACTCTATGAGTTGAACCTGCTCGCCAGCAAGTTTATCTGAGAAAACCTCGAGTTTCTCTCCGTCTCCGCCCACTTTCAGCCACACACTCTGTTTCATTTCCTCATTCATTCAGTCAGTAAGCGAGCGAGTTTTGGCGTAGAACAGCTTTTATTAACGATCCAGTGGATAAAGGAGCAGCATTACTGCACAGATAATTAAATATTCGTCGGTAGATTGTTATCAGACCGAGCATAAATGTTCTCGCATTTCCGGACAATTATCGGTTTGAGCGGTACTATTTCGTAATCGTTTTAAGTCCATAATCTACATAAACAACCTAATCCGTCCTTACATTTACATTACCAGCCGTAGTCATGCTCTCACATCCAGCAGATATTGTGTGTTGCGCTGCGGTTCTTTGCAAATGGAAGTTTTTATATAATGTCGGAGATGCAGAGCACTACAGTAAGACAACTGTATGGAGGACAGTCAGAAAAGTGTTCCTGGCCCTGAAACAGATTTAACTCATCATTGTGGTTTTCCTGGACATAAACCTGTCAGAACATCAAGGAGGAATTACACGGGATTGCAGGTGAATGATGTAGAGATTTGTTACATTCATTTTAAATCATATTCTGTTAATGACATCGTGCTGCAACCTCAGACTGGGATTAGTCATTTGAATTTCTTTTAGGATTTCCCAGTGCTATTGGCTGCATAGATGCACACACATCCCCATCATAGCTCCCTCACATCATGAATAGGAAGTCCATTCACAGCATAAATGTGCAGATAGGCTACAGGTAGACTGACTACTGTTTCTAAATGTTAAAGACTGCATCATAGTTCAACATCTGTCATTCTCTGCACTGTCCAGATCATATGTGATGCTGCATACATCATTTCTAATGTGGAGGCCACGTGGTCTGGGTCTGTTCATGACTCCAGGATTTATGGAGAGTCTAACCTGAGCAGCAGACTGCAGCATGGTCAGCAGCCTAAAGATTTTCACAATAGAATTCTCTTGTCTCTCTCCTTTAATATACTCTGATGTATCCACTATACATTACAGGAGAGTTTGATGGCCTTCTGCTGGGTGACAGGGGTTACCATGCCAACCCAGGCTGATGACCTCATACCCTGACCCTGAACCAGTCCCCCAACAGAACTTCAACCGGACTCACTGCAGGACCAGGGCCCGGGTGGAGATGACCATAGGCCTGCTGAAAGCTCGTTTCCAGTGCCTACGTCTCCTCAGGGTGACCCCTGAGAGGGCCTGTGATATTACTGTGGCATGTGTTGTTCTTCATAATATTACCACTATTAGAGGAGAGCAACACCCTGCCCTACAAACTGAAGACCCAGATGATGACCCCATCCACCTGCAGCTATCCAGGACAGCAGAGCAGTCAGAGACACCGTATGCAATAATCATTTTAGAGTTGAAGTCACCATCATCACCACCACAGCAAATAAAGATATGATACACATTTCATTTGGTCTTCTTTATTTCCTACAAATAAAAGATATTTCAGTTAATGTTCCAATAGTTAACATAATTCACCTGTGACCATCACCCACCTCTAACTTGTGCTCCAGTATTTCAATTTCCAGATCTGCCCTCCTAATCTGTTTTTTTGATTTTTCTCAGCAAATGCAGTTTGTAAATCTGTTTTACTGATAACTGGGAATACATAGAGGACATTCAATTATACAGTTGCACGTGAATTCCACAGAATGAAGCTCTGGTGTTTCCTGAACATCCATGTCACTGTGTCAGTCTGTGCAGTGGACGTTGAGGAACCATCCTGCTGCTGTCCAGCCATGCTCTGTTAAAAAGGATGAGAATGTGCAATACTTCAGTGGAGGCTAAATGTCACACTCTATATTCCACCCAAAATGTGAATGGGAAGAGAACTATCAGTAACATACCTTTGTATAAAACTTAAACTAACATTTGAATAAATCTTTGGAGTGTTGCCTACTTACAATTACAAGGTCTGTTGTGGTGGGAAGTGGTCAAAAGACAAAAAAAGACACAAAGGGAACTAAATGATCATATATATATATATATATATATATATATATATATATATATATATATATATATATATATATATATATATATATACATGCATCCATGACCTTTTATACCACCATTTTACAGGCATCTGCTTTCTTTCTGTTGGCTGAGCAGAAGTCTATGTTAGTTTAAATAGGCTTAATTATTTAACAGAACATGATATGGATGCAGACATTTAGGCTATGTGTGGATAAAACAACTGCACAGTCAAACAGCCACTTAATATTTAGGCTACACTGTAAGTAATTACCAGGATTTTACAATATTCAACTGTACTTTTACACAGTAAATTGCTGTACTATCACTTTACAGGATTTAACTTTAATGTTCACAATATAAGACTGTAATTTCTAAATTTACTATAAAACCAGTGTCACTACAGTAAACTGCTGTGATATTTGCTGTTTTGATTATTACCAGGATTTCACAGCATTTTATTGCATTATTCCACTGCGAAATACTGTATTAAGACTATCCACTGCAAAAACACAGCAAAATCCATGAACCGCGCTGAATTGTGGGACCTGCCGCGGATTTTCAAGATTTTAACGGTTGATGCCACCAAGAAAAAGAAGTTGGTTCTGCATATTCTGTCAAGGTAGTTTACCCTCGATTTCCACCTTTGCTTTCACTACATATTGCTATTTTGAACGAGTGTGATGTTCGCCATATTAATTCCTCTTTTCTCTGACGCTTTTTTTTTCAACACAGTCAATGCTGTTCCTGTGAATAGCCTTGTGACGCCCATCTCACCGAAGGCTGCGAGTAACGGCAACCACACCAAGGATTAACCTTAACACGGTTAGTTGGGTGGATTAACTGTTTCTGTGAGCTATAAACCAGTGATGTTTTGCATCGCGGTAGAGTGAATCTTTGCTCCACATTTGATTTGAGACTGTGGCTGTGGTAGTAGATGCCGTGATTTCTTATATATATTATAACACGCGCCCCATTTTTTCATGTTTTTTTTTTTTTTTTTTTTTAGGAAAACACTGTACTCAAATACATGGGAGCGCCCTGTGTTAACACGTGAGTGGTACCGTAACACCAGAATTAAATGATTGATTATTACTATATACGAGACATTACAGTCGTTGGTTTGATACGCTAGCTGACGTTTCTCTTGCATCTTGCGTGTAAAATTCTTTGTACAGCAGCACCTAATATAACGTCAGGTGATTTTATGCCCATTTCACATATCTATCAACGGCTTGTAACCATGGTGTCTGTCTTTGAAGCAACGTTTTTTAAAGCCACCAAATGATGGAATAAAAAGTTGATACTGTAGCTTAGGCCATTAACCTGCTGCATATGCTCTAGTTTATATAGTTAGATTTGCATTGGTTTTCCTGGTTCTTTGTAGTTGAAGAGATTTTGCTGCAGGATATCGAATCCATTTTCCTCTTTACATAACCACCCACAACATATATTGTTGTTATTATTATTTTTGCCTGTTATTTCCTTTTCTAGTTTATTAATTCTATTGTTTTGGTGAATAATGTTCCACTGTAAATTTAGTGGGTGTGTTTATGAGACTGAGAATGTTAGTCACTTTATTAAGCACATAAAGCTGCACAGCAACACTCCCAATTATCACTATCAGTGTGGTGTGCCTGACTGCACAGTGATGTACCACAAAGCCACTGTTCTACAAACGCATATGTATAGAGAGCACAAAGCAGTTGGATTGCAATGCAAGCAAGTGGACACAGCCTTAAAGTGTATGGCTCAGTCTTATGCATTCAAGAGTGATACTGTAACCTCTCTTATAAAGCATTTGAAAACACACACAAAAGATGGATTGGAAATCAAATGTCCATTCAGAGGCTGTGACTGCAGCTTCACAGTTTCATCCAGTTTTGACTCACACATTTCCAGGAAGCATAGAGGTAGACGTGTAGAGGATCTAATTGATTCAGTTCTACACAAGTCTGTTCCCACAGAGCCTTTGAGTGAGCCTGAACCGGGGCCCTCATGTTCAGACATTTCTGATAAACAACATGAACCAGAAGTGCCATTTGCTGTGGATGAAGCCCTATTTTTACATAATCTTACACTTCTCTACTTGAAATTACAGGCTAAGTTATTGCTACCAGTAAGTACCATTCAAACAATCATTGAGGACTTTCAAAATGCTCATGAAATTTGCCTGTCACACATGTTTAACACTCTGAGTGAAAAATTGAAGGTTCTTGGAATTCCTGAGACCACAATAAGCAACATTATTGATGAAATTAACAGTGAGGATCTACTCAAGCTCTATAACACAGGAGCTCTGAGCACGGATTTTAAGAGGAAGAATGCTTTTAAAAAGAGTTTCCACTATGTTGAGCCTGTGCCTGTATTCTTGGGAAATGATGAAAATGGTAAGGAGTGTTTTGCTCAATATGTACCTGTACAGGAAACATTGGCTGCACTGTTCAAAAGTGAGTCTGTGCGAGAACAGTATGCCGCAACGCGTGTGCAACCCTCCACCGTTAATGTCTATCAGGATGTTAGGGATGGAGAGGTAGTTACAAGTAATCTTCTGTTAAAAGCTGAGCCGTCCTCAGTTGGCGTGATACTATACCAAGATGCATTTGAGGTTGTTAACCCGCTTGGTTCAGGAAAAAAAAACACAAAGTGTTGGCTGTGTACTCAACTCTGACTGACATTTTGCCTCACAACAGATCCACTTTAAATCAAATGCAACTTGTCCTCCTATGTAGGGAGCAGGACTTTAAGTACTTTGGGATGAACAAAGTTTTGGAACCACTTATCAAGGACCTTAAAGTCCTAGAGGAGAGAGGTATTGTGACAAGTGACGGTAGTGTTGTAAAAGGTCCATTGGTTGCCATTTCAGGAGATAACTTGGGATCCCATTCTATTGGGGGCTTTTTAGAAAATTTCAGCCGGGCTGACTATTTCTGTCGCTTCTGTGAGGTAGACAGAGCGGCATTTTTGAACGAACCTCTGTTGTGCGGTACCCCCAGAACAGCACAAAGTCACTTGCAACATCTAACAACTACTGTTACTGACTCGGTATGTGGCATAAAGTGTGACTCTCCTTTTAACCAGCTGGCTCATTTTCATGTCTGTCAACCTGGCCTTCCACCATGCTTAGGTCATGACTTGTTCGAGGGTATTGTCTCTTATGACCTTGCATTGTTCATCAGCAATTTAGTCAAGGAGAAGCATTTTACTTACCTGCAACTGAATCGGTGCAAGAACCAATTCAAATACCAAGGAAATGATGGCTTTGACAAACCAGCAGATGTCCTCCCTGGAAGTGAGAGATTAAGTGGGCATGCAGTTCAAAACTGGTGCCTTCTCAGAGTGCTACCTCTCTTGGTGGGAGACAGGATTAAGGATCCTTGTAACAATGAGGTTTGGCAGCTTATTTTGCAGTTAAGGGAGATAGTGGAACTTGTCTGTGCACCAGCCATTACAGCAGGTCAAGTAGCCTATCTGAAAGTCATCATTGAAGAATACATATACCACAGGAAAAAGCTCTTCCCTGGTCATTCCCTGAAGCCTAAGCACCATTATTTGTGCCACTATCCAGAGCTGATCATACACTTTGGCCCACTTATTCGCCTGTGGACTCTCAGGTTTGAAAGTAAACACACATTTTTCAAGCAATGTGCCAGAAAATTACAGAACTTCAAAAGTATTTGCAAAACTCTGGCCGAGAGACACCAACTTCTGCAAGCCTATTTGAGTGCAGGCAACCTTTTTCCTCCACCTATACAAGTAGAAAAGGGTACAGAGTTTTATGTAAATGATTACAATGACAAGCTCAGGGCATCTGTTGCCAGTTACGAGTTCGAGTCACAGTCTGCCGTGGCTTGTAACAGTGTCACAGTTAAAGGCACTCTTTACAAAAAAGGAATGTTTGTTTTACTTGGGAACAGTGATGGAGAACTTTATGCTGGGGAAATATACCTAGTCATTATTTGCCATGACTGTGTGCACTTTGTGACAGAGAAACACACCTATGTAAAGTTGAGTGACATGGGCATCTACTGTGAGTTAGGCACAGCCCAAGAGCATTATGTTTGCATCAAGCATGATGATTTGCTTGACTACTATCCTCTTCCAGCTTACAAAGTGTTTGACCTGTCACTAATTGCTCTTCACCATTCTTTTTCAGAGGCAGTTAAAACAGGCAGGTGACGAAAGCAGACAGGACATCTCAATAATGGAGCAAGCTGTTGAGGTAAAAATAACTTTAGGTTGAAAGAAAAAAAGTGTATGGTGTATAATTTGATGAGGCATTTGGTGGAGTATCAAACTACATTATTCTGTTATATTCATAAATGACCACAAAGTTGCTGTCTATTTTATATAACTTGTACCTCAACATTATTGGAATGCACTCAGCAGCCATATTTTATATTTCTAAAGTATATTTTGTTGAGCTGCAGTTCAAAGTGTCTATCTTACAATTGGAGTCAAATCCAGAGTGACACACAGTGTGTTTAGAGTCTAAAAGTTATGGGAGTGGAACAAACGTATGCTTTATTTTCTATTTTCATACTACAGTTTAAACTCGATAAATTGGCATATTTAACTTTTTGAGATGGCTCCTACCTTTAATTAATGAACAGAGGTATTGCAACTGGGAACAAACTGAGATGGGAATACTTTGTCTTAGTGATGGCACTCTTAGGGTCCCGACTGTTATAATAAATAAAGCTCCATTGAGTGAAGACTGTACATTGCTGTAATCAATTTGTCTGTCACTCTCTCTGGTCTTAAAGAACATGAATCGTGAAGAGATAGAGGAAGCCATCTCAACACATCTACCTGGCCTGTCTGTTCAAACTCTTACTTCCCTGCTGGAGGTGTTGGAAGAGCTTGGTGTTGAGAGTAGAGCAGACCTTGTTTTAGTTCAAGAGAATGATCTGGTGAAATGCCTTCGACCAATCCAGTGCCGTAAGCTGCTGAATGGCCTCAAGAATGAAGGTAAATACGCATTTAGACACTGCCATAAGAACATTGACCAAATGCACCACCAATATCAAATTACAGTTTAAGCTTTTGGATAATTTTTATTTTTATTAGAGCATGAGTGGGTCATGATGAACATTTGACCTATGACATCAGCAAAATAGCACAAATTGCTTCATGTAATTAGTTTATTAATTTACTCTTTTATTTTAGCAATATATTTATCTCATGCCTTACATTTACTTGTTGATATTTTTTTGTCCTCCAACCTCTAGCACTTCGAACAGTTGAGATCGAATATGCTGCTGTCCCTTCTTTACCTCTCATAAGTACTCCTGATCCCCCATCCTCGAGTTCGGCAAGAAGTTCAAGCTCCTCTGTGCCTTCATCTCCACTGGCTGGCAGGCCATGGTATATAGACTTTCGGGTCAGATGGGACAGGATGACAGCATCAATTCGAAAAGCATTGTCAAATCAAGCAAGACCATCACCAGGGGACAGAAAATACATGGTGAGGGCAGTTGTTGACCAGATGTTTGAGCATGATCTCAACCCAACAAGAGCAATATGTCACAGCATTGCCTGGAGCATTGTACGTGACTACCCTAAATGTTTTGCTGATGTCGGGAAGAAAGGTGATATTGTTGGAGATGGCAGTCACTCTCTTCTCCAACAAATTAAAGCAAGAGTGGAATACAAGAACAGAAAGAATACCCTTGCGCGGCATCGCAGAGAAAAAAGGCCGCGCACTGCAGTGGTAGAGGGGGGCAGACTAATGGCAAGAGGCCCTGTGGATCAGTACGGCTGTGTAAGGTGGAGTCCCACAGAACTCCCATCTGGAGAAACTATGGAGAGCTTGTATGAAATCAAAAAGCAACTGTCCAACATCTACTCGGAGAAAGGAATGGGTGGGGCAGAGACAGCAGAAGCTCTGATGGAGAAGACATATGTTATCCAACGCCAGTACCTCAACAGTGTCCCTGCACCAACAGTTGCAGAGATTCAGGAGGAGTGGCCTTTTCTGTTTTCGCAGAGAGGCCTTTACATCCACTTCAGCCTACTGACAGATGTCGCCTTCCTCGATAAAATGCAAGAGGCCATAAACAACAAAGGCAGTACCATCATTCGGTTCTGCCAGGAACTCAGCCGTCATCCCTCAATTGAGGAAATCCTGGCTAAATACGAGCCAGAGACATCAGACAAGGCTGTGTGTGTCCTTCTGCTCCTGATGGCATACTTCAAAGAGCCCAAAACCTCCATCATGCTTGAGACTGATGTAAGTTGTTAAAAAGATAAGTAAGCATGTTTTGATTACATTAGTAATCAGTACTGGTATCTTTAAGACTTGCATGCATTTAACCTTTGTGCACCCTGTAATTTTTGATAACACATATGAGCAGTGTTTCTTAACCTTTTTTGGCTTCAGTACCCCCTTTTGTCTGATGTCTTAATCCAAGTACCCTAAGGCCGTAGGCAAATAGTCAAAGAGCGCCCTCCAACTTTGGGCAAAGTTAGTCTTATTTTGTGTCATTATGACACATAATGTTCCAACTGATGAATCTCTAAATCAGTGAGGCCAGTGAACTGACAACTGTGCACCATGCACAAACTGTGGTGCAACAGATGTATGATACAGTTATCTTATTTTACAGCCATGTACCACTGCCGCTGATGTGCAAAGGACGCAGGTGCTGCCAAACACCCCCTGCTTGATTGTACAAGGTACTGTTATTTGGATTTTATCTTGATATTTGTAGGGAATATGTGAAAACTGAATATTTTATAAATGATCAAAAATGTATTACATAAGTTTACATATTGTAACTTGCTGACTGGTGTGTTGAGCATGTTTTTGCTCAATTTTGTATCTTATGTCCATCTCTTATGAGTCTGATCTTTTCTGATTATTTTTTCTTTCATCATTCAATGTTGCTAGTCATCTAAATGAAACATTCAGCAGTCCACATCCTTATGACAGTACATATCTGTTCATTTCAGGTGACCTGATGAAGCCAAGGGCGTGGATGCTGTCCATTGAGGAACAAGTACTGATGGGACCACACAGCAACATCTTGAGCGGGTTGGCTGCGCTTTTTGCCAGCTTCTACAATCTTAATCTCCAGTACCCTGAGAAAAGTTCATGCACTTTAGAGTTTATTCAGAGGTATGTTAATTTTAAAATTAACATTTTATTGGCTTCCTCTGTTCACACCCTTGCTTAAGGGGAAATTTCACTCAAAAATGAGAATCTAACACATACACACACTAATGCACACTATGGGACAAAAATGTCTACTAAGGGTATAACTATGAGTGTGTTTTTTTATTTAAAAACTGAAACTACAAAAAAACTAATTATGCATCAAAATCAGTCTTGTTACCAATCTTTGACATATCCAAGGGTCTGATACCACATAAAAAATCTCTTGTCTCCGATCACTTTTATATTGAAAATCAGCCGTTTTCGGTCATTTTCAACATCTAAAACAGATATAAACACCAGATTATAGATCCTTTAAGGGTATAAATGAATGCATTTTTTGAAAAAAATTAAAAACCAAGTTTTGACAAGTTACATAAAATTAAGCATCCCAGCCAAAAGTCATACAGTGAAAGTTATGGCCAAAAAATAAGGGAAAATTTCCCTCAACGGACAAAAAGTCCAGAGGGTTGATAAAACATAAAAGATCACCTGATATTAATGCTTTATTGATTATTTGATTTACAGATGCTTCTTGAGTATCAACCCAGAAACGGGCTCCAAGGCAAAGAGGAAGCGTGGAGGCATCAACCCACATGTCAGCACATTGATGAGGAAACTTGTGGACTTTGAGTGGCAGGCAATGTAGACGGAATGATTTTTTTTCTTTAACAACTTAAGGGTATCCCTTTTTGTTTGTCATGACCCCTGGATTCCGTTTGACAGCCATTTTGATTTCATGTACATTTGAATAGCAAAAAACACTAATTTTCACTATTCCTGATCCAGACAACATGTTTATTACTTTATTGTTTAAACACTGGAAAACACCGGTTATGGTCTTCAACCTGATACAACCACGCTGATATCTGTTAACTTTTTCAGCATGAAAACATCTTAAAAGGACATCTTTAGACCACCACATTACAAATAAGAGCCAACAGAATCTATTTCTCCTGTCTGACTTTGAGTGGTTTTACTGTTGCACATTTTTGCTGTTGCACATTTTATATTGAGTCATTTTTAAAAGTGTTTGTTGAGATATTTACATTTTGTTCAGAATATGTAGGCATGTTTGCCTAGGGAACCTATGTCTCCTACTTGTTTTATTTTGAAATTGTTTTGGGCATGGGTTCTCAAAGTGAGAGCCATTGGAGGCATTTTCTGGCAGCTCATGATGAGCCAAGGCAGTGGTTCTCAAATAGTCCAGTCTTAGTACCCAAATTCAAAGTTGCATCCCAAAAAAAATTAAATTTATTTCACAAAAAAAGATGTGCAGTAATACACAATCCCTTCATGCACAAATGAAAAGTGCTTTAAAAAATTGAGAACAATCACAATAATGTTTTAAAAAAATATATGAGAAAATGTCGTCTTTATATTATTATTTTAATACAAAATTAGATGCTACTATAGCACATTTTAACCTTTTTTAAGGACTAACTTCCCCACAGAATTCTTCACTGAAAACTTAGTCTTCATATTTCATACAAAGTTAGGCACAATTTTGCCTCTTTTTTAAACAAAACTTTATGTAATATAAGAACTAACTTTTCCATGGACTTACTATAACAAAGTGACATGTGAGTTTTTTTTTCTTTGATGGCCCTCAATCTAATGTTGGGTCCCTAAACTGGCCCTCAGTCATTCAAACTTTGAGAACCCTGTTAAACTGTTTATAGCGCTGTAGGTGTTTATTTTATTCAATATAATGCAGTGAAATGTAACATGTATTCTATTGTTCACATTTTTTTCATACTGGCTTGACCAAAAAAAGGCATGTCTGCCATGTTCCTGTTAAATTTAATTGCACTTTGCACGTACTGTAAGCAGTTAGATTAAAAAGTTAAAAAAAAACAAATTATCATTTTTTTCTGTTTTCTTCTTTTATTGAGCATATGAAAGCATGGTTGTGTAGGTGCAGTAAAATCACAATTAACAAGTGAATTTTACAATATCTTACAGTGTGAATTAAATTGAACTTTTACTGTAATTCATTGTAAATATTTTCACAGCAATTTACTGTATTTATTTCACAGTAATTTACAGTAAGTCCACAGCTAAATACTGCTGTATTACTGTAATTCCTTGGGCATGGCAACCGTGAATTTACAATAAAGTGTTGTTGTTTTATTGTAAAATACTGTGAAACATTTACAGTAAACTACTGTGAATGAATTACAGTAAATTGCTGTGAAAATATTTACAGCGACTTGCTGTGAAAGTAATGCAATTATTAGCCAATAATTTACTGTAATTTTACAGTGAAAATTCTTACAGTGTACTTTACAATGTAAAACATGATCAACCTGAAGTACCTCCATGAGATAATGCCGAGGTCTGACCTATTTGAACAATGTTTTTATATTTCATCTTAAGCTGCTGCCCCGTGCGCTTCTCCCCCGCGAGATTTCCCCTAAATGAAATAACTCAATATTCTACCATTCAGACAGTTATTCCCTGTAATATTATTACGATTACAAAGGACTACATTTAAACTTACGCATTGATCCGGGCAGCAGTGTTCTCCATGCTGTCTCTCTCTTTTGCAGCTGCAGCGGTGTTGCACTTCTTTCTAAAATCGTGTTCAAACTCGCCATATGAGCGCGTTAAAAACTTCCAGTTCAAAAATGCAGCCTTTCGCTTCCCCGTTTCCATGGTGACTCGTCGAATTGGGGTTCTATTGATGCTGTCTTTTCAGAGTTGCGGTACACGCGCGTAACTCCGGGTCAACCTACACCGAGTTAATTAACCCAACTCATATCAGCCGTTGTGAAACCGAAAACTCAGAGTTTTCTATTTCAGAGTAGATCAACTCAGAGTTGCAGAAGAAACTCAGAGTTTCTTGAACCTGCTTCGTGAAACAGGCCCCAGGTCATCTCTCACCTAATAAAACCCACCCAAAATAAAAACCTGGACGACCGTTTCTGTTTCAATTTGACAAGATGTTGACAAAAGTTTGCTTTTCTTCACCAGTGTTAAAAACAGGAATAAAACATTAAAACAGAAGTTCATTAAAGATGTTGATAAATAGTTAAAACACAAGAAATAAATAGGTATATTTAGATTATCTTAGGTATTTTTGTTGACAACTTAAACAGCCAATGGCTGTATAGCTCAATGTCATTATCAGCCAATCAGGTAGGGGTCACCTCCGTCCTGCTCCTGAGCTGTGCTTGCCCTGTACCAGTGTTGCCAACTTAGTGACTTTCTCGCTAAATCTAGCAACTTTCCAAAGCCTCCTGGCGACTTTTTTTTTGTCAAAAGCGACTAGCGACTTTTTCTGGTGTTTTAGAGACTCTGACATGAAAGCTCGGAACGTTCTGCAGCTACTGTCCTCAACAAACCGCAGGTGCTGCTGTGAGCTCCTCCTCGTCCCAAAGCACTCACAAGTGGTCCGTGTAGGACAGGGGTCTGCAACCTTTAACACTCAAAGAGCCATTTCGACCCGTTCCCCACAGAAAAGAAAACAACGGGAGCCGCAAAATCCTTTTGGCATTTAAAATGAAGACAACACTGCATATATCACTTTTTTACCTCTATGCCCTTGTAACATTGGATTTATGTAGGATTATGTTTGTTTACATTTACTTTATTTTGTTTATTAATTTGGTGTTTATTTATATGGTGTATTGAATTTTATTTCATAGATTATTTGAATTATTTGATAGTTTTTTGTTTTGTGTTTCCTCATTGCCATGTTCAGTTGGTTCCGGTTTTGTTTTGTTTCTGGTACGACCGCTTTAGAGTGAGACACAGAGAGAGTGAGCGCGTGTCGGAGAGTTGGTCGCAGAAGTAGTATCAGCATGTGTATTAGTATTACAAGTTGTAGTAGCAGTGACAGTATCAGCAGCAGTAGCTGGTGTATTACCACTACTACTACTAGTAGTCGCATTACTATTAATACCACCAATACTACCAATTGTAGTTATAAAGCCTAATTCATATATATCCAGATTAGATCTATGTTATTCCTCCAAACCCATTTTATGATTGGGATTACAGGCAATTCTTTAGGACTGCTCTCAAATAGTTGAAATGTTACTAAACAAGGTTATACTAAATTAAATAACTCTGGTCTCCAGTATATTGGCTGATTCTGTTCTTTGTTCTTAATTTATTAGCATGATTTCTTTTTAAATATGTTGTTGTGTACATACTTATTTACTTCTCTGTCTATTTTTTCTTTACTCCATGTAGGTTTCCCAAAGACTATGGGTTGAGGAAGAAGTGGGAAACAGCTCTGAGGAGAGAGGGGTTTGCTGTAAATATATAGCAGCCTAGAGAGAGATATAAATAAATAATAATTAATTCTGTTGTTTATTGTAATTGTGTTATTTATTGTAAATGTAAATAAACTCTATCCTGTTCTAGTCTAGTTCCTTGTTATATGTATATAAAGGCCTAGACAGATACATATATAAATAAATAATAATAAATTAATATTAATAAGAGATAACATTACATTTGCAATTAAATCTTTTGATCTCAAAACATTTTCTACACATCTAAGTATTTACATTTATATATGTAATGGCTGAACTGAAAAGATTCCCTGGCCTCTGGACCTAAATAATAAGATAACTAAAATTGCAGGCGACATTTGTAGGAAGCCTTTTTCAGGGCTTTCTTTTTTTTCCAGATCAAACATTCTTTATTAATAGCACGTTTTGACGCTGACAATAAAGTAGACCACACGACTTCCTGTTTGGCCTCGGAGAGATGTAGACGTACGTCTGAGCCTCTCGTCAGCACCTATATAATTTCTTTCAGCAGAACAATTTTATTTTTCATATAGTGCAACAGCAGTGTACACCGACATCAGGGATTTCCATATTGAGTGCTTTTTATGGTTTATATTGGGCTGCCACGCATTAGAGCAACCATGCCGTCGGACACGAAGAAGAATGCTAATGCTAAAGCTAAAGCTACAGAACATGGAGAAAGTTCAGAGCAATCTGCCATACTCCATGCTATTGCAGATCTAAGGACTGAACTTTTGGCAAAGATCGACGAGAGATCGCGGATGCAAACAGATGAGATGTCAAAGCAGATAAGTGCATTGCGGGACGAACTGATTGCATCTATCGATCAAGCTAATGCTAAAGCTAACCTCTTGGACGAGCGCACCTCGAGTTTAGAGGAAGCGGCGAACACACACTCGGACAAGATCGCAGACCTGGAACAACAAGTTGCAGAAATGAAAAAGGAAATCTCGAGTTTATCCTACAAAACTGAGGACCTTGAGGCGAGATCACGGAGGTGTAATCTACGTATTTTGGGGGTTAAAGAAGGCCGTGAGACTGGGTCTAAACCGAGTACATTTATTGCGGAGCTCCTCCGCAATGCCTTGAAGTTGGATTTTCTGCCCATGATTGACAGAGCACACCGCACCTTACAGCAGCCCCCAGCAGAAGGTCAGCCACCGAGGGCGTTTGTAGTTAAGTGTCACTACTTCCAGGAAAAAGAAGCAATACTACGAGGGGCCATTTCAACGCGGAAACCAGTGTCTGTCGACGGAGACCGCATCGGCGTGTTCCCCGACTACACACAAGCCGTAGCCCGACGCAGAGCTGCTTTTGGCCCAGCGAAAAAACTTTTGCGGGAGTGCGGAGGAGTGAAATACGGACTCTTATACCCCGCAAGACTGAGAATTACAACTGCAGATGGCATCCAGAGATTCTTCACTGACCCAGATAAGGCAACAACTTTCGTGAAAGAACTGGCTGCACAGTAAGACCTGCACATGCTGAGATTCAATGGAGGGTTTACTACAGGACTGTTTATGCAGGTCTACAGAATATAAATAAGCTCTACATGCCTCACATTTGTTCTAAACCTATGTAAGGTTCTTCTAATGTTACGTTTCTAATAATTTAACTTTATTCTATACTTTGCTTTTACCATTAATGCATTACTTTTATTTTCTGAAGACATGGAGTATAGACGTGCATATGCAAATATCAGTCTATACGTATATGCTTTTATATTATTTCTAATTTACCTCCTTGACATTTACAAAATGTTCCAGATATAATTTTAAATTGGAAACGTAGCCATTTAATTTGTTTAAGAGTATTGTTTTGTATTTAATCTAAATATATTCAAATAATATTATTTCTATACATTTAATCTACTTTTTTTTTTTTTTTTTTTACATTTCTTAACTTACATTCTTGTTGCATCTCCGACTATTTTCCTTTTGTATACACATTTGTGCACACTGCTGGATTCAGATGTGTTTTAGTTCTGCTGATGTTTAAAGTTTTTGTTCTTTAATTTTACATAGGTGTTTGATAGGGGGGTCTCAGCCACACTAGGTAAGTGCTAACGGTTTCTTAGATGCTTAATGGTGGCTTGGGAGGTAGGGGGGGTGCAGTCTCTCGTTTGGGGAGAGACCGGCAAAAGGGAGTTATGTTTAAGTTTAATGTTTACATTTCGAACTCTGTTTTTCTTTCTTTTTTGTACTTTTATTCTTCTCTTTCCCCCTCATCTTCCTATTTTCCAGAGAGGAAACTGCTGAACTATGCTTATCTATTCATTTCTCATCAGTTTATAGAAAACTATGGGCCCTCCTGGTGGAACGAATAAACCAGTAACCAAAATCATCAGCTGGAATGTGAGGGGACTCAACCATCCAGTAAAGAGGAGCAAGGTGTTCTCCCATTTGAATAAACTTAAAGCAGAGGTAACGTTTTTACAGGAGACTCACCTTCACACCAAGGATATTTCAAAATTAAAGCAAAATCACATTTCACAGATTTTCCACTCTGAATTGAACTCAAAGTATCGAGGCACAGCTATTTTAATAGGCAGGAATGTGCAATTCACTCATGATAGAGTAATGGGCGATAAAAATGGGAGGTACATAATTGTTCAGGGTAAGCTTTATAACACGCCAGTGGTGCTTGTCAGTGTGTATGCTCCCAATTGGGATGACTCAAACTTTTTTAGAGATTTATTTTGTAGAATTCCCAATCTGGGCACGCACCATTTAATTTTGGGAGGAGACTTAAATACGACTCTTGCAACATTGGATCGATCCAAAACAACAACAAGTCCTCTATCCAAATCTGCGACTATTATAAATACATTTTGTCAGGCTACAGGCGTTTTCGACCCGTGGAGATTTAAAAATCCCACTTCCAGGACTTATTCCTTTCACTCTGCAGTGCATCAAACCTACACAAGAATTGACTATTTTTTGTTAGGTCAAGAGTTGCGTGCACTGACAAAAACATGTACTTATGAAAGTATAGTAATCTCAGATCATTCCCCCGTTATCCTTGAGCTTTATCTTCAAAATAAAACCACACCTCAATGTAACTGGAGGCTTAATCCCTCTCTGCTCTCAGATGAAGAGTTCGTCAAATTTATTGCAACACAAATCGATTTCTTCTTGGAAACTAACAATATACCCGGCACAAACATTTTAACTCTGTGGGAAACTCTTAAAGTGTATATACGAGGTCATATAATTGAATACACAACCCGAACAAATAGAGACAAACTGAAGAAATTTAGAGAGTTGACCGACCAAATTCGAGCAGTTGATGAACAACATTCCGCCTCACCCACAGTTCATCTTTGTAAAGAAAGAATAGCGTTGCAGACAGAATTCGATCTTCTTGCCTCAAATGAAGCTAGCGAAAAATTCTTGAAATCTCGTCACAATTATTATGAACATGGAGAGCGGGCAGGTAGATTGCTGTCACACCAGCTACGACAACATTCGGCTGCAAATTTTATAGCTGAAATTCAAACGCAAAATGGTGAAAGGAAGTTCTATCCGAACGATATTAATGATCAATTTAAATTATTTTATTCTTCCCTTTATACCTCAAATTTGACAGGTCGTTGTGATTTCATAGATAATCTACAGTTCCCTACGATATCTGAGGAGGAGAGGAAGTATATAGAGAAACCATTGACCGAAGTTGAAATCAGAAATGCTATAAAATCTATGAAAAACAGAAAGACGCCTGGCCCAGATGGATACCCAATCGAGTTTTACAAGATCTTTGCTGGAAAATTGATACCATTGTTAGCTAATGTTTACGAAAATGCCCTTAAAAATGGAAAACTTCCCCAATCAATGACCCAGGCCACTATTTCGGTGCTCCCTAAAAAAGGTAAAGATCCCTTAAAATGTGAATCCTATCGCCCAATAAGTTTACTTAATTGCGATTACAAAATACTCACAAAAATTCTATCAATGAGATTAGAACTAGTTGTACCAACTGTTGTTAACCGAGACCAGACAGGTTTTATAAAGGGAAGGCAACCTTTTCATAACCTCCGACGTCTTTTCAATATAATTTACTCTGGACACTCATCTACCACGCCTGAAGTCGTGATCTCATTGGACGCACATAAGGCTTTTGACTCAATTGAATATGAGCACCTTATTCGGACATTAGGTAAATTTGGATTCGGCACAACTTTCTTATCATGGATCCAAACGCTATATTCATTACCTCAAGCAAGAATTAGGACGAATAACATTAACTCCTCTTATTTTGCCCTTCAAAGAGGCGTGAGGCAGGGCTGTTCCCTATCACCCCTTCTCTTTGATTTGGCCATTGAGCCACTCGCCATAGCATTACGTGCCTCAGACAGCATACATGGAATTTCGAGGGGGGGTATAACCCACAAAGTCTCACTTTATGCGGACGACTTGCTGTTGTTCATTTCACTCCCCGAGATCTCAATTCCGAATAGTCTCGAGATAATTACTCAATTTGGCAGGTCATCAGGCTATAAAATTAATGTCTCCAAAAGTATATTATTCCCGATTAATGAATTGGCCAAAAATTGCTCCTATGATAGATATCAATTTAAAATAACACCAGATCCAATGCCTTATCTCGGTATCCATGTTACACATAACTATAAAGACCTCTTCTCAGCTAACTTTGGATTATTATTGAGTCAAATCAAAGAAGATTTAAAACGATGGTCCTCTTTACCCCTCACGCTAGCAGGACGCATTAATTCAATAAAGACGATAATTCTACCAAAAATGTTGTATCTTTTTCAAGTTATCCCGATCTTTCTGTCCAAATCATTCTTTAAAGAACTTAATAAACATATTACTACTTTCATTTGGAATAAAACTGTACCTCGTGTACGTAGAGCAGTACTTGAGAGACGGAAGGAAGAGGGCGGGCTCGGCCTACCAAATTTCCTTAATTATTACTGGGCAGCAAATATTTACAAACTGAATATCTGGTTTAATACAAATGGAGACAGTCCGATTTGGTTTTTAATGGAACAACATGCATGTCCATCTGTATCCTTGTCTTCACTGATCTGTGCTCCCTTACCACTGGCTATGAGTACATACACTAAAAATGTGGTTGTTCAGGCAAGCCTCCGAATTTGGCACCAATTCCGCAAACACTTTAAAAGTACACATGCCTTAATGTCAATGCCACTGACTAAAAACGCCCTTTTTAAGCCTTCCCTCATAGACGCAGCATTTCTTACCTGGTCCAGAAAAGGCATAAAATCAATAGGAGATCTTTTCATCGAGGGCAACTTTGCCACTTTTGAATACCTATCCAAAAAATTTAATTTACCCAAAAATAATTTTTTTAGATACCTTCAAGTAAGGGACTTTGTTCGTACCCAATTTCCGTCATTTCCAGCTAAACCACACCCAAAAGTAACTGATGAAGTCCTAGACTCCAAACTCCAAAAAACCCGCGCTGTGTCACGATTGTACCAAATTCTCCAAGCCGCAAACTGCCCCTCACTTTCGCCTCTTAAAAACCAGTGGGAAGAAGACTTAGGATTAAATCTCACAGACGAATTATGGCAAAGAGCTATTTGCAAAATATATACCTCTTCCATATGTATTAGACACAGATTAATACAATTCAAAGTGTTTAACCGTTTGCATTTATCCAGGGCGAAATTAGCAAAAATATATGCTGATGTTGATCCTAAATGTCAGCGTTGCCAGCAGTCTCCAGCTTCCCTGGCACATATGTTCTGGCTTTGCCCACGCTTACATTTGTTTTGGACCGAAATTTTTAACACATACTCCCACATCTGTAAAACGAAAATTGACCCTGACCCGTTCTTGGCCATTTTTGGAGTGGCACGTAATAAAAACATTTCCAAAGCTCAAACGCAATTGTTAGCATTTTCCTCTTTGCTGGCTCGTCGACTAATTCTCACACAGTGGAAATCTAATGTACCCCCAAAACATTCACGATGGGTTACTGATGTGATGTCTTCTCTTCAAATTGAGAAAATTAGGTGCATCGTTCAGCAAGAAAGATTCAAAAAGGTATGGCAACCTTTCTTAGATTACTATAGCAGTGTTTTTGATGCAAACTCTTTGACTGAATAGTTCCCCTCTCTCTCTTACTCCTTACTTTTCTCTCTCTCTCTCTCTCTCTCTCTCTCTCTCTTTTTCTTCTTTTTCTCCTCTCTTCAGGTTACAGCCTGACTGTCCTTTTAATTCCTTTAATCTTTCTATTTCACTGTTTCCTATTTTATGTGTGTGTGTTTTTTTTTTCTTTTGCTTTTTGATGTTATATAAGTCAATCTCAGGTTACAATGTCGTGTTTGGACTCTGCTATGCCAGGCGTGATATCTGTTGTCGAAAGTGTGCAACATTTGCCAAATTGTGCGTGCACTGGCACATTGTGTAATAATAACCTGTATGTTTGTTATAAAGAAAAATCAATAAAAACATTTTGAAATAAAATAAATAAAGTAGACCACACAAAAATCGGTTGAGAAATGAGCAAATTATGATGCATTTTCAATGTACATGCATTGCTTTGAATGGGAACTTTGCCCCCTCCAAGATGGCCGCCACGTAGGCACGTCGATTAGCCGGTTGCTACAGCGCACTAGCGTATCTCCTCTTCATATCTATGGGTGGAAGAGCCACCAGCGGAAGTTTTACCAGTACTACATACCGCCACCAGATCTTTTGCCAGTACGCAGTACCGTACCGTACCGGCTTACTTTCACCTCTGCTCCAAAATCATCAGGCAGCCTGTTTGCAGTCTGACTGCATTTTGCAACCAACAAACCTTTACAGGACTCCTCACACATTCTGTGTCCTGAGTTTGACTATGCTGCCCAGGCTGCAGGACACAGAGGAAGAAGTCCTCCTTCATCCCTAGAGCTATCCTGCTTCTTAATTCTATTCTATTCTAACACACACATTCTTTAACATAGTACTTAAGAGGAGACTTTTTATTTCATTTAACACATACAATTTTTTAACATAGTCTTTAAGAGCAGACTTTTTAAATTTATTTTGGCACAAACATTTTTATTATAGTATTTAAGGAGCACTTTACTTTCCCATACATGAGGAACAAAAAAATAGCACTTTAAAATTACAATATTCTTTATAATGTTGTTTTGTCTTTTTGTGTGTGATTACCTGTCTTGCTTGGTTGCCCTTCTTAAGCTGCTTGTACGCCTTTTTTAATTGCCTCTTGGGGACAAATAAAGTTTTTTTGAATTGAATTGAATTGAACTGAATTTGGGAAAATGGCATGGGCTGAAGCAGGCAGAGGACAGTGAAAGTCCTTGTGGAACTAGGAAGAGAGCACTGAATATGCTTGTGTGACTTGGACAATGATTTACAGGACAGAGGAGATTTTTTTTTTTTTATTCAGAAATAACAGTTTCCCAACCATTTTAGGTTTAAAGCAATTCCTGTTTTTTGACACAACTACTCTGGCCTTTGAGGACTCTCACATGGTACAGGAGATGTTGGTGAGTGCAAAAAGACAAGAACAAGTCTATATAAATTCTGGTACAGTAACTTATGTCTCTCCCAGTACTCCAGAGGGTTTTCCAACCTGCTTTTGTTTGGCTCTGAAAGGGAGCATTGGACCTCCACAGTGGCATCTGCTGTTATATTTTGAGTCTGCCATGCCTCCATTACGCTGGTTTCTTAATGATGCCACATTTTGCTACCTATCCTACCTAACCTATCTTACCCTCCTCCTCCCAGATGCAAGATGGCTGCTGTGAGATGTGTGCAGTGAATCTGTGCTAGACAATCCGTTAAAAACTTCAACAATCCTTTGTATTTTTTCACTCAAAATTTTAACACTGGTTGTTAAGTGGTGTGTTGCAACATACAAAGTTTATATTGTAACCAGACCCAGGACTATCAGCTACCATCCGGGCTAGGGCCACCAGCCAGGCCAAGGCCACCAGCTGGACCAAGGCTACCATCCAGGCCTTGGGCTACCAACTATCATCCAGGCCCAAGGCTACCAGCCACCATCCAGGCCAAGGGCTACTAAATACCATCTAGGCCCAAGGCTACCAGCTACCATCCAGGCCCAAGGCTACCATCCAGGCCCTGGGCTACTAGCTACCAGCTACCATCCAGGCCCAAGGCTACCAGCTACCTTCCAGGCCCAAGGCTACCAGCTACCTTCCAGGCCCAAGGCTACCAGCTACCTTCCAGGCCCAGGGCTACCAGCTACCATCTAGGCCCTGGGCTACTAGCTACCTTCCATTTCCAACACGGAGGAGACCTGAAGTAGCAACCTGAGGGAGGGTGTCAAGGCCCAGGCTTCCACCAACTGCCAGGCTACCAGGCCAACGGTCAGGCTCATTGTTTATCCACTGCTTCATCCATTAATCTACTGAGGCTTGATTATCAAGGCTCAAGATGGCAATGAAAAATCTCCAAAATGATATGGAAGAGTTAAAAGCAGCAATGAACATGATGACAAACGAGATGAAAACCTTCACAAAGCAGCAAGCCATCATAACTGATCTACTGGATGAAATAAAGCAGCTGAAAAGGAAAAATATGGAACATGAAAAGACGATTGAATATTTGGAAAACCGACTTGATGACCTGGAGCAGTATTCTAAAATGAATGATGTAATTATTTCTGGTTTGGTGATTAAACCCAGGAGTTACTTGCAAGCAGTGAAAGGCATTGGTTTGGACAGCAGAAATGGACATGATGAGACTACAGAGGAGCAGGTAATGGCATTTCTTCGTGGCAAGAATATTGACATTGAAACTGGTAATATTGAAGCATGCCACCCTCTATCAGTTAAGAAGATGAAGGATAAGCCCACCATACCTGCAACAATTATTCGTTTTACCAACAGGAAACATAAAATAGATCTGCTCAGACAGGGAAGAAAATTAAAGGGCACAAACATTTACATCAATGAGCACCTTACTAAAAAAAATGCTGATATAGCCAGGAAGGCAAGACAGCTCAGGAAACAGGGTAAAATTCAGACCACTTGGACGGTAAACTGTAAGGTATTTGTTAAACCAAACGGCGCACCAGAGAATTCCAATGGGGTGTGCATTAGGAGCATGGATGAAATTGAAAAATTTGACAATGCCTAGTTGTTTTGGATTCTACTTTTGCAGTTGTCCCAGCAATAAGTAGCTGTTGTTGTTTGTACTGAACTATTTGCACTTTTACACCTTACTCATGATACAAATTGAACCAGATATAGATCCTGATCAAAATCTTCTTGATAGCGTCAATGCAAATTGTTGCTACTACACAGATGAACAGTTTAATACTACTATTAAATATGACTATGGCATATCCATTATTCATTTTAATAGTCGAAGTCTTTATGCAAATTTTCAAAGCATAAAAGATTACCTAAGTCATTTTAAAAAACCCTTCAATATTATCGCTGTCTCAGAAACATGGATAAATGCAGAGAGGGGGTCTGATTTCTTTATTAAGGGATATGGGTTTCATTGCACCAGTAGAAAAAATGGACCTGGTGGTGGGGTGGCTCTGTTTGTTGAAGAAAGTCTCTCTTACAAGGTTCTTGATAACTTGTCAGTAACTATTGATGATATAATGGAAAGTATTACTATTGAAATAGAATTGGTGAGAATGAAAAATATAGTCATCAGCTGTGTTTATAGAAAACCAGGTTCAAATATTGATACGTTTATCACAATAATAGAAAGAATGTTTACCTTAACTAAACAAAAAAATACTTACATTTGTGGGGATTATAACATTGATTTGCTGAATCCAAACAAGAATAAATCAGTAGATGATTTTATTGAAATAATGTATAGTATGAGTCTTTTCCCAACAATATCCAAACCAACTAGAATAACATCCCATTGTGCTTCTTTAATTGACAATATTTTTACAAATAATATGGAATGCAAAGTGATAAGTGGAATATTAATTAATGACATTAGTGATCATCTGCCTGTTTTTCTTATTTGTGTATGTGATTATAAAAAAAGGAGCGAATTAAAGGAAATTAAATATAAGAGAATAAGAACTGAAGAATCTATAGCTGCTCTAAAAAGTGATCTAATGAATTGGAACTGGACTAATGTATACAATGAAATAGCAGTGGATAAGGCTTATGACTTATTTTTAGATATATTTACAGGTCTATATGATAAGCACTGCCCTCTTAAGCAGTATAGCACTAAGAACCGTTATGCATGTAAAAAAAAGAATAGCTTGTATGGACTGTTTCTTAAAAACAAAACAAAAGAGGCGGAGTTAAAATATAAGATATATAAAAATAAATTAACAACTATTATGAGAGTATGCAAAAAGGACTATTATATCAAATTATTAGATAAGAATAAAAATAATGTTAAAGGTATATGGAGTATTCTAAATAGTATTATTAGAAATAATCAAAGAAATCAAACATTTCCTGATCACTTTACAGATAAGGGAAGGAAACTAGTTACAAAGAAGGAAGTGGCTGATGGTTTTAATAGCTTCTTTGTTGATGTTGGTCCCAGTTTGGCTAAAGAAATAAATGTTATCGGAAAGAAATCAGCTGAACAGGAATGCAGTGAGAGAAATGCAGATTCAATGTCTTTGACAACTGTTGATAAATTGGAAATTATTGCTATTGTTAATAGAAGTACCAATAAGACTTCTACAGATTGGAACGACATTAATATGGCACTGGTAAAGAAGATAATTGAGGGAATAGCTGATCCATTTACTTATATATGTAACCTATCGTTTAAAACGGGCATCTTCCCAGATAAAATGAAACTGGCTAAAGTGATTCCATTATACAAAGCTGGCAATAAACATCTATTCACAAATTATAGACCTGTTTCCTTACTGTCACAGTTCTCAAAGATAATGGAGAAATTATTTGTACAGAGATTAGATGATTTTATTGACAAACATAATTTAATAAATGACAGTCAGTACGGTTTTAGATCATCTAGATCTACTTCCCTGGCTCTTATGGAGCTAGTGGAAGAGATAACAGGATGCATCGATAAAAGAAAATATGCAGTGGGTGTTTTCATTGATTTAAAGAAGGCTTTTGACACGATTGACCATGGGATATTACTAAAAAAATGGAGCAGTATGGTGTCAGAGGGGTAGCACTCACCTGGTTACAAAGTTATATTAGTAATAGGAAGCAGTTTGTTCAACTAGGTAACCATAAATCAATGCGCTTGAACATTACCTGTGGTGTACCACAGGGGTCCATCTTGGGACCTAAGCTATTTGTCCTATACATTAATGATATTTGGAAAGTGTCTAATATTTTAAAAATGGTGGTTTTTGCAGATGACACAAATATTTTCTGCTCAGGGGGAGATTTGCAGCAGCTGTTATTAATTGTCAAAAGGGAATTGCTAAAACTAAAGTGTTGGTGTGATGAAAACAAATTATCATTAAATCTGAACAAAACCAAGTTCATGATATTTGGAAATCATCACATTAAGCATGAGGTATGTTTGGAAATTGAAAATGTGAAAATTGAAAGAGTCTATGAAATTAAGTTTCTTGGTGTTTTAATTGATCATAAGCTATCCTGGAAACCTCATATTAAATATTTGTGCACCAAAGTTTCCAGAAGTATTGGAGTTTTGGGTAAAACTAAATATGTTTTAGACCAGAAGTCTCTTCAGATTTTGTACTATGCACTTATTGATCCATATCTGTCCTATTGTGTTGAGGTATGGGGAAATACTTATAAAAGCTCTTTACATAAGATTTACACTTTACAAAAGAGAGCCATAAGGATGGTTCATCATGCTGGGTACCTTGCTCATACAAATCCTTTATTCTTAAAATCAGGTATTTTAAAATTTTGGGACCTAATTAAATATAAAACAGGTCAGACTTTGTTCAAAGCCTGGAATAAGTTGTTACCAAGTAACATCCAAACGATGTTCATGGTTAGAGAGGGAGCATACAACTTAAGAGGAAAGTGTATTTTTAAACAACCGACCATTCATTCAACTCTGAAAAGTATGTGCATCTCGTTTTGTGGTGTAAAACTGTGGAATAATCTGGATGAGGACTTAAAAAGGTGCATTAACTTAAATCAATTTAAAAGTAATTACAAAAAAACACTCTTGTTCAGCTATACAGAACTGGACAGCTAATGTTACAGTATGTGTATATGTGTATGTATGTGTATATATATGTATATATATATATGTATATATGTATATGTGTGTGTATGTGTGTATGTATATATATATATATTTTTTTTTTAATTTTCTTTTTTAAGAATTTATTTTAATCAGGGTTCTATTTTTATGAAAATTGAATGTTTTTAATCTTCTAAGATCATATGGATTATGAATTATGTATCATGTATCTTGAAATTATGTGATGGCGTAAGAGGGGGCTGAACTTCATAAGCTTTGCTTCCTTTAGCCCCTTCTCGAACTTGCACTTTGTCATAGTGTGCCATTTTTTCCCCCATTACACATAATGTTTGTTTTTATGTATGTGCTTGTTTGAGAAAAATAAAAATCAATCAATCAATCAATCAATAAGAGGAAACCACAGATCATGTTAGTAAGTGTTCTCATAGGAATGACTGATCTTAAAATGTATAACTATAGATTACCTCCAGTGATGTCATAAGAGGTAGAAGCCTGGGGGATTTCCTCTCTGCTTTGTTCTGTGGCACACTCAGAGGTCAGTCATTTCATTGCTTTGGTGGCTTTCGTTTGGACCCCTGATATAAAGCAGTAGGATTTCTACTGCTCTAAATCAGGGGTCCAGGAGTGTGGCAATGGGACATGATGCTCATCGACTGCAAAGTGTACAGCTTCTCCCAGAGTTGCCCGATGAGCTGGTCTCCCATTTCCAATGCCGCTGCAGGTGCCGGCTTTGTTCTTTCCTCCTGGAAGGTTTCAGCATTTTCATGAGGGGGACAACTTTGGAGGCTGACACATTTTCCTCTCCCGACAGCTCTACAATGGCATCGTAAAAGGGAGACAAAGAAAATCACCCTCCAGCAGTGTTGAACACATCTGATGTTAAGAAGGGGATGTCATGTTGTAGCCCAGCTAACGCTGTTCCTACTGGCTCCTTTTGCTCCACCAAACATTGTAGCATCAAATATGTGCTGTTCTATCTAGTCTCCGCTTCTTGCATTAGCTTAATTTTTGTCATTCCCAGATGAAGATGCACTTGTGTAAGCTTCACCTTTAAAGATACAGATGAGGAGGCCATTAAATCACTGTTGTAAGAACATAGACAAACTATTAGCCTTATTAGAAATTGGAATAAAGGAAAAGAGCATACCTTAGCGGTAGTGCTACTTCTAAAGTAGCCTATCAGCTTCATTGCATTGGCCCTGATGCCAGAGAGCACAGGGTGCTGGTCTAGCGCTTTCAGATTCAGTGTGTGTGCAATGCAAATATGGTGCAGAAGTTTCAGCTGGTAGTTACATTAGGGTCTGCATGTAATCAAAAACTGACCGTCAAATAAATTCAGTACGGTTCAAAAACATTTCGACATTTATTAATAAATAACTTTTAATGTAACTTTATAACTTAAAATAAAGTGTAGAACTTTTAAAAAAAAGTGGCTGAACAACCTGAACCAACTTATATACATCTTTAACAATACCTAAATCTCATAAATGTAAACATTTGAACACTTTCACATTGTTTTCTTGTCTTCTATCACTCCCCTTATATCTCTGCTGCTTAATGGGAGAACTGAGCTGCTGCTTGTACTGCCAGTGTTTTGAATCGTGGCCTGAATGGTGTCAGAGCTGTTCTCAAACATATTTAGAGGAGCTCATTCGTGAGTCTGGAACAATATTTAGTTTTGATTATGTTCATAGTTGAGAAAGCTGCCTTACAGCTGTATGCTGATCCAAACATGGTCAGCATGTGACCACAGTCTGCCCTCCACTGATGTATAATGTGCAAAAGATACGACTCTAAGAGCCGATGCTTTGTAGTGAATCTGAAGAGCTGACCCCTAACGTATTTAATGGAGTATGGAGTTTAACACTGTCCTCGCAGAAAACATGTTACTGGATCCTAGATTAAAGAAGCTTGCCTTCAGTGACAATAGAGCTGTTGATGAGACACTTCAGAGAATAAGAGCAGCAGCCTGACACCTCCACCATTAGAGGACTGTTACGGCCACCAGTATTGGTGTGCCGTTTGTTCTTGGGGTGGTGCTTTGTTGGGCCTTCTGTTTGGGAGAAGTTTGTGTGTGGGTGCAGCTGTGGCTTGTTGCAGGGTCTTTTGGAGCCCCAGCTGCCAGCCGTTTCAGCTGACGACCGAGCTGATGACAACCTGCACTCTCGTCTGGTTCTCCCCGCCCTCCGGCCGTCCTCATTGGACCACCCTCCAGCTCCTCCTCCTTCAATCAACCAGAGGCAGCCAGGCACCACACCTGCTGACTATAAAGACCCACCGTACCATCAGTCTTGGTGGCTGGTGTTTAGACCAGTCCACCCTGGTGCTCTCTCTGTTTCGTGGTTTTGTGTATCTTTGTGTGGTCTTTCGGTCTGGAAGCACTTGTGGTTGTGCCCAGACAACCCTGACCTTTTGTTAGCAGCTTTTGTTTAGTGTGGAGACTGAGGCTCCACTTGTGTAGTTGCTAACTTGGTATAGAAACCACTATGTATGCTGAGCTTTTGTAAACTATGCTCATTATGCACATCGTTCCAGAGGCACCAGTTTTGTTTAGTTTGTTGGTACACTTTTTGTATTAGTTTTTGTTCCTGGTGGTGGGTGTTGCTTCTGTAGTTCTGTTTGGCTAGGGAGTTTAGTTGTTTTCTTTGTGTTTGGCTTAGTTGTAAACTCTGTTAGCTGTTATGTTTTATTCTGTTCTTTGTTTTAACAACACCCACCAGTCTTGTGTTTCTTTCGTTGTCACCTTTTTCGTTCCCTTTTACTACTAAGCAATAAATCCCTTCACCTAAACCAATAACATCTGGTTATTTTGTTGCATCCAGCCAGCCCCTAGAGGTTGGGTCGTAACAAGGACCAAGTGGAGGAGGAACCTCAAACTTCTGCTGTGTGGAGGCTCTTTGATGGAAGAGCTACAGGAGATGCTGCAAGGAGAAATCCTACAGCTGATGTGAGAATGGAGGATCATATCTAGAGGAAGCCCTCATCCAACCAGCAGACGACCCACTGAGCTGGAGGTAGGCCAAGGCCTCAGTCTGCCCCACCTGGTGAAGGTGATGGAGGAGAGACAACTTCTTCCATCTGAGAGAATCTTCTCAAAAACACGGCAGATATTCACTGAAAGAAGGAATGTATCAACCCATCCAAGCTCGGGCTTCTGATTTTTCTGAATGTCAACCTACACTGAGGACATTTATACTGTTTGAATACTGAGTCTGGTTCTGTTTCTGTTCTGGTTCTGTGGGTTCATGTGCAGAGTTTTGTTCATTTGTTTTTGTGCAAAAAATTTTGATTGAAAAATTAAACAAAAGTAAGAATGCCTGTTTTTGTAACAAAACAAATGCACAAAATGAGTCAATTATAAGGCTTCTCATAAAAACACTGAATGAAAAAGAGTTTGTCAAAACACAAATGATTCATATTTGCCTGGTTATGCTAAAATATGAGGCTACAAAGAACAATAAATTAGGAGCTGAAAGAACCGGCTTTTCTTTGGAAGCCGTGCCAAAAGCTCTCTGAAAAGTGCCGAAATTCCATCACTACTGTCCTCTCTGTCCCTCATCTCTCAGCTGGTTTTTGAAGGCAGAGCGGCGATGCCATTCGGCGACGTCAGGCTGAGTAGCGTCACGTGAGATGCCTGAACTTGTACATAATTGGTCTGTGAGTTTCTGAGCTGACAGACCAATGATAAACACTGGAAAGCTGCACCGGTAAAATAGAAGCCACCTGTCAAATTTACACCCGTATAGACGGCGTCTGGGTCCGGATCTGGACCGCGGTCCGCCTTTAGTGAGCCCCTTTCTCAGCCAGACACCTTCCCCCGCCCCATCCAGCTTCACCGCTTCCTGACACAGAGAAGACGAATTTATGAACGGGAAAGTGAACGTTATGTCAAAAAACATACTGATACATATGTTTGCGCATTTTTAAGTGGTTATATGGAAATTCAGGACCTTTTCTAGTGGGTATAAGGCGTATACCTGCGTGTTTACACCCCTGGGTATACGTATCTTTGCGCATTTTTAAGTGGGTATACGGAAATTTGGAAAATTTATAGTGGGTATACGGCGTATACCTGCGTATCACGTAGACTACACCACTGGGTGTGATTAAGATTCAGATATGAAAGTAAAATCAAACCCGTCATTGCAGTAGTTTTTCCGGTTGTAGCACATCCGTTTGAAATACGTTCTGAGTGGCACGAAATATCCTCCGCTTGAGATACATTGGTTTGAATTTCGTTGTATGCAGCACGAAAAACATGAGAAAATCATGTTGGTGCGCACGAAACCATGATTAATTTACATGACAGTTTCACGAATCCTCGTGAGACCGGGTTGGTTTACTGGGAGCAGAGCACACAGTACCAACCAGAGCAGCGTTAGGAGAAGAACGTGAACAAGAATTTATATACGAAATGTTTTCAGGAGAGTAAGTATTCATCACTGCTGATAGTAACAATAAGTTAGCTCCAGCCCCCCAGCTAACAGCAGAAAGTCCCATGTAATTAATGAACCAAATGCTCCCTGTTTGACAAATAAAACCTGGCTTGTTCACTCTGTAGGAGAGAGCCCCTGTACAGGAGGCAGTGTGAGATGCTGCTGTATCTCTGTGCATGTCTTAACTTTGTTGTTTTGTGGTCAAAAGTTGCATTTCAGCTCTAAAAGAACGCTGCTATTTAGCTAGCTAGTTAGTCTGAAATGCACTGTGAAGGTTCTGGTTGTTCAGAGAGTTAGGTGTGCACTCTTCTTTTTTTTCTTTTTTTACCATATACTATCTTTGGGGTTTCTTTCTGGAGCATCAGCTGCAGTATCAGATGCACACAGTGAAACAGAAGCTGAGCTCATTCACATATGATAATAATAACAACAATAATAATAATGATGATAATAATAATAATCACTCCACCACTCCCATTGACCTGTAGGAGTCAGGGCAGAGGAGCAGAGAGAGTGAGAGGGGAGAAGCCTCTACTGGAAAGGGGAGTCTCAATGATTTCACAGGATAGAGTCATTTGTGATGCAGTCTTGGATTTTTATGAAACTTGATATGAATATGAAATATGAAACATTTCAGTCCAGGTGCACCATGTAAGACTTATTTAACTTGAGCTTTTATTTAGAAGAGTAATGACTGGAAAGTGGAGACAGCCAAGAAAGAGATATATAAACCAAATTTGCCAGGCCCAAATATACATCATAAATAAATAAATAAGGTCACATAATTATACACCATTATGGGATAATATTATAACCTTAGTTCATTTATGCTGATAGAGAATACAGAGAATTCCAGTTATCTGGTTCATGTCATAGACCTTGCGATAGTTGAAAGAAAAGATGAAAAACATAAACCAGGTCAAAATATCAGGATTTTGACCGTTACCACGGCTACCATTGTAACATAAAAATCTTTGCCGCCCATCACCATGAAAATAAACTGTAGAGGGTATTCATATGATGTAAAAACATGTTTGTTAGCATTGCTTCATTCCATCAGCAAAAAAAAAAACTGTGGGATTTCTGAAGTTTTTGTTGAAGGTTCAATTTTAATTGTGCACAATTTAAATGTAAACAAAAAATGAATCCTTCAGCATTGCTTGTTAAGTGGCAAATTAATGGGGAAAAAAACTTTTTGTCCAGCCCTGTTTCATTAGTTTGTTTTTTTAAATAATTGTGTTAATCAACAATTCAAAAGTAATGGCTGTTTTTGATTATTTAATTTTCAATAAATTTTTATTTATTGTTACTTTTGTGAGTTTCAAGTGATTTCAGTGAGAATTGTGGGTTTTTCCTTCTTTAACTGAGGGGTACCAACAATTTTGTCCACGTGTGTATGTAGTAAATACACAGGTAATGAGAAAAGGGCTCAGTGCATCCAGAGAGGTCCCTCAGCAACCTAGGCCGAAAGCAGCATAACTAGGGGCAGAACTAAGGGACGTCGAAGAAGAAGTCAGTTGCGTACATCAGACTCTAACTGACACCCTCAGGGTCACCTGAGTCAGGCCCAACTAAAAGATTTGTCAAAATGGAAGGTTTTAAGCCTGGTCTTAAAAATAGAGATTGTGTCCACCTCCTAGTCCCCAAATGGGAGCTGGTTCTACAGGAGACGCACTTGATAACTGAAGGCTCTGCCAACCATGCTACTTTTAGAAATTCTTGGAACAACAACTAAGCCTGGAGTTTGAGAGTGAAGAGTTCTGCTAGAATGATAAGGTACTATAAGGCAGTTGCGGCTGGTGAATTTTTCTCTTGGGGGGGGCGCACTTAATTTACCAAACCAAATAGCAGAGTCGGCAACACCGGAATACAAGAATTGATGTAAATTATGTTCACAGCCATTTGATGTGCTATTACTATGCACCACTACGAGGGTACACCTAAGCACTGCTGCTGAGTCAAATAGACAATTAAATGCACGTAAATGTTACCAGCTAGTGAATTTGAATTTATCTCCCCAGCATTTGATATGATTTGCTCCAGATAAGGTGTAATTGGTACACAAACCCTTAAAATCTCCTTTTCTATAATTAAACAAATCAAGAATGTATAAATATGCAAATCTATTTTTTACTTCAAAAGTAAAAAAAGAAACAATTCATTTTTCCAGCTTCAAAGAGTGCCAAGTGCTTCTTCTGTCCAGCAAAATCTTTGGAACAACATATTTATATTTACATACTCAAATAAACAAAAACAAATCCATACCTGTGAAACCAACAAACATTGGACATTTTGTTTAAAAAAAACCTAACTATAAGGCTTAAAGCAGACAGTGCTTCTGTGAGCTAACTTTTACATTAACAACCTTACATGACAATGAGAAAACAGCAAATCTGCATATTTAAGATCAAAGCAATAAAAATGTCTTATCTTATCTTAGGCTTTGAGCCCAAAGTGCTTCTGTCAACTAACATTAAATAATTACGATGAAAATAAAGAAAAACAGTAATTCCTCAGATTTCAGAACATATGAAAATCAACAGGCTTTCAGTCTAAAGTGCCACTTGTGTCAACTAACATTTCTATTTACATTATTAAATAACAAAAAAGTAAATCCTCACATTTTAGAGATTAAAGCCAGCACCTCTACTTCTGTATTATTTTTTGTATGCAAGTTTTGCTCTTCTGTCTTTGAGACATGCAAATTTCTCAATGACTCTATGGTTAAAATCTGGGGTCTCCCTGACAAGTTTCTTTTCCATAGAGAGCATGGCCAGTGCATTAAGACGATCCTGCGACATCGTGTTCCTGAGGAAGGTCTTGATTCTTTTTAGTGTTTAGAAGCACCTCCAGGGCCCGTGCGGGGCTGAGCGTGCGTGTGTGATGCATGTGGGCCTGCGTGCCTGTACAGGGCTGATGAATGCTTGGACGCTCATCCCATTCGGCCGCATATGGATAAATAAACAAAATTATTTATTTTTTTGCCTTTTTATTGTGATAGTCACAGTGAAGAGTGACAGGAAATGGGGGGGAAGACATGCAGCAAAGGGCCACAGGCAGGATTTGAACCCAGGCCATTACGTCAGAGACCAGCCCCTGTACATAGGTCACCTGCTTAACCCAATGAGCTATACAGGCATCAGGTGCCCAATAAACAAAATTATTTAATAAATACCAGCACACCGGCCCACCGGCCCATATGTGGACCGGCCCTTTGGTCAAACAACCAAATGAAATAACATTCAATCCGCCCCTGAGCACCTCTCAGATTCAGCTATCGTCATTGGAGTCGTGATGAGAATCTTCAGGAGAGACACAGTCTCTGAGAAGGTGTCCTAAAGATTGTTGCTCATGAAGAGCTGGTACAGAGCCACAGCACCATTGCAACTCCTGAACTCTGTGTTGCTGAAGCTGAGCACAGGGCGCGGTCAGCCTGCCCCCCGTTGTCTCCTATCTCTTGTATTGAAGAGAAACGAACTGCGCATGTCAAAGTTATAACGAGAGTCAATGGGGAAAGATGAGTGCGCTCCGGACGTTTCTAATCTGACTTTTTATTACAAATTATACATTTTAGTAACTCTCTACAGGCTCTATTATCCATTTTGCTTGTTAAAAACATAGGATATACATGTAAATGTAATTTTAACAACATTTTATTAAAGGAAGGGCTGTGACTCTACATCAGGGGTCCCCAAACTTTTTCCTGTGAGGGCCGCATAACTTTTCCTTTCTCTGGTGGGGGTCCAGGGTCAGTTTGTAACAGAAAAAGTGTGATGATCGCAGGGGTGCCTAAACGTAAACATTGTTTTTCAGAAAGCCACACATAACCAAATATTAATAACCCTTTCCGGGTTATTAATATTTTTTTCACAGAAAAAAAAGTCAGGAAATAAATAATAACACTATTAATGACATAACACTATTTATGAAATAAATAATAACCAAATAACCCTCTCGAGGTTCTTCACAGGAAAAAAAAAGTCAGGAAATAATACTATTTGTGAAATAAATAACCAAATAACCCTCTCTGGGTTCTTCACAGAAAAAATAAAGTCAGGAAATATAACACAATTTATGAAATAAATAATGACTAAATTACCCTCTCGGGGTTCTTCACAGAAAAGAAGTCCATGGAACATTAATTTTCTGTTGCCACTCTGCTCTATTTGCTTTCTATTTCCACCACTTTAGCTCGATGTGACATTCTACTGGAACCTACAAAAGGATTCAGTGTTTCCTCTAGGATTTTTTTCTGTAGGTGGCAGGCTCCCCGCTTATGAACACACACAGATACTGAGAGCACCACAATTATCTGTAGTTTACCTTAGTACTCGCGAGTACCCAACAGGGTGCAAGACTGCTGTGAAGGTGGAGACATGCAGCAGTGGAGTATCTGCAACGATTAAAAAAAAAAAAATTTAAAGGAGCAGCGCTGGAATTTTAGTAGCACTGGACTGCCGCTGCAGAGTGACTGTAGCAGAAACCCTGGGATTAAAAGGAAGGAACACAAGACCTTTGAGACACTGCTCATATGAGTCATTTAAGTCAGAAATTCTGCTCTGACAGAAGGCTGGTCTGTGTGGTCCAATCCAACAGACAAGCTACTGTTGCTCAAATTGCTGAAATAGTTAATGCTCTTTCTGACGGAGAAGTGTCAGAATACACAATGCATGAGTTTGTTGTGTATGGGGTTGCATAGCTGCATAGCCCATGCTGACTCCTGTGTACCACGGAAAGCACCAACAATGGACACACGGGCATCAGAACTGGACCATGGAACAATGGAAGAAGGTGGCTCAATCTGAATCACATTCTTTTACATTACATGGATGGCCGGGCGTGTGCATCTCTTACCTGGGGAACACATGGCACCAGGATGCACTATGTGAAGAAGGAAAGCCGACAGAAGCAGGGTGATGCTTTGGGCAATGCTCTGCTGGGAAACTTTGGGTTCTGCCTTCCATTTGGATGTTACTGTGACATGTACTGTCTACATGTGTTGTAGTCCATGTACATCCTTTCATGGAAATGGTATTTCCTGATGACTGTGGCCTCTTTCACTAGGATAACAGGCCATGCTACAAAGCAAACTGGTTTGTCAATGGTTTGAGGAGCACAACCAGTTTGAGGTGTTGACTTGGCCTCAGTTCTCCAGATCTCAATCCAATTGAGCATCTGTGGGATGTGCTGGACAAACAAGTCTGATCCATGGAGGCCCCACCTCACAACTTCCAGGACTTAAAGGATCTGCTGCTAACATCTTGGTGCCAGATACCACAGCACACCTTCAGGGGTCTAGTGGAGTGATGCCTCGATGGGTCACGGCTGTTTGGGCAGCACAAGGGTCCAATACAATATTAGGTATTTGGTCAAAATGCTATGCCTGATCGGTGTATACTGTATATTGACTGCAGCTACAAACAAAGGTATCCATATCCAAAGCACAAGTTACAGTTTTCTTTGTGTACTCCTTCACTCTAATGCTAGATCATTACTTTTGTGACATAGTCCAGTCTTAGAACTGAGAATAGGGATCCACAGCCACATTTTTACCTGAACCAGTCTCCTTTAGCAGGTGAAATACAGCTCTATAGGGTTTAAGTCTGGAGATTGACATGGCCAGTGAAAAATCTTCCACTTTTGCCTTGATGAACTCCTTTGTTGTTTTGGCAGGATGTTTTGGATCATTAGCTTCTTCCTGCACGAAGAAGGATCTTTCAGTCAATTTGGGTGCATCTTGCTTTAAACTGGCAGACAAAATATTTCTGTGGACACCTGAGTTCACTTTGCTGCCATCATGTGTTTAGATCGTCAATGAAGATTAATGAGCCCATCCCAGAAGAAGCCTTGCAAGCCCAAGCCATGACATTACTTCCACTGTGTTTCACAGATGAGCTAGTATGTTTGGGATCATAAGCATGTCCTTTCTTTATCCAAACTTCATCACTTTAGTAAAGCTTACTGCTAGCCTTCCTGTTCTTCCTGCCAATGAGTGGTTTGTATCTTTTGGTGTAGCCTCTGTACTTTGCTCATGAAGTCTTCTGTGAACAGTAGATTGTGATGCCTTCACTCCTGCCCTCTGGAGGTTGTTGTTCATGTCACTAACAGTTGTTTTAGGTTCTTTCTTTACGTTGTTTTAGGTTCTTTCTTTACAGCTCTCACAATATTTCTGTTGCCAAATATTGTTTTCCTTGGTCTACATGTTCGACATCTGTAACTTAGTACACCAGTGGTTTTACTCTTCTTCAGTACATTCCAAGTGGTTGTACGCCAATGTTTGTGCAATGACTCTGATTTATTTTCCGTCTTCTCTCAGCTTCGTAATTGCTTGTTTTTCATCCATAGACAGCTCTATGGTTTTTATGTTGGTTGCAACATGACTATAGCATGACTAACTATAGATGCTGTCTGCACAGGCAAACCCAAATCTGAAACTTAACATAGACATTGAGTGTTATTTTTTTGTTTAAATATTCAGTGTAAAAAGACACACCTGTTCCAATACTTTTGCTCACATGAAAAATGGGTATGTTCAAACAAAAGGTGCTATCTAAGTATCAGATCCAGATGCAAATACCTGGAAATAAAAGCTGAAATGTTGGTCTCTCATCTCATATTCATTGATGTTAAACCCAAATGTTTCCAGTCTACAGCAAAAATAAAGGAATTGGATTCACTGTTGCAATATTTTTGGAAGGGAGTGTATTTGTATACTTAATATATGGCTTGTTCAAAATTTGAAGCATGTAGAACAATGAGAATGTGACTGTATCTGTGTATACTGTAAAATGAATACAGGAAGAGGAGAAAGTAAAGTCTGAGGAGGAACATTACAGGCACAAGATGCTTTGTGGAATAAAGCGGTTGAGCACCAGCAGTGTGTATTCCTGCGTCTGAATGCAGAGGTTTGAACTGATGTAATCAGCGTGTGTGGATGCAGAGGTAATAACTCCATGTGGGGGAAATCTCACGAAGTGCATACATCTCTGTCATGAAGACAGCGAACAATAATTTAAAAAAAAAAAAAAAAAAAAAAACAGAGCTAGCAGACAAAGTATTTATCCGTAGTGAGAGGATCACCTGTGTGGGATCTACAACCAGAGAGGAATTTTAAAAAATAGGCAAGATGAACAGTCATTTTGCTGTGTGTTGTTTCAAAAAACGTATCAAGGATTCACATTGTGTTACACAGACAAATACATCTGTAAACATTATGCACATTACTAACAAGTAGCATGGCTTATAATACATCTCTGCATGGACAAACTGTATCCAGAAATGCATTTCTTTCAATCTTGATCCCAATCTTGGGATCGAACTTAGCCTTGGGATGAAGACATCTAGAATAACTGGCCACACCAGTGACAAGTGGAAAATGGGCACAATCTTATCCCTTATCTTAAACCCAACAGCAAATTAAACCTTGTTGCTCTTTGTCTTCAAAGATGTTGCATGTGACTGTACGGTTGGATATACAGTACAGTTCAAAATGTACACAGTTTACACATTCCTCAGCAGGCACCTTTACCTTGTTCTGGACAAGATGAAGGGCTGCAAAGTGAAAATATTATTAAAAACAAAGAAGTTACTTACTAAAATGACACTATGCTGTTGTACACTACAAGACCCTAGATGTATAGGAAAAGCGGATATACTGAAGATCTACAAAACTAAAAGTGGAGTTTGTTCACTTTGACACTGTGACATGGACAAAAAGCCTGACTTCCGTTTGCTCTGTATTCTTAGACCTGAAAACCTCTTGAAAAGCTGTGGCCATGGCAGTGACATACTAATGTTGTGAAGAAGTTGTTGTCATGGCAAAGACCCTGCGTTTGAAGAAGTGTGCACTCCATTATTGTTGGGTGAGGAACAAGGAAGCTAGGTAGTGTGGTCAAGAATAAGGTTAGACAGTGTAACTGATTACTACTGTTGCTCTATGTAACTAGAGTGTAGCTCATAACACAGTGCAAATAATACTCATTTAATTCACTCAGGTTCAACTCAAGGAGCGAGGCGAAGGTTACTGAAATGATAATCACAGGTGTTTATTCTGACAATGCACAGAATACGGAAAATCACAATCGTATGCAAATCCCCAATGAAATCAGAAAAATAAAATAAAAGGAAAATGTCCCTTCACAGCTTATTGCTGCTCAGTCCAATGTCTGTCAGTCTGTCCAGTGTGCTGTGCTGTGTACTACCCGGGTAGAATGTGTTTTAGTGTGCTTGCTTCAGCTCTTATCTGCTCCACATATCAAGGAAATGATGAAAGTGACGAAGAAGACAAATCCAAATCCTTTCTGATCCTGCTTCACGCTGAACAGGAACTCTGGATGGCGTCAAAGGTGTTGGAATGGAATTCCAGCATCAACAAAAAAAACAATCTGCCATAGCAGGAAAGAAACCAATTATCATAAACTGCACAGTATTTTATCTTTCATTTTCTCAAATCAGGGGAAAGTGTACGGAAGCGTATTGCATTCACCTGAAAAAAAAAAAAACTCCAGTTTTTCTGAGTAATTTATTTTTTTAGCTTGTTTTTCTGACTATTTTTTTCTGTTTTTCAGACTGATTTTTTTTCTGTTTTTCGGACTAATTTTTTTCTGTTTTTCGGACTAATTTTTTTTCTGTTTTTCGGACTAATTTTTTTTGTTTTTCGGATTAATTTTTTTCTGTTTTTCGAGCTAATTTTTTTTTTGTTTTTCTGATTAATTTTTTTTCTGTTTTTTGGACAAATTTTTTTCTGTTTTTCAGACTAATTTTTTTTCTTCTGTTTTTCGGACTATTTTTTTTCTGTTTTTCGGACTAATTTTTTTCCTGAATTATCGAGATACTTCGAAATCCCGCGAGAACATTCAATCTGCAACTTCCGCGGATAGATGGCGACTCCTGTTCCTTACCCTACCTATATGCCTCATATTCACCTTTCTACTAATTCCGGGACAATTAAGGTAAGACATGTAGCCTAATTAGTTGCACATAGGGTATGATACTAGTATCCTTCTATTGTTAGGCTGTGGCTTTATGTAACACGTAAAGAACGGCTCCTTTTACTTGTGCCAAGTGATATGCTAATAGTATAGGCTACGCTACCAGTCGAGCAGTGGTCGGTAACTGGCGGCTGTAGAAGCTCCGCTGCTCGCGGTATCGCCCCCCCCCCCCCCCCCCCCCCCCCCCCCGCTTGCGGAATCGGAGCGCACCCCCCCGCATGTTGGCCCGCTGTTCGATTGTTTACAAACATTTTGGCCCGAAGCCACATCTACTTGCCGACCCCTGCAGTAGAGAGACATGACATAAGGATGCTAAAATAGAAGTTGTTTAACATGTGACAAGTAAACATGCAAACAAACATACTAGCCAGTAGATTAGTCACTATTTACTGACACCATTGAGGCATCATGAGTTTCTGAGGTTGTTGTGGTTTGCTTGTGGGCTCCATCTCCTTTGTTGTTTCCCATGTATGAATACCTGATATGCAATGTATAAAGACCCTACATAAAACGTCTGTGCACATATTTGTATAATCTAATCTGTATCAGTAATCTGGATTACCTGGATACCAATCTGGAATACTTGATATACCGATATTGACTATTTGAATAGTAACAATAATAGACTACAAACACTTAGGCTACTTTTACTTAACTCTGAGCTACTGAGTTTAGTTTTCTGTACTATTAGAGTAATGTTTTGTTTATGAATAACCAGTGAAGGCTTTCATCACAGTAGAACACTAGATAAATCCGTTTTGATGGTGATTTGAGTGAGTACATTCAAATGTTTAATGACGATGGTCGACCTTCAAGACATGAAACATGTATTCAAACAAACTTGCTTTGTGCTTTCATATAATTTGACAATATCATGACATAATCGACCTTGACAGTTTTCAACGTGTTAACTGTTGATGCAATAGATACTTATATAGATTCTGCCTTTTTCCTACATTTTTGCAGTGCCAGCAATGGCTACATCCTCAACCTCTGGCCTTCCACAAGATGATGGTCTGTGGATATTTCTTCGCAACAGAGGTGTTCCTGAGGAGAGTATCCAGAAAATGCAGCAGGATCATGTAAGTCACAGGAAATTTGTTCTTGCAGAAGTATAATCATTTTAAATTATTTTCTGGATATTGTGTAGTTTTGAATATTTTTATATTTTTAATGTATTTTCAAGGATTTTACATGTACCTATACATTTTAAACCATCACATGTGGTTCCAGCAGTATTTTCATTTGTCAAGCAACCCTTCCAACAATGCGGACTGAGTTTGAGACAATGTACTGTCTCATACTGTCCATTGTGTTATCATTTACATTAGGCATTTATAATTGTTTGTCCTGGAATTTAGCACAGAAGTAAATAGCCTTGGAGGTAATGTGGTTTAAGCTGTGTTATGTCTAATAGATACTTTTGTTTTTATTGCAGATCGACATCTCGCTCATTGGAGAGATAGATGATGCCATTATGGCTTCTTACATTCCCGCATATGGTGACAGGATTGCCACAAGGCGTTTCTGTATGGACAAACAGAGAAGAGGTGGAAATGAGACAAAAAGACTGTCCTTATTTGAAAAACTTAAAAAAAAAATGGGCACAATGAGCAACACAGACAGCGATCAAGATTTTGAGAGGGAAAATACCGTGCAGTCAAAAAAAATGCATCTAAGAAGTAATAAGAGAGCCTGGAAGACAACCAGAAAAATAGAGTTAGGGTGGATACATGATAACAGACAAGTCAGAAAACGCAGTGGTGGAGGAACCAGAGTTCTTGATATTAACAAGAGTGCCACCAAAATTGAGATTTTGTCACAAGCAAAAAAACTGTTTTTCCATAATGAAAAGTCAGTGATGGGAAAGTGGGAAGAGTTCAGTCACGATGTAGTTGACTTTCAGGAAGCACAAGTTGATGAGGATGTTAGTGTAGGAGAGTACTATGAAACCCACAAATTTGGGTTGTTAAGATTTTATTTGTTCACAAAGACCCTGACCAGTGAAGATGACCCAGAGGAAAGAGCTGATGTACTTACAGATGAGCAACATGAAAACACAACAGAATCTGGACAAGAGAAGCACACAATGGAAGACGTCGAGCAACTGACACAGGAAAGACATAACAGTGAAAATGAAATGCACACAGTCAAAGATGATGAGCAAAGTACTGCTACAGTGTCAGCTGATGTCTCTCCTGCAGCTATTCAGATTATTGACCTTACATCTTTGTGTAATACATCAGAAGTCGTTTTTGGTCCTTTGACAGGTGGGCCGTTTTTAGGTGCTCTTGATGATACACTCATATATGAGCCAATCCTTGCCATAGAAGACGAACAAATAAACACCCCCACCTCCACCTCAACTCCTATTAATGCTGGCACAGCTTCTGCTACACCACCAAGTCCTGCCTATGAACTTTTGCATGTGACTGTGAAACTTCACAGAGTGACTCTCGTAGATGAACTGATTGCCCAGTTCAAGGATGAAGCAATGATGACCTACTCTTTGAAATACAGCTTCATTGATGAAATGGGAGCAGATGCTGATGGTGTGTCCAGGGATGTATACGCTGCCTTCTGGACAGAGTTTTTAGATTGTGCAGCAGAAGGTGCAGATGTGAGGGTGCCATCACTCTCCCCAAAATGGCAAGAGGAGGAATGGAAGTCTGTTGGCAGGATATTGGCCAAAGGACTGAAGGATCATGGATATTTTCCATTTCGGCTGGCACAAGCCTTTACAGCAGCAGTCATATTTGGTGAACGCTCTGTTTCACCTGATTTACTGTTTGACTCTCTGATGTTGTATCTTAGTCAGTCTGAGCATGATCTCTTGTCCACTGCTTTGCAAGAGGCTGTTGTCAGCGATGATGAGGAAGAGCTTCTTGATCTTATGGATCGCATGGGAGTAAGAACAGTACCAACACAAGATAACTTGAGAGCTGTGCTTGTCCAGGTCGCCCACAAGCAAATGATCCAGCACCCAAAATATGCACTGGATAATATTGCAGAGGTTGCAGGGCCAATACTCAGGGAGTTTTTCCCCAGTGTAGAGGATATGAAAAAGCTGTATGAGGACATTAAACCAACAACACGAAAGGTCATTAAGATGATAACAGCTTCTCCCACCTCTTCAGCAGAGAACCAAAGTTTGCGATTTTTACATCAGTACATAAGGGGATTGGATGAAGTAGGTCTCCGCAAGCTGATGAGATTTCTGACTGGGTCTGATGTCATCTGTGTAAAAGAAATTCAAGTCACATTCACCTCTTTTGAAGGGCTAGCACGGCGGCCAATTGCCCATACTTGTGGCCCAACTGTGGAGCTGCCATCAACTTACAACAGCTATCCTGAGCTTCGAGCTGAAATGGAGGCCATCCTGTCCAACAACTGTTACACAATGGACATTGCATAAAAGTGAATGAAAAACACAGACACATTTTTCTCTTCCCATCAGTGCCAGCAATGTAGGTTTAGGAGAAAATGCAAAATTATTTCTATTGCATTGTGAATATTTTGGTGGTATTATATCAGGAAAACAATGGTTTACTTTGCCTTAAGACTTTTTCTGTTATCAGAGCATGTGAGGAGAATATGTGACTAACTCAGGGCCTATGTGATAAGCACTTTTTTTATTATTAAATTTTGGATATTTTCTTTGTATTTTAAAAGGAAACAGTTAATTTACTTTTATTTATGGCATTTTTGTTACCAGTCGGAATCTTTGGACATTACATTATACTTTCATTATAATATCACTGTTAAATCATAATAGAATTTGAACCTCTACCTCATGTCAGATGTTAATACTGACAGTGTTTGTGAATCTGTCCGTTACATTAAAAGGTCCTTGGGTTTTTGTTTTTTTTTTGTTTTGTTTTTATAAACAAAGAGAATCACAGGTTGCTGTCTTGTTCTGTGCAACTGTCTTCAAACAGATTGTGTTTTGTTGTTGAGTCATGTTGTTCTGCTGGTCAGGCATGATGTATTTCCTTCCACAATCTTAAAATTGGACACACTCTTTGTTATGGATTGTGTTGGCTTGTATTGTGAAATGTTAAAGTTATCAAATGTGTTTAAACTCAAGTAAAGATGCATACCCTGCAAAAAGATCATCATATGCTTCATTTGCTGAAAGTTTAATAACAACTGCACTTCAACATAAATTTAGTGACATTGACCGTGACATTTCATTCAAATACATAAGAATAGTTGACGTTATTTGTGTATGTTTGAGAGATGACATGATGATCACCAACTAGTTTTAGATACATATTTACCAACTACTGTTGCATGTAATTGTTTCACTGCAAATGACATACAACACAGGAAGGTATACTTCCTAAATACTACAATAAACAATAACTAAATATCAAAGAGAAAAGGTTACACTGCTCGGTATTAACAGGTATTTTGTCTGTGAGAGAAATTTGGTATACACACCAGTGAGGACAAGATATTATAACTTGTTTGATTTAATTCTGACAATGACTGTCCTTTTTGCAACGCAGATTTTCCATTTCTTTTACGCAAAATGTCACATGATGTGATATTTCATACACAGCTATTGGACTTGCAGCACTTGTTCTGATGTGTATTTTTATGATAACGAATAGAAATAGGATATACAAACCAGGGGAGATGCCCAGTAGTAAAGAGTTCACTGTTATTTACTGTTTACAAACAACACCCTTTACAATGAAATTCATGGTCCATATGATTTTCTACCCTTATGTGTGGTGCCTTACATCCAGTCATTTGATCTAGTAGAGCAGGTTGTGATTATTAAATTTGAGCTTGTATGTAAGCACGTAAGAACAAGTAAAGCTCAATGGCTTCCTCTGGAGAGGTTGGTGGATGAAGGCTGTTTTCTGCCATGGCAAGGCAGCAAATCTCAAACACTGTGTCATCACAGGGATATGGTCCTCTCTGAAGGCATTCTTCTCGGCAGGCTTCTATCTTTTGTTGCGATACTTCTTGCAGACACTCTCTGGCACCAAAAAGTTGGGGTAGGGTGTACATCAGCACTGGGCGCCCACCTGGAGACACAGCATTCCTGCTTGGGCGGATTCTGTGACTGTTCCAGAGATGAACAACTTCCTGCAATTCTTTCTAAATATAAATAAAAATGGAAAGTGAGAAAATCAGTTCACGCATTTCCTATTCCAATTGCAGGTGATGTTACAATACATTGAACTAGCCATGTAGTTCAAATCAGCTCCAACTTAAACAAATGCAGTAGTAAACTATTATGCAATTAAAAACATCAAAATACTGATGGAACGTTTTATTGCATTTCATACTCGTAAGTACTTTGAATGCTGATATTACTGTCCCTTTATTTTAGCTTTTCATATTACCTCTATCATTTCAAGGCATGTGAACTGAATGAGACTTTTGTCCAGGAAGTCACCAGAGAAGGAGTCTGAGTCTTTTAAGTCTTGGAACAGGTTCATCCAAAACTGTGCGTGTTGCTTCCTTAAGAAGCCCCACCAGTTCTCGATTCGCTGGTTGTGATTGCTCGATCCATACAGATAACATCTGTGCGAAAAGTTGTCCAGATGATCGTGCCTCAAGAACATCTGCATTTGTTCAAGGTAACAGTTCTCGGTTCCTAGGTCCGAACGAATGCGGGAAGCAGTTCCATTCCTTGATGACACCTCATCAATGAAGTATTGTGCAATTATCTTGGGATCACTGTTTGTACAGTAAGCATGTAGCCATATCACCATTCGTGAAAAGCCATCTATTGCACCATTGATGCAGATCCCGTACGGTTTAAGCTTATCATAAGAGTCTACATGCCACATAAAGTTTGGGCCTGGACTCCGGTACATACGCCGCCGAAGGCGATTCCGGCGCCTCAGTCGCACACCATGTGGATCCAGTATCTTCAGCAGTCTCCTGATCGTGTCTTGAGTGACCACATAGCCAGCCTGAATGCATTTCAAATGCATCATTTTATATCCATGGAACATGCCATATCCGTGCAGCTGATCCTGGAGAAACAGTGCTATGTCCAGCAGATCTGAATGGGCTTTCCGCCTAAACAAGTGCAAAGTCCTCAGGTGCCTGCGTAAAGTGGACAAACTAATGATAATGCCATCTATATGACTTAAAGACGTCACTATCTCCCAGTGTCTTAAACCCAAATGAAAGTACAACTTGATCAAATTAAACAAGTTGGCCATGTTTGCTCGCAGTAAAGAAATGAATGCGTCTATTGTTTCAAATGCCCTCTACAATCAGACAAAAAGATTAGTCCGAAAAACAGAAAAAAAATTAATCCGAAAAACAAAAAAATTAGTCCAAAAACAGAAAAAAAATTAGTCTGAAAAACAGAATAAAAAAATCAGTCTGAAAAACAGAAAAAAATAGTCAGAAAAACAAGCTAAAAAAAAAATTACTCAGAAAAACCAGAGGTTTTTTTTTTTTTCAGGTGAATGCAATACGCTTCCGTAAAAGTGTAACCACAATACTGAAAGCAAAACATTCAAATGGTGAATTCTACTCTAAAGAAATAAAACTTCAGACCCATTAATATATTAATATATTTTTAATATATTCATTAACAGCATTAATCAATCATGTTACACAACTATCCCCTTATCTCATCATAAATCATGTTTCTTACACTTTCCACACGTGTTACACATTCCAGCACTGAACGTGACATTCAGAACGGCACAATAAAAATCACCAAGCATGAATGTAAATGCAATTTAAAACACAAAACGTTGCATACTTGCTTATTAAAACACCATGACTCATTCACATTTAACTCCAATTGGTTTTAGATGTTCAGAAAGATTAACTGTTACTGAAGTATGACCAAGTGAAAAATACAAACGTGAATTAGCAACTTAGCATGCTAACTGTAACTCACCAGAGTCCTCGGCCATACAACCAGAGCTCTAGAGATAGCAAGAGTTGCGACACTCATGCTCTCGCAGCGGAGTGGTCCTAAGCCTGAGTAGTTCCAAACAGGCAGCGCTGTCATTTCCTTCTATGGGACTGAGAGCGGCGATTTCACGGTAAAAAAGGAATAAAATCACACCTCCAAGTACTTGTTTGATTATTAATTCATTGGAGTATGTATGTAAATGTCAGTTTTACATTTTGAGCTGTAAGGTGACATATTAAAGACACTTTTGGGGTTTTGGAGGGAATGTTTCACATTCGTGTTAGCATGGAAAATCGACTTTTACACAGAAATGTAAGATGATTGAAGATGTTAATTTTTGCCCAGCTGGATTATTGTATTTCCAGACAATGTCTATATTTCTCTGATTCACTTACCCGTAGTCTGGGAGTTATTGAAAAGCAGAGTAACAACAGTCCATTCAGCAGATAGTGTCCAGCCACTTCTGATGAGGCAGGAGTTGACTCACTATAACCATTTTAAGACATACACAAAATATATATTCAAAAATAACAACTCACTATGCTTTGATGATGAAATAGTATGTTTTATTGACAATGGGAGAAACAATGAGGGTCTTCGTGTCTTCAGTGAGGGCTCTCGGGATACTGGCGGATAGATAGATACGATAGATATTAATAAATATATTTGTTAAATACTTACAAGTATAAGTTTATGCATTATAAAGGGTCTCATATAAAGGACATAGTCTTGACAATTAAAAAGAGGTAGCGATGTAGCTAGGTAGCTTTCAAAGAAGAGCTAACAAGCACATGGCAATGCCTGAAAGTCGGTCATCTGCCAATATTCACAAATACAGATAAATGTATGCACCACAAAGGGCTTCTGATATAATATAAAGACGTTAAAATTAAAAAGGGGTAGCGACTCATCAACAATTAATCCGTCAATATATCCCGGGAGATAACTTCACAGCTAACATCTGTGCCTCAACACCAGTAAGACGAAGGAGATGGTGGTCGACTTCAGGAGAAGGACACTCCCACATCCACCAGTGAACATCCAGGGGCAGGACATTGAAACAGTGGACAGCTTCAAGTACCTGGGTGTTCACCTCAACAATAAACTGGACTGGTCCCACAACACCGATGCTCTGTACAAGAAGGGCCAGAGTAGCCTCCACCTTCTGAGGAGGCTGAGGTCCTTCGGAGTGTGCAGACCTCTACTAAGGACTTTCTACGACACTGTGGTAGCCTCTGCTTTCCTCTACGCTGTCGTCTGCTGGGCCCCGGGCAGCACAGAGCGGGACATGAAGAGACTGAACAAGCTGACCAAGAGGGCCAGCTCTTTCCTGGGCTGCCCATTGGACTCTGTGATGGATGTGGGTGAGAGGAGGATGTTGACCAAGCTCTCATCCATCATGGACAACAGCTCCCACCCACTGCACCGGACTGTAGTGGAGCTGAGCAGCTCCTTTAGCACAAGACTCAGACACCCTCAGTGCAAGAAGGAGCACTACCGCAGGTCCTTCATCCCCACTGCCATCAGACTGTATAACACTACTGTGTAGTTGTTATTACACACGTGGACAAAATTGTTGGTACCCCTCAGTTAAAGAAGGAAAAACCCACAATTCTCACTGAAATCACTTGAAACTCACAAAAGTAACAATAAATAAAAATTTATTGAAAATTAAATAATCAAAATCAGCCATCACTTTTGAATTGTTGATTAACATAATTATTTAAAAAAACAAACTAATGAAATAGGGCTGGACAAAAATGATGGTACCCATAACTTAATATTTTGTTGCACAACCTTTTGAGGCAATCACTGCAATTAAACGATTTCTGTATTTGTCAATGAGCGTTCTGCAGCTGTCAACAGGTATTTTGGCCCACTCCTCATGAGCAAACAGCTCCAGTTGTCTCAGGTTTGATGGGTGTCTTCTCCAAATGGCATGTTTCAGCTCCTTCCACATATGTTCAATGGGATTCAGATCTGGGCTCATAGAAGGCCACTTTAGAATAGTCCAACGCTTTTCTCTCAGCCATTCTTGGGTGTTTTTGGCTGTGTGTTTTGGATGGTTGTCCTGTTGGAAGACCCATGACCTGCGACTGAGACCAAGCTTTCTGACACTAGGCAGCACATTTCTCTCCAGAATGCCTTGATAGTCTTCAGATTTCATCGTACCTTGCACACTTTCAAGACACCCTGTGCCAGATGCAGCAAAGCAGCCCCAAAACATTACTGAGCCTCCTCCATGTTTCACCGTAGGGACAGTGTTCTTTTCTTCGTATGCTTGGTTTTTGAGTCTATGAACATAGAGTTGATGTGCCTTACCAAAAAGCTCCAGTTTGGTCTCATCTGTCCAAAGGACATTCTCCCAGAAGCTTTGTGGCTTGTCAACATGCATTTTTGCAAATTCCAGTCTGGCTTTTTTATGAGTTTTTTTCAGCAGTGGTGTCCTCCTTGGTCGTCTCCCATGGAGTCCACTTTGGCTCAAACAACGACGAATGGTGCGATCTGACACTGATGTACCTTGGCCTTGGAGTTCACCTTTAATTTCTTTGGAGGTTGCTCTGGGCTCTTTGGATACAATTCCAACGATCCGTCTCTTCAATTTGTCATCAATTTTCCTCTTGCAGCCACGTCCAGGGAGGTTGGCTACTGTCCCGTGGGTCTTGAACTTCTGAATAATATGAGCCACTGTTGTCACAGGAACTTCAAGCTGTTTAGAGATGGTCTTATAGCCTTTACCTTTAAGATGTTTGTCTATCATTTTTTTTTCGGATGTCCTGGGACAATTCTCTCCTTTGCTTTCTGTTGTCCATGTTCAGTGTGGTACACACCTTTTCACCAAACAGCAGGGTGACTACTTGTCTCCCTTTAAATAGGCAGACTGACTGATTATGAGTTTGGAAACACCTGTGATGTCAATTAAATGACACACCTGAGTTAATCATGTCACTCTGGTCAAATAGTTTTCAATCTTTTATAGAGGTACCATCATTTTTGTCCAGGCCTGTTTCATTAGTTTGTTTTTTTTAAATAATTATGTTAATCAACAATTCAAAAGTAATGGCTGTTTTTGATTATTTAATTTTCAATAAATTTTTATTTATTGTTACTTTTGTGAGTTTCAAGTGATTTCAGTGAGAATTGTGGGTTTTTCCTTCTTTAACTGAGGGGTACCAACAATTTTGTCCACGTGTGTATGTGCAATATTTATTATCTTGTTCTTGCACTTTCGTGACTTTTGCACTCCTGTTTTTTGTTTTTGTTTTTGTTTCTAAGAGCCCTGTAATGTTAAATTTCTCCTTTGTGAGATTAATAAAGTCTATCTTATCTTATCTTAACAGCAGAGTCGAGCTAAAAAAAGTAGCAGAAATTCGGTCATCTACCAAGATAAAAAATATATATAATTACGCTGTGCAAATACAAATAAAGCTCAGCATATGCATCATAAAGAGCCTCTGATAAAATATAGGCAGTTGACAATTCAAAAGAGGTAGGCATTTCATCAACTTACCTCCACATATACTCAACGACCTGGAGTGCAAATGAACAGTGGCTATCATTGTCGAAGCGGTGCTTGGAACTAAACAAGCCTCCACAACCCGGAAGTAGACTGGAAGAAAGCGTACAATGGCACCCTATGGGAGTGTCGCAACTCTTACTATCTCTAGGGCTCTGCATACGACCAAAAGAGAACAAAGTTCCCCGGTCACAGTGGTCCAACACTTCCTTATGACAGCATGTGGACACACGCACTCAAAGAAACGAACAGTTTTATCCTCCAAAATATCTTAAATTTCAATCATAGCGATCTTCGCTATATCATTACCACATTCTTAGCCAAGTGTCTCTTTCCCAGCATGCAATGCGCCTGTCTGAAGAATTACATGCTGCCTGTATACCAAGTGCCCTCTGGTGGCTAAACTGAGTCATGACAACCACCCCAAAACACAGTTCACCTCAATCACTTTCTTATAGAAACCATTGTACATAAACTTAACAAGTGAACAAACAGTGCAATAACCAGTAAAACCAACTGTATTTTTCTCAGGGTTACAACAGGTATATGGGTTTGCCAGTACTGAAGCCTTTCATTAGAAATCAAATAATATCCTTTGTTAACCTGGGTGATTCTTGTAGGTATTGCTCACTGTTTTGGCTAAATCCCTGGATTCAAGTTATGTTATCACATTCCAACACCAGACCAAAGCCGACCACCTCCATCCTTTAGTCCGGTGACACACCTACAAATATGAATAGCCCCCTTCTGCACTGAGCTAGAAATACCTACACATATCTCTGTGCAGGAAGGGGATATTGTAAGAACATTTTTCAGCAAAAAAAACTGTTATTAAAAGATAGTAATGTTTACAGTATTACAACTAAACCAACAACAATGTCAGGGTTAATATTAGAGTAAATCATGCCAAAGTTGTTGTACAGGGGCATACAGCATGTGTCAGCCCCACTGCCTCAAATTAGCTAGCAGTCTTTTTCTGCCTCCTTACCCCTGTCTGTGGGCATGGCTGGGTGCAGGTGTGTGTATGTCTGTAATTTTGCGTGGCAATCTAATCAACAGGAATGAAGACACCTGCGCAGGGGGCTTGATCATCTCTATTCACCAAAGAACTGTGGTTCAGACCACTATTCAATGTCAAAAAATTGATCCTGATGCAGCCAGCCGGCCCAGGCCAAGCTACACTTTAGCCTCAGGTTTTTGCATGCCAGATTCTTACATTTGTTTGTTCTGCTGTAGTTCTCCACTCAGCTGCTCCATCATCACCTCAAATCACATTGGAATTCCTCTGAACATGCCCCTTGCCACGACAGGCACCATTCCACTGGACCCTCCATCCTGGTCAAGTTTTGCAGATCCTCTGTTTGTCTCTGCTTACCCCCACACGTACCTGGATCACCTGTCCCCTAGGTCTTCCGAACCTGCTTGAATGTAATAGCATGTGGTAGTAACATTCTCTTGATCTGCTTTATTGTTTGTGTTGCTCTCTTGCCTTTTAGTAGCTGCTAGCCCTGTGGTTTGGTAGTAGTTCTGTCCAGCCTGTTTCTGCTTTACGCCGTAACTCTTTACATATACTGTTCCTAGCATTCTGTTTTTTGGTCTTGGGTCAGTGATTGTAATTGACTTTTGTCATTACATTTTGTTTTCACTTTGTTTACTAAATGTGGATATGAATCTCATAGCTGTTCATAAATCCACTAATGAGTTGCATCATATGGTCCTGACAGAAAATGACCTTGTCAACAACCATGTGTAATGTCTGTGCATTATATTTGCTGAAGAAAAATAGCGAGAGTCGTTGTTCTAACTCGTGGCTTTAATCAGGGCCAAACAACCAGTAACTGAACTGCTCACGGTGCATATCCCGCATACTCTCAGTGACCTCCGGTTCCTGTCTGTAGTAGACCTTCAAAATAAAAATGCATCTTTCTAAACATCACATCGCCCCCTTTTTTTTTTAAGACAGATGGCAAATGGACCGAATATATTCCATTGCAACTCACACATTTAGCTTATAGTTTAAACTTAGTGCAAAATACTGTATTGATGCCCTTAATACACTTATAATATTCCTACATTAAACAGGTAGTAGTTAGCCAATCAGCAAACATTAGGTTTAGCTGAACAAGCAAATAACCAAATGTCATGAATGATCAACATGAACTTCAAACATATCTCACATGGCCATAGACAATCACATTGAGTGGCAACGGCAACCTAAACTGTGGGCATGACGTAATCATTCAAATGAGCAGGAGCGCGCCTATTAGCTCTGACTGGATATTTGGGTATGACAGTAGATGTAGAATTGTCTTCGGGATCAGGAGGCACATTTTCAAGATCAGACGTAACCTTCTTAAAGAATGACGCATTCCTGACAATGGAGTGTCCATCCCTAGATGCTGTAACTGTTGAACCTTTGACTTCAGTCACGATGTAAGGCATGATGTTGTATGGTGTAGACAGTTTGTTGTGCTTGGGTTGGCGATGTAGCACGGTGTCGCCTGGGATGAATGAATGTGGCCTGGCATGACGCTTTGCGTCTGCAGTCTCTTTCATTTTGGCTTTTGCGTTATTGTCTCTCGTTCTCATTTCCAGATCAGAGTTTCGGTCTGCTTGGTGGCTGAAAGAAGGAAGTTTTGTGTACATTTTGCGCTGGAACAAAATCTCTGCTGGTGAACTTGCTGTAGTGCTATGCGGTGTGGCTCGATATTCACGCAGGAAAATGTTCAGTTGCTGTTTCCATGGAATGCCTTGTGTTTCTGCAACACGGAGTGCTTTGCCTAAAGTTCTCATGAATCTTTCGGCGGTGGCATTGGCTTGAGGCCAAAGAGGTGTGATCTTACGATGATGAAACCCCAAATATTCTGCAAACTTTGAGAAAGAGTCACTGTTGAACGGCGGACCGTTGTCTGTTTTTAAAATCCTGGCTATTCCAAACATGGAAAACACCTTGTCAATAACTGGAATGACAGTAGATGCTGATGTCGAGCGCACAATTTCAACAATGGGGTAGCGAGAGTAGTCATCCATAACGACGAGCAGATACTCTCCTGTGGGAAGTGGTCCATAAAAATCTGCGCTTACACTGTGCCATGGTGCTTCAGGTAGTGGTGACATTCGCAATGGTTCCTTTTGTGTGGCAGGTGTGTTAGCTTGACATGCCAGACAATTGTGAACTATAGCTTCTGCTTTGCGATCAATGTCGGGAAACCATACCTTGGTTCTGAGTAACGCTTTGGTTTTGACAATACCTTGATGTCCTTCATGAGCGAGGTGTATTGCTCTTTCTTGCAGGACAGCTGGAATAACGATTCGAGTGTCTCTGAGAACAATGTCTGAAGAGTCAGCCACAGTTAATTCATTGCGAACATGTCTGAATTGCTGCAGTATAGCGGCACGTTGTGACTTGTCTGTTTGATGCCACGTGCTGTTTCTCACATGACCGATGACTTCCTGTAGAATAGAGTCTTTCAATGTTTCTGCTTTTATCTCTTGGAGTGACATAGCTTTTGGTGTGGAGTAGTAGGAGAAGAAGTTTACATACTCCTCTGCAACTTTGCTTGCACGAGTGCTTCCACTTGTATGTGATGGCAGTGGATGGCGGGACATGAAGTCAGCTGGATTGTCCGCACCTTTTCTGTACTCCACTCTGAAGTTGTATGGCTGAAGTCTTAGTCCCCATCTTTCAATCCGGGCTGGTGGTTTTGATCTCGGGTTGTTCCAAATGATTTCGAGTGCTTTGTGATCAGTCACCAATGTAAAAGGATGTCCATAAATGTACAGGTGGAAGTGTTCACAGCTCCATACAATAGCAAGTGCTTCCTTCTCAGTTTGTGAGTATCTTCTTTCAACGTCACTTAGTGATCTGCTGGCATATGCTATGATATGCTTCATCCCCTTTTCATCTTTTTGACAGAGAATTGCACCTAAACCCACTGGACTCGCGTCGACAATGAGTTCAGTCTGTCTGTCTTGGTAGAAGTAGGACATGGTTGTGTCGCTTGTAAGATTGTCCTTGAGAGCCTTTAATGCAGCTTTTTGTTCTTGACCCCACATCCACGGGGTGTCTTTCCTCGTAAGCTTGCGCAGCGGCTCAGACAGTGATGAGAAATCTTTAATGAACCTTGAGCAGTAGTTTGCCATGCCTAGAAGGCTCTTGATGTCAGCGGGTGTCGTCGGGTCGGGAGCGTCCTGAATAGCGGCGACCTTTTTTGGATCCGCTGAGACTCCACCTGCAGAGAAGATGAAACCAAAAAACTCAAGCTTTGTCTTATTGAATTCACACTTCTCGCGATTTAGAGTGAGTCCTGACTCTTTAAGTCTTTTGAACAGAGCTTTGAGATTGTTGTCATGTTCCAGTTGGGTTGTGCCGTAGACAATGATATCATCACTGAGGTTTTTTACTCCTTTCAGTCCTTGAAGTGTTTGATAGATTGCGTTTTGGAAAACTTCAGCTGCAGAAGATATTCCGAAGCTCAGCCTCTTGTATCGCCGTAGTCCAAGGTGAGTGGTGAATGTAGTGATATAGCGACTGTCTGGGTGCAGTTCCAGCTGATGGTACCCAGCTCTGAGATCGAGTTTTGAGAACACAGTTGAGCCGTTTAACTCATGTATGACATCATCAATGGTAGGTGTAATGTGTCGTTCTCTTTCGATGGCTGTGTTTGCCTGCCTCATGTCCACACATATTCTTACTTTGTCAGGGTCCTTGGGTTTGGGTGGTGTTACAATGGGCGAGACCCATGGTGTTGGTCCGGTGACCTCCTCAATAATGTCATCAGCTTCAAGTTTACGCAGTTCATTCTCCACTTTTTCACGTAGGTAAAAGGGAACACGCCTGTGAGGTTGACAGGTTGATTTGACATCAGTGTTTATGTGTAGTTTTACTTGAAAGTCTTTCAGTTTGCCGATCCCTTTAAACAGCTCCGGGTGGCTTTCAACCAGCTCATCCGAGACTGAGCGCTGTATTTGGCCGGACACTGCTGTGACAATGTGGATCAGTCCCAAATCTTTGGATGTTTCATAGCTCAAAATGTTAAAGCCATCTCCTTTGATAACGAAAACGGTACATGTTGCCTTCTTATTGTGTTTCTCTACACAGCACTCAAATGTGCCACACACTGGTAGAGAGTGTGTTGAACGATACGGATAGATCTTAGTGTCGGTTGGATTCAGTGTGGGACGGGGCAGTAGCTTGTTGTAAGTGACTTCGCTGATGCAGTTGGCAGTTGCCCCTGAGTCAATGAGTACAAGTGTTTGAGTGCCCATCATGCTGACAGTGGTTTGTGGAAGTTTAGCAGTCTTGGCTGTATTCACCACATATACATAGGCTTCATCACTGCTAGACGTGTGTCCTGTTTTCTCACCTGTTGCATTATCTGATATTTGATGCACAGTTTGTGGTGGCTGACTTTTCTTGCGAGTGCGTTTGTAGTTTGTTTCCTTTGCTTTCGATCTGCACTGTTTTGCAAAGTGATTCATCTTGCCACATGCCCTGCATTGCTTGTTTTTAGCTGGGCAATCACCTTTATGGGGATATGGTCCTCCGCAGTTTCTGCAGCGATTGTTCTGTTGCTTTTTGGGTGTCCAGTTGCTTCTGGGTGGGTTGTTGCTATCAGTTTTGTGATACACTTTATTTACTGTCGCTACACTGCCAGTTTCCATGCCTGTAGCTTGCATTTCAGATACCTCACTTGCACGTCCATGGTTTAAAATGTCTTCCAGAGTCAAATCAGGCTCTCTCAATGCTTTTCTGCGCAGCCTTGATGAAATGCAGCACTGTATTATTTGAGTTTTTATTTCTTTACTTGTGTCAGCAAACTCACAGTTTTTTGCTAGCATCCTCAGTCTGGTATGGTAACTGTCCAAGTTTTCTCCAGGTTCTTGCACGGCCTTTCTGAACAGATAGACTTGATACTGTACATTTTTTTTTGGAGAGAAGTAGGCAGAAAGTTTCTGTTTTGTATCCGCGTATTTGTCGCCCTCTGCTGCCAAGGTGTCGTAAATATCATGCACTTTTTCTCCAGCATTGTGTAGTAGTAATGCTTTTAATCTAGCATCTCCGGTAATATTCATTGCTGTGATGTAGTTTTCAAACCTTTGGAGCCATTTTGTCCAACGAGGTCCAACAGAGCCTGGTTCAGTCTCTGTGTCAAAGGGTGGAAAAGGTGAAGCGTGGGCAGCCATGCTTGTGTTCAAAGCAGCCTGCTCCCACTAGCTTGCTTTTCCCGTTCTCCCGTCCTTGTTTGAAAAGCTCCGCAACGTCTTCACGTGTATTGTCCTTGCCTTTACGCTCGTCGCCAATGTAATGTCTGTGCATTATATTTGCTGAAGAAAAATAGCGAGAGTCGTTGTTCTAACTCGTGGCTTTAATCAGGGCCAAACAACCAGTAACTGAACTGCTCACGGTGCATATCCCGCATACTCTCAGTGACCTCCGGTTCCTGTCTGTAGTAGACCTTCAAAATAAAAATGCATCTTTCTAAACATCACACCATGGAGGACATCTTCTTTATTCAGTGGTTCATTAAAGGCGAGTATTGACAGTTTAACAAAAATAGTCAATTAATCTGATCCAACTTCACGTATTGATCTGTAAAGTTACATGGAACATATTTTAGATATTTTGAAGGTTGCATGTTGAGAAAATCCATTTCACTGTGATCATAAAGCGATTTCAAACTAGTTTCACGGTCTTTTTTGCCTTTGTAAGGCAATGTAATTCCAAAACAGAAACCGATGTGCTTAAAATCTTATGTCTGTAATTTTACAATTTGCTCTTGGTTTTGTAAAACATGCCACTCTGGTGCCAGTAGACCTGTCTATGTTTACAGTTAGTCACTTGATGCCAACTCTGCCTCTTTCATTTAAATACACTAATAACCATGTTCAGAATCCCAGGGTTGAATCCCCAGCTGATAACCAGGTTTGTGTGACAGATTATCCTGACAGCAATGTTCAGTTTAGGGAAGCTACATGACAAAAACATGTCCTCTGTGACCTCAGTCACTACAGTTGAATTCCCACAGAATTGCACACTGCCAACAGCCAGCCTTCTCTGCAATCACCCTCTGTGGCCTACCCTCCTTGTGGAGGGTGTCGATGATTGTCTTCTGGACAACTTTCAAGACAATAATCTTCCTTAGAATTGCATTTGTATGTACTGAACTAGATCAATAGATACACGATTTATACTGTTTTCCCAACAGTAATTTACTCAAACTCAAAATTCAAATGTTCTAATAATTTGAGAAACTGTATTTTTGCATTTCCTTTAAGTAATAATCAGAAGTAAAACAAAGTTTGTGTAGCAGTAATTTGCTTCTGATGTCCGCTTTTAGAGCTTCTTAATAACTCAGGTGGAACAGGACGAAGAGCAGGGCAGAGGTTGCAGACAGTGCAATATGCTGTTAGGGCACAGCTGAGGCAGATGCTGAACACGCTGAAATTTCTTTAAAGGGATTTAGTAGCAGCTGCACTAAACTGATGACCCATCACAGCGCTCATGTTGTGGCCACATAAAGTACACATACATCTGTGCTGGAAAACAAACAATACTGTGTGCAGGCAACCACATCAGCTGCTTTTACCTTCACCTCACTCTTATTTTATCCGACTACAGTATGTTTGGACAGACAAGCTTGTCTCTGCAGCATACTGACAATTACCAACATGATCAAGCCAGTTAAGAGTATCAAAACATGTTTTATTAGATAAAATTTTAATGCATAACATATATTTCATGGTAAAATACCTAATTTAATACTGCAAACATTTGCAGAAGAATGTATGAAGGCTGCATTTACAAGAAAACATGAACATCTCTTTACAAAAGCATTTCAGATACTGAATTCAAAGCAATACCGACAGATATGATGAAAGAGTAAATCAATGTGTATACTCCCTTTAAAAACGGAAAGAAGGAAAACTACCCAAGAGGTTTGTGTGATACATTCATAATGTTACCTCAATCCCTTTTGTCGTGACAAACTATATATATTGTTTGTTGTAAAATTCTGTGAAACAAGGACAAGTACAAATAGAAGGCTATCATGAAAGAAGATTACAAATAACAGCAAAATAGTGATGTAAAAAATGAACTTCTCACAGTCTATCACAGACACATGCACTTTATGCTACAGGAATGGAGGGGTGTATTCAAACAAGGAAAACACCATTGCCAGAAAGTAAGTCCACTACCTACACCAATGTAATGTACAACGGTTTCTTTTTCGCAAACACACTTTCCATCACAGCTGAATAAGTCCAGACTGAAATACAACTGAAATAAAACTTATGTTTGCTTGGAAATCAATAAACAGCTATACTTTGCTTTTAGTTAATGTATGTTTTTCTTCATAATTGTAATTACCCAAAAGAAACGAAAACAAATTGTGTTCCTGCAGTGACAGCACCCCCTTTACTACTATTCTCCATCAAATACAAATTGTTACCCACTGACAATGTCTTTACTTCTGTTTGATCAGTGACATATCTGTGCCAGTACCAGGGCCAAGTATCTCTTTCCCTTTGCACCTTTATATTAATTATTTACTTTGGTAATTTGCATGAAGCAAGTCAATAAATGGCAACAGTGAAGCACTGTAGAGTCCTAAAAGACATTATTACACTGGGCTTTTACCCAAAATACGCTGCTAGTGGTGGATCATTTTATTTAGCAATCAAACACTAAATAATTTAATATGTAATCAAAAAAGCAAAAACATAATCTGCAACTATACCATCTGCAGTAACCTATGGGCTTTGTACACTAAACTATTTTCATTATTACACCTACTGAATCAGTTGCTTTATTTTTTTAATTTCGTGATTAGTTATGTTCTATCCTCTAAGTGATGTCACTGCATCCAAGTGGATTCAATCATCTTTGGGGGGGTTTTTTGCTAAAAAAAAAAAAAAAAAAAGAAAGAAAAAGGTATTGATTCTTAAAGTGAACCTGTGTGCAACATCTCACCTGTTTGCTCTGCACTCAATCCTTGCAGCTATTTAATAAAATTAAATAAAGCCTAAGTTATATGTGTGTGTTTGGCAAACATTTCACAGTTCCATACTAAAATGGTGAAAGCTGGAAACTGAAGAGGACAGAGCTAAAAGTGCAATTTAGATGTCCTGACACAGTTCCAGCTCTAGTCGGCTCCAGCGTATGATGTAGTTATGCAATGTCAACTTCTGCAGCCTGTTTGCTTTTCACACTAATGGAGTAACTGGACTGGTCATTTACAGCCACTAAATCTGGACCCATACAGCTAATTCTAAATTGACAAACTCTCTTATATAATACAGAACAAACAGCAGTGAGTGTGCAGGAGTTTCTTGTGTTGAAATAACCTCAACAAATAGTAGCACATTAGCTAAATGGACAAATCCATCCACATACTTTGGTGTACTTTTAGTCTGTGTCTGTTTCTTCAGGTTCAGATTGCTCAGTGTCAGTCATGGTAAATGTTAATACTGCATCATACAATATTTTAGACATCAGTATTTTCTGTCACCAATTGGAATTTGACCCTCTTGTGTTCCAACACAGACAGGGGTAACCAGAGTGCTTTTCCTGGCTTCCTTTGTAAGATCTTGACTGGCCCGCAAAACCCTCACTTTTAATGCCATCCAGCAGCTTTGGGATGAACACAAATACAGATTATAATCTGGGCCGCATCAGCCAACATTAGAAAAATCCTTGCCATCAGGTTTAGCTCCTGGTGGGTGGCCTGAAACTACAACAGTGGAAGATCTGCTCTCATTTTTGAATGACAAGTACAACATATGGCTAGAACATGAGGCTGTTGGCATCATTTTGTCTATGCAGTTATTGATTTACTGTATTTAAACTAAATATTCTGATTTCTCTGCAATGAGGTAATACAAAAACCCCACTTAGATAAAATATTGGCACTGGCCTCTTACCGGACCCTGACGGTAAGTCATTTGAGTTATTCAGACAAAATCTACTGACTAAAAAATCACGGAGTGTTAAAATAGGGAGATTGAAACAGAAGGCAAGTGGCAGGGCAAACACAAAATACAGATTTGTTCCATAGTATCAGTCTGATATACCTGCATCTTATTCCTGATATGTTTGATGCACATTGACTGATTGCATGTTCAAAACTGATCAATTATTTTCTATGCTTGTTCCACTGGAACAAAATCGATCTGTGGCATTCAGTAAGGTTGCATTTTATGAGGAATACTATAATACTGTGTGTTTTAAATAAGGAGTTCATGAAATAAATTCTGTTATATAATTATTATTTGCAGAAAGCAGAAATGGCCAGATACCAGCTTCAATCAGTAAATGTGTGTGGTGAACTAGAACCTGTGGTCTCTGCTCAGTCTGTTGTGCTTCTTCAGCAGCTCTTCAAGAACAATTTTGATTATCTTTATTTGTATATCAAAAGCAGCATCTGACTACAAAAAGGGTCTGTGAAGGAGGAGGAGGTGGGAGTTGCATGACTTGCAGACTGTCATAGCAGCAGGAGCTGGCAAGACGTTTACGCCATGGTGTACCCGTAACTCCCGCAATGCAGCGCTACCAGCAGCCGATCTTTCAAGACCTCTTTGCTTGGATATTCTGGGAGTTTCAGCATGTTGATACTGCAGAGAGGGAGAAAAGACTGATTGGCAAGGGTCATGGTGATGGCACACTGGTCTTAACAGCTCATATCTAGGAATTGGAGAAGAGTCGCTGTGTCATTGTTTTCTAAAAGAGGAAATTCATCAATAACAAGTACCTGTCTGCCATGCCGAGGCCTCTCCCTGTTTTCAAACTTTACCATCAGTGTACAAGGATATCACTACCCAGTGTCACCAACACGAAGGGAACACATTGCCCTCTAGTGCTTAGGAACATCTGTCAAAGGTCTCTTTGTTAAAGTCCCTTAACTGTGGAAGATGTTGAGTGACATTTACTATGACGGTATGTCTGTGTCAGCAGGGGCTTGAGGGGTGAAGGTGACAGAGTACGTCATTCCTTCTCATAGAGAATAAATGTACAATTTTGGAGTACTGTTGAGCATCCTTGCAGGCAGTGTAACAAGTGTGGCACAGAGCCAGGGTTATCAGCCCATTTTAAGTGAAACTGTGAACAGTTTTGTGATCAAGTTAAAACCAAACAGTGCTCACTTAACAATTCATAGGAAAATTCCTGGAAATGACAATGTAACAATGCGAATGCAGACAGTGGTAAATTAGCACATTTTCAAATAAGAATTTCCAATTAATTACAAGTGTAAACTACACTTTTAATCAGTGTACAAAATCTCAGACATGCATGTATAGAAGTGGTGCAGTGGACAATTGAGAAATATAAAACAACAAAGTTCCCACAATACTGTGGTGTGTAATGTTTGTTTCTAAGAGGAAAACACAGTACCTGTATCCAATTAAGATTTTTTTTTTAAATATCTCTATGGTGAATTGATGGCTGACAGCCAACAGAATAGGCTACTGGAGCTGCTATATAAGTGGCAAGCAATGATGTTCTATAAAAGTAAAAAATAATGTAATAATGTAAACTGATAGAAGGCAAAGACTGCACTAAATGCTACTGTTGACTGGGAAACAACCCAGAGATAAATCATCTATGAGACACTGATAATATCTTATACAGGGATGACACCAGCTTCAAATACAACAAGACTGACTAGAAATTAATCAAAAGACAAAGAGTGTTTACCAGGTACTGGAGGTAGGCAGTAGGTTGGAGGTGTACGGTACTGCAGCAACTGTGAATTTCTGTAAACCACTGCCACCCATCAAGTAAGCAAAGCCACCATGAGGAACTCTGGAACTGAGAGAAAATAGCACTTAATTCACTTTATTATACATTGCCACTTTTTTATATGCAGAACTATAGTGGAAATCCAGCAGTGAAACCTTCCGGTCACAAACTGAAGCAGAAGAACGCGTTCCTCCTGGGTCAAGCTCTTTACCACTTCCCAGAACCACTGCAAAAAAACACAAACAGATTAGCTCTATGTCATACCAGTGTACACCAAACACAGGTTAAAAAAAAGACAGAATCAGGGAACACAGAAATTGTATATCGTTAGGGAGAATTAAACTATTCCTCCTCAGTCAGCCACGCTCTTTAATATCATTCTCATCTTTTTAAGGAAATCTGTTACTTTGAATTATTTAGTTTTTTTAACCCCTTAAGCTTCAGTGTACTGCCGGCGGTACACCTACTAATTTGCATAGGAATTTCAAGAATGTCCGACGGCTGCAAACACGATTATACAAACACTATACGCCGATGGAAAGCTTAGATTCTCATGAATCCGCCGGTATAAACCACTTTCAGATGTGATTACCACAGCGGGTGAGAAAAACACATTTGTCCGACAAAAACGAATATTCATCCATCCGTTCTCTATACACGGCTTCAACACACACAGCGCGACTCACATTTCCGGGTTTATTATTACACACAAAAAAAAAGAGTCCACAAAAAACGGCCATAATCCAACCTTTTACATCCAGATGACACAAGCCAGTAAACTATTTTGTCCAAAACATGTCCTGAAGTCGTATAAAATCCCCAAATCGGTCATTTTCAAGGAAATGCACCTCACGATGCCCGTCCAATATTCCCTGTATTTTTCGTAATCTTTTTTATTTAAAAATAGAATATTAGCGATTTTTTGTACTGAAAACGGCTGGAATTGACTGAAGCTTAAAGGGTTAAAAAACTATTTTTGAAATGTAAAATGATGATGAAATGTTTAAAGTGCTGGTCTGACAATATATTTCCCTTCATTTATCATTTATTTGAGAGGTGAGTCAGGAAACAGAACATGAGAGCATGCAGGTATATGCTGAACTGGAGCTACAGAAAGAACCTGACTGGAACCAAACTAGATCCAACTTCGGACACATTATACATTTTGTAGTTTTCAAAATGAAGTAAAACCTGTTTTTGTTTTATTTTTTTTAAATGGGACAGTTCGTATTGATATATATTTCCACGTAGCCATATGGCAAATTCCATCTCATGTCCCATTGGCAGGTCAAAAATAAAGAAATTACAAAGAACATAATACCATAACTGAACAAAGACATATAAAGAAGAAAAACAAGCAACACATAATGCACATAACAGACAAAAGCTGGGGGACCAAGGCAAGCTACCAAGCAGTAAATAATTAATATTTACACATGATTAACTACAAATATCTCTCTGTTGCTGCACATAACCCTCTATATTATTGCACATTGCTATACTACACGTATCCCTCTGTCACTATAACATAAGATTTGAATGAACAAAAGCTGTGTGTAAACTCCATTTCATACCACTTTACATACAATGCTAAAGATCCAATGTGCGGGCACATTTGGCTGTACACACTTTGTGGAATGATGTTTTACCAGCTGTCAGATTCTGAGCACATTATCTCTCGTCACAACTAGAAACGTACTGTTTAAAATTGGATGACAAACCAAGTGACAACAAATGATCATATAGGATGAATATTTGCGCTCTTGAGGTGCAAAATGAATTGAGGAGAGTAATCAGTTCTTCAGTCAGACATTTATAAAGTATATTCCTGTATGTCACTTCCTTGTAAATCTTGTTTTCAAAGTAATACATAAATGTAATGTGGTAACATTAATGCTAGCAGAAATTCAGATGATTCAGGTGAAACATAACCATCTTGTCTGAAAAGATTCACTCCATATAAGGTGGCAGAAAAGGGCCGACCTGGATTACTGGCTCCTGAGGGTCATAGCCACTGGTGTACTCCGTGTTCTGGCACCAATCTTGCACATCGATCTCTGGCATCCCTGACAGCAGGAGTTCCTGTATGTATGTATGTATGTATGTATGTATGTATGTATGTGTACGTGCGTACGTACGTACGTACGCACGCACGCACGCACGCACGCACGCACGCACGCACGCACGCACGCACGCACGCACGCACGCACGCGCACACACACACACACACACACACACACACACACACACACACACACACACACACACACACACACACACACACACACACACACACACACACACACACACACACACACACACACACACACACACACACACACACACACACACTTAAGAAAAGCTAGCGACTCGGTGAAAGATGGAAATCAAAAAGGAGGAGAAAACACATAGAAACTACCAGGTTTAGGGTTAATCAAACACTACTGTCCACCTCTGACACACAGTGCAATTTGATGACTAACCTGGTTTCTACGGATAGCACCCCCTTTATTCGCACTGATTCTTAGTACTGTACAGATCTGACTTTTCCCATCCCAGTACTGCATTCAAGATCTCATTTCAGCATATTTGCCAGTACTAACATTTTCATATTGTAACACTAAAATCAACAGTGTGTATCCACCTCACAGTACTTTCTGACTGCCCTGTTCTGTCCTAAGCCAACATATTACAAATACAGCTCACGAATAAAGTATTGCCTTAAGTCTCACGAATGTCCTTACTCGCCAGCTGCTGTTTTTTCTAACTTACTCAAACATGAGAAAATAGTGGTTCAGTGAGTTTTTGGGGCAGTTGGATGTGGTAAGGGAGAATACAGTGTGTGTATTCAAAGTAATGAAGGAACATATCACAAAGTGCAACTGTAGCTTATGAATGTCTTAACTTTCTTTGTGCTTAACAGCACAGGGGAACAAGCTATAAGTAGAGAAAGACAGAGAGGTTGGAGAAGGCCGACTAACCAATTCATATTCGTCAAAAAGCTGAATGAGGGATGGGGGAATGAAGGTGTGGAATCCCAGTAAGAAGGCATTTATCTGAGGCTGAATGGCTCTCGTCATCCTCAGCTCTGTCACCAGCTGGACATATTCAGCCTTAGAGAAGACAAACACACCCAGATCAAAGTCTTTCACAAAATACTGATGAACAGTTCATATTCTTTCACCACATAATCTGCACAGTTCTTGCACCATTTCTTGTACATTACATCACTCCATAAGCCACTTTTTCCATCCTACACTCTTGAACTACTGTGAATATTATTATGCTTATAATTATATTGTTGTATATTGTTGTTTATTGTGCTGCTGTAACATGGGAAATTTCCCCGGACACGGGGAGTAACAAAGGATTATCTTATCTTATCTGTAATTATTCTTTCTAGAATTATTCTTTATAGGACAGTACCATCTGCTGGAACACTGCAAGTACTACACTCCTATTAGGAATTTCATAGGGAAAAAAACTGGAGGAGAGAGATCATCTTCAACCCACCTGCTGCACAATGACACCACAGAAACCTCTACAGTCCTTTGCAAGTATTCATGCCCCTTGAACATTCTCAACATTTTTTAATGTTACAGGCACATACTTGAATTTATTTTACTGGGATTTTATGTGACAGACCAACACAAAGGCAATTTATTTATACACATGACCTGCTGCTAAATTCATAAGCGTCTCACTGGTCATCAGTTAAACCTCTACAATGTCATTTTTGTTGATTAAAATTACATGTTCATATTTTTTTCCGTGAAAATAATTCCTACATGTCTTGAAATGACAACTCTGCAACTCTACACCTTTTCCTACTGTGGCATGCATGGATCTGTGAATGTACAATCCCATGCTGAAACACACTTCTCTGGTGCTTCTCTGCAGGCTGAGCACACCAGCTCACCTACAGCTCTGCTTGCAGGTAAGCTATAATATTGGAATAATTCACTCAGACATGTTCAAACCAGGATCGATTCTGAAACAGAACAATGGTAAACAAAAGCAAGCTGCTTTCTTACATTTGTTTGAAATCCGGGCTATCTGAATGTACGTGTTTGAGACTGGCACTGGTACAATGCAGCATAAAGGTGGAAATGCTCGGAGATGGTGTTGACTGCTTATTTGCTCATGATATGTCTTCTAGTGTATAAACCACCAAAGGACACATAAAGAAGGTAGAAGTATGATTATTAGAGAGTTTTTAGCTTGACAATTTGGAAAATAGACTTTTTTGGCTTCTTGCTGAGAGTTTATAGCTCATCCTATCATCTACACCACTCTGCTGGTGTGGAAAGAGAGGGAACAGTGTACCTAACAACAGCTCGAATGCCCTCCCATTAACAGATTAAATTTCAATTGTACAATCAGCTCAAAAAATGAAGAGTAAACTTGTGACGTGGTTTCGGAAGAGGTTTCCAGGTATCAGACTGAGAGCCCATGGTAAAAGAAATTATACGTCGTCTGTTCCATCAGTTTTATCCAGGCTTTACATAATATGCTCTCAAAACTTAGATGTTTTTTTTTCTACTTAGAATTGTTCAGTTGTTTTTTTTAATCCCTAAAGTTCTCACAGCTTGTTCTGTCCAAACATCATCACACATACACAATTAGCTGAAAGTAAACTGCAGTTACCCGATTCCTGTAAAACTCTCATTTACATTCAGCAGATCGCTACCCAGATTCTCCACCTACACTGAATATATTTGGGAGCAGAGGCTTATTTATTTCATTTCAAGATCACACATCCTGACAGCACATTCAGACCAGCTTGTGTATTGTTTTCTTACAGCACAAATTAGTTCAGTTTTTACAAACAGTCAGGTATACTGCTGCGGAACCCAACTCAAACTGTTTGATTTCCTGTTTAAAACTAAACCATTAGAACAAAGTTTTGTAGTCAAGAAGGCAATACTTCTTTTTAGTTTGACTCTATTCACATCTAAATGAAATAAAGTATTAGCATACAGCACTACCTTTTCTCTTTTTACCAACCAAACCAGTTTTTGCTTTATGTGCAAACTGGATGAGATCATGCCTAGGACAGTGTTCATGGTGACTGACCTTGTTGTCCTGTGTGACCAGGATACTGGTCCCTCCAGGTTTGAGTGGCACTTCCTCCATTGCCCCAAACACATCCGTTTCCACAGAGAAGGTGAGCTCTAGACCCAGATCACTTATGTCGTTGTCCAGAATCCACTGCAGATTCTTAGCATACTCTGGATCGATGGATGACACATCCTGGTAGTTCACTGGAATACCTGAAAAATACAAAATCACACACACAAGCATAGGCACACATATTATACATGGTACAGAAAAACAAACAAGAGGATTGGATCCAGAAAGGTGATATAATGCTGAATCTGGAAGACGTCAGATACATCATGCAATTTTACAAAATACTAATTTTGAATATAATTTGAATATACATAACAATGCTCATAGATGTATGGGATTGTGCAATTATATATATTTCTTTTATCATTGAAACAAAAAATACTACTCTCACTTACTTATTGAAAGTCATAGTCAATTAGCTACACAGACAAAATTTACATTATTGTAAGTTTCAGATACCGTTAAGCTTTGTTTTTTTTAAGGTAAGATTTGAATTTTTGTAAGTTACATTTCAGTAAAATATTCACTGTAATAGATTTGCGTGTGAGTGAACATGTGAGGATGACAGCATGAATTTGTTAAAGCACTGAAACAAAGGTTTAAACCCTGGGTCAGACATGCTGCAGCCTGTGTGAGGTGTGGTTATTATGATGGAGACTGGGCTTATGTCAGCTGAACCACAGCGTAAAACACAGTAAATAATTAATGGCCAAAAATAAACACCTGAAATTTTTTTAATAACTGAGGTACTCTAATTTTTACAACCGAAATAGGCCCACGTCGTACATCCTAAATTGAGTTTTCAATTTGCTATTTACATTTTTTCAAATTTCAATTTCAATTTCGAACTGATTGTTTAGCACAAGTAGGTATTGTCAATCAATCATCCATATTTGAACAAACAACTGTGTTCCTTACCCAGAATGTGTTTGTAGAATGAGCGAGTGAAGTAGATGTTGACCAGCTGTCGGTGGTACAGAGCCAGGCCAAGAATCTGACCTGCAAATCGGAAGTAGTTCAGATGGTCTGGGTTTACTGAGGAGTTGCTGTTAGGCTGAAAAGTTGTACCTGTGGATCATACACAGACACACACACACCTTTATTGTACATAATAAAGGTTCTGCTTGTCACACTAAATGTTCTTGCCACGTGGAAAACATCATGTACCATCTGCTGACTGAGTGAACAGAGCATAGTCTGGGTTGATGATTTCATTGGATAAGATGTCAAACCACTCCCGAACCACACCCTGTCCCTGAAACACAAAATCAACAACAAATTCAGCACAAATCGCAATACAGCTCACTACTTTGGATTTTATGGGACATGGGAATGGAATACTGCTTGTCCTTCTGTTGACAGCTGAATTACTGAGTTATGTAGTGTCATGTGAATGGAGAAACTCACCATGCCCTCCTCTCCATGGAAGCGAACAGCAATGCCCTGTTTGAGTTTCTCATTGGTGGACTTGGAAACCATCTCACAGCTACTCCAAAATATGGAGTCTGTTGGTGAAAGAGAAAACTAGAAACAGGAGAGTGCTTAAAAATACTAAATAGAGATAGTAAATAAAATGGTCAGGATTGGAGCCACATGCATTCTGCATGCTTTTCTGTAGTACCAAAACAAACTATGCATGGACCTGCATGAAGCAACAGCAAATCCAAGTATTGTGGTGCTCAGAGAAGCGTTTTGATATTAGTGGGGTGCTAAAATGACATTGAATGTTTATACACTACTAGCAACTGGCACATATCCACCTTCAGAACCTCATCCTGTGTAAGCCAGGCAGCAGGAGTGTAAAGTAAAGCTCTGAGTGGACTTGGGTTGCTCTTGTCTTTATACATACAGTAGAAGAAGATACATACAACAGTGGGAGTGTGTGTTGGTAAGTAGAATGTGTACCTCTGTGGACGAGCAGGATGTCGTTCTCACTGACTGGACGATGAACCATGTCTGAATCTGGCTGACCGGCCAGTAGATGCTCATAGAACCACTCAGAGCGATCCTTGAAGGGCTGAGAGGGAAAACAAAGACTTTATTCCACAATGCACAGCACATTCCTACACTAATTACCACTTTGCCGTGCTTTCAACTATTAGCCTGTGGATTTTTCGGTCTCAACTCATCGCTCGGAAAGCATTCAGTGCTAAAATATTCAAATGTAATGCAGAGTTGAGGCTAGAATATATTTGCATAATATATGCCTTTGTTCTCTAGGAATAGGAGGCAGAAGGAGAGAAAGGCTTTTCCCCTAGGGCCCTCAGGGTGTAATGGGAGTGGGATGAGAAGATGAAATCAAATTCACCAGGTTTAAGTCTGTAATTAAAACAAGTGCCTACTCCCAGGCAAGCCATAATCCATGGGTAACGAGGCTCAAATGCTGCAGCTCAAATGTGAATACTGAAGAGTGAGTGAACAGCACACAACTCAGAATAGCACTTTAAATTTTATGAAGCTGGATAAATGGAACTGAAGACAAGTATCATTGCCATGGTTGAAACACTGTAAAATGACCCTGAAGTGAACACAGGGGACTTTCAAAGTCACTTTCCATAAAATCTCTGAGGAAACAGACATAAAGACAGACTTGTCAAATAAAGATGAAGGTAAATATCTTTGAAGCCACAGTTTAATTTGTGAACAACGGACACAAATGACGTACAGTAGAGTGACAGTAGAAATTTGAGGTATTTTATTCCTTGGATTAAAATAATGGCAACGTTTTAGAAAGTCCTGACTCTTAATTGGCATGACAGGGTAGACCTGAATGAGAACCTTGAATAAAAAAAACTTTCCAGCAGCCTGTACTAATGCAGCCTGTACCAGATTGTGTGGCTAACACAGACACCCAGCAGCTTGGAACTATTTGTTTCTTATTACAGTCCAAACAATAAACTGGAAAATTAGATACTGCAATATTAGCTTGTTTAAGACTGGATTTTAAGGACCATGCAAATTCCAAAGTCGATTTTTTTTTTTAAACAACAAGTAGACAAAAATACAAATGACAAACACGTGGAGAAAAACAGGTTGTATTGTTTTGTACACACTACTGGTCTAAAGTTTTAGAATGTCCCAATTTTTTCGTTCTTTTAATTGAAATTCAAGTAGTTCCAAGTCCACTGAATAGCATGAAATGGTACAAAGGTCAGTGGTGAACTGCCAGAGGTTATAAAATAAATAGTAAGGTTACTCAGGACTGAAAAATAATGTAAATTTTAGGATTATATAAAAATGTGTTTTTCAGGGAACAAGAAACGGGTTAACAAAACCAGTTAAAGCTTACCCAGATAGCAAACTATGGGTGAATCAATGTTGAATCTATGTTGAGACCTAACGTCGAAATTATACAGAAAGCACAAGGTTGATAAAATGTTGAGTCAACGTTTGCTTTTCAACCATAAATCACACTTTACCGAGATAGCAAAAGATGTTAAATCAATGTTGAATTAGAGGTTAAGAAGGTTGAATTGTGGTTACGGTTGAAGACTGATGGTTGGATCAACGTTGATTCAACAACATTTTGTCAACATTGAAGTTTGTGTTTAAAAGATGCCATTGAATCTACATTGTATTTTGGTTTAATTAAAATGTTTGACAGGTCAATGTTTAATTAATGTTGAATCTATGTTTGCAAACATGTAATCTATGAAAGAAAACGTTGACTCAACATTTTATAAACCTTGCGCTTTCTGTATAATTTCGACGTTAGGTCTCAACATAGATTCAACATTGATTCACCCATAGTTTGCTATGTGGGTACAAAGCTTGTATATATTATGTGTACATAATTTCTTTTGATTATAATGTACACAAAGGAGGACATTTTCCTGTTAAAAAGTCACCTTGGCTGTAACTATATAATAATAGTAATAATTGATATGTTCTGTCATTTACAGCCTTAAATGCAAATAAATAAATATGTGTAACTATAGTAGTCCTTTATACTTAAATGGCATTTCAAATGACATGATAGGCAAATTGCTCGATTTGTAGTATTTGGTCCATCCCATACATTAGAGGGACAAAGTATTTGGGACATTTTGAACGGCAATGCAGTCCAGTACACCACCACCATCCACTATGACCTCAATAATAAACATGCAGTGTAATGTTCACCTTTTTGACATCAACAAAAACTAAAAACATAGAAGCTTCATAGTAGTAGTAAATTCAGTAGAATTTTACACTGAAATAGAATAAATCATTCGTCATGCCTTACCTGGCCTTTAATTATATGCATGAAGCGTGACATCAACTCAGGACACTCCAGCAGAAAGTGGAAGTGGTTAAAGATTATCTTTGGATTCCTGAAAACAGGGAGGAAGAGCAAGAAACACTGCATGAGGAAATGAGAAAACAATTAAATTCAGAGAAAACACAATGACAGGTCAAAAACCAGTATATAATGTGTGAAATGTAGGGATGCTAATTTTAAACATTTACTGCCAGTGATCCAAGTGACTCAGGTCACGACTGTGTTAACAATAGAAGGCTCCACCTGGTGGAACAACCAGGGACTATACCCAAAGAACAATACATCTTCTGACATGCATGACCTTTGCCTTCTGTCTAACTGGTTAATATATTTCAACCCATAAATGCTGTCCATGCACTATTTAAATATGGTCAATTTTGACCAAGGCCAGGAATTCTGTCATACATGTCGATACCAAATTTGAACTATGCATCTACTTAGAATGTTTAAATGTTTACAAGTCTATCTGATGACTAATCCTTACTTTATGTTTCAGAGAACAGGGGCAGTATATTTTTGGATTTTATACCACACATTTTGGGAGAAAAATACCTAATATCCCAAAATAACATGTCCTATTTTACCTAATATGTGAAAACATAATTTCAATACATTTCATTGAAAATGAAAATAGCATGGAAAGTAGCCAATTGTGTGGGTCCTGGGATTATGTGGATGGCATTTTCTGTTGCTATGCTGCCTGGAACCTGATGTGGAGGTGAGGAACAGCTGATGGCGTTCCCTCACAAAAAAGTCCCCCCTACTGCCTGCTCAATGGCCTCTTGCACTATAAGTCTTGCTTCCATAACGTCAGTCCCTAAAAAAGCAGCTCGGGTATCTTTAAAATTTTACGGCCTCCAAACTTCTCTTTTGATGTCTGTTTTGACTTCAGCTTGGAAATAATGGATTCTACTATGTTTGTTTGTAGAATATTTTGTTTTTGAGATTCCCCTGTGGTCCTTTCTGTCTCTGCACTGACATGAGATGAACAGCTTCAAGACTCCCTAAAACCAGTGTCTGTACATAAGCATCAAAAATATTTTAACTTCTGTGTATACGTATGACGTCCCTAGTCAGAAGGGTGATGTATGGTAGAGGAACCGTGGCTCACCTGTTTACAAAACACTTCAGCACCTCATCATGCTTGCAGACAAACTCAATGAAGCAGGGGGATGTCATTCTGAGTGAGAAAAGAAAGGGAGGTGAGGTTGATAGTTCATGAAAGAAAAGCTAGACAGCAGTATAAACACTGAAAAGAATGTCAGATCATAATAAAAGACATAATTTATCCAAAATGCTTACAGAAAGCGCCATGAAAGGCTAACAGATAATAGAAAGCAAGACGGCTCATTTCAGCTAGAATGTCAGACCTCTGTTTTTTTTTTTTTTTTATTAAGCACTGCTTTAATTGCCCATTATTATGCAGCTAGGAGAAGGACTTAAACAATGAGACGTGAGAGCAAACAAAGTAGATAAGGTTTGGCAGGTTAAGTGAAACAAGATATCAATGCTGTACTGAAAACAAAAGAAAACGATGTCGAAGAGTCATCATTTCACAATGGACTCACCCATTTTAGCTCCAACTACTATGAGAAGGGGAATACAATACAAACTTGACCTCACTTGTCTTGCTGTTAAAGCACTTGCCATGATGTGTTTCAATAAACATGAGATTAATCTGTGTTCTGGGGATATTTAAACCTTAAAATTGTTTTCCAGGCAAGATGTTTTTTGAGCGTAAAAATACAAAAATTCACAGATCTGACATCATTTGAAATTGTCAAAAAAAATTGCCAAAATATTATACAGGTTGTAGTTTCCTGAATTCTTGAAGTTTTCTCGATTTCTGTCTGAATTGACTGCAGTAGTATTTTTGTCAGAAGAAGTATAGCATTTGTAACAATGTCTACAGCAGCAGCCTTTTAGCACTGTAAATTGCTGAGTTCTCAAGGTCTGTCAGATCATAGCTGATACTTGCTTTTTTGCATACTATTAGAGCTGCCGGAAGAAACCTGAGTACAGACCCTTGTGGCATCTGAGAGGAGCAGCACATATAGAAGGCCTGGATAACAGCACTGAGCCGATTGGCTGTCATGGAGATGACATCCTCTCCATCACCATACGCCTCTGCCTCCATGACGATATGATGGTCCAACAAGGAGGGAAGCTTTGGTGTGGCAACAGAGCTATCAGACTCGCGCTGTTTAAAAAGCAGAGAGGCTATCTCACTGCTGGAGGAGGAGGAAGATGGGTTCTTCCTGTTCCTGTCCAGCTCTGTGGAGATAAGCACCAACCACTCATCCAGAGAGTGCCACAGCAGCTCCAGTGGCTGCAGAGAAGAAAACAGGAAGTCATTTCAAGCATCACCTGGAACATTATGACACTACTGATGCTGAGTGTTGGGAATGACATCAGAACTTTCAAAGACCTAATGTCAGATGAATTTGCAGAGACCTTTCAAAGAGTTGGATTACCCATGTTACAAAGATACATATGTCCATGCGATCTACAAACAGATTTGGATTATAGTTTACCAGGTTAAGTGAAACCTATCTCTGATGCCTTCAGATTATTTTTGCCTCCATTTAATTACAATGAAAGTGAAACTGTCTTGCATGCATCTGCAACCAATGAAATCGATTCGTATTGTGTTTTTCAAGTGAAAAGGAAATAAAGAGAAGCCAGTATAATAATGTGTAATGGTCAATATGGCCGCTTTGCTGTTTTAAATACTAAGGACTGAATGAAGGCAGAAATTTTAGCAACCACGTAGAATGCATTACATTCTGTGGATATTTTTCAGCTGTCAATTCAATGCATAGCAATACTTGTGGAGTGTGTGTGCCATTTATTTTTACCACTGATATTTTGCTTTTGCTATTTTTAATTTTTGCATAAGATATCAGAAAATGAAAAGTATAACCAGTTCATAATGGTCCAAGAATGAAATCTTATTCTCAGTTTTGATAAACAATTTGGAAGCACACAGATCCCAGTGTACTGTATACACACCTACTAACCTTAAAGACCTGGCTGCGAGGTGTCTTGTTGCCATTGTAGCCCATGTCGTTGCCATTGTTAGGTGATGAAGGCCCAAGGCGAAATACATGGCAGAAAATACGAACAATTCTCAGAAGACTCTTCATCTGAGCTTCATAATTGCTGGACAAGCTGACAGGGAGCAGAGGATAAACTCATCTTAACAGAAATCAATTTGTAATAATCGTACAAAATACAATCGCGAGAATGGCAGGTATGATATTAAAATTCTTTCTGTGAAATGCAGACAGTTGGTGGTACAGATATATTGGTAAACCCAACAAAAATGGAGGAGGGCTGGGGGTCTTTCCTCTCAGGCAGTCACTTATGAGGTTATTGCACATGGTCATATTGCGAAGATGAAAATACAATTTATCAGTCAGCACAATAAACTGCAAAAGTGAATTAATCTGAATTATTTATGAAATTACTAAATATGAAACATAAAACAAATAATTAAAAAAACAAAAGGAACATATGTTTTTCTAATATTTACAATTTTACCTGAGAAGCTTGTGTCCGTTTGTAGTAGCCACTTCACCAAGACTGGTCAAGATCCTCTGGTAATGACTGTCACTCTGCTGAGAGACATGCTCCAGAACCTGTCTGAGCTACACACACACACACACACACCACACACAGACACACAGACAGACAGACAGACACAGACACAGACACATCAGACAGACACACAGACAGACAGACAGACACACAGACAGACAGACAGACAGACAGACACACAGACAGACAGACAGACAGACACACAGACACACACACACACACACACACAACACACCACACACCACACAAGACAGACAGACAGACACAGACACAGACACACAGACAGACACACAGACAGACAGACAGACACACAGACAGACAGACACACAGACACACAGACAGACAGACAGACACACAGACAGAACACAGACAGACACACAGACAGACAGACAGACAGACAGACAGACAGACACAGACACACAGACACACAGACACACAGACACAGACACACACACACACACACACACACACACCTGAAATGTATACAGACAACTTTCCATGAAACTTACCAACAAACTGATCATACCATGTTCTCTTTAATATCATCATTCTGTGTCATCTGGATGAGGGTCTGGAACAGTCTGGTGTGGTGCTGGATGAGAATTTCACAGGTTTCCCATATCCACCCTTAAAAAAAAACCCATACACATAGGAAGTACAATAAAACAACACAAAACAAAACGGAGGTAAAATAAGGTAAAATGATGCATGAAAGCTTAACTTGTGTTGGAATAGTCACCTGCACACAGAGATCCAGAGGAGTGATTCCATTTTTGTCAGCAAGATATTTGGCACCTCTAGACAGCAGGATCTGTGCTGTGTCTCTTTGACCATGACTAAACATTAACACAAGACAAGTTTAAGTTCAACTTGAGTAACATGCAAAATTGAGTACTGCCATTTTTGAAAATTGCAATCCCTAATATTTTACGTTATTCAGCAACATGTAAACTAACAACTGCGATAAAACCGACCCCTCGTTTTAGGTCATTTGTGAAATTAAAAGAAGTACATCAGTGAATCTCTAATCTCTAAGATTTACGCAACAGTGCAAAGAGTTGAGATCAATCTCTAAATTCCCAATTTTATTATTACTGATGGCATAACCTGCAGGCAAAGTAAAGAGGTGTGGCTCCAGAGACGTTTGGCCGGTTGATATCAGCTCCACTGTCCAGAAGACACACACTGTCTGAGGAGACACATCATATACTTATATCACAAACTGGGAAAGTGTATATGATTATATATAATCAATATTGATTATATTGCTTATATAGAAGCATTATAAGCAATTTCCCTTGAGGATCAATAAAGTATTTCTGATATAATGAATAAAACAAAAAATAGATCAATGATAATTAGCAACACAATTCAATATTTTTTTGCATTCCAATTCAGTAGCAGTAGAGTAAGACTGAAGCTCCAATGGACAATTCATGCTTTCCGTGTATGCAAGGGTATGCGTGATGTAAATTTTGTCATTCATTAAAGTCTGCAAGGGTCTGTGCTGATCAGCTGTCCATGAGTAGCCCAGATTTTATGATTGCACAGACTATCCACATGACAAACCCACCAACAGCGCATGTGCCGTTTAAACAAATGCTTGAGATGAGGAAAGACTTAGTGGTCACCCCACACTTTTCAATTCATTCATTGAAACTTTTAACTAAAGTAGTCTCTGCCGAACTTTGGAGGACCTTAGTTTGCACATGCACTGTTGACAGAGCCAAAACACAGCCAGGTGTCCTCATTTTTCCAGAAATTCTAGGCTATGTTTACGTTTCAGCAATAACAACCAATACATCGCAATCGTGTCAGCTGCTGTTTCCATATGTGTTTTTCTGTCTTTGATATGAAGGTAAGTAACTGGTAAATGGTCTGCAATTATACAGAGCTTTTCTACCTCAGCAGTACTCAATGCACTTTACCATGTCTTTCTCATTCACACAATGGCGACAGAGATGCCATGCAAGGTGCTTGTCTGCTATCTGGAGCAGGTTCGGGTTGTTTGGCCCAAGGACACCTCAACATATAGAGGGTCATGTGACTAGCCAATAAACCTGCAATTAATGGACAACCCACTTTCCCAAGTGAGCCACAGTCGCCCTGGCTGGCACAGCTCTATTCAAGTATGAACAGAGCTGCGTCCACAGTCCACTTTTTGGCTGGTGCACACAGCCATACAAACCATAAACTGGTCTTAACAGTAGTTACACTAACGTACCATGAGCACATGACGGATGCACCCTACACAGTGGATAGCTAATGCTGTGGTTGCAGTAGGTGAGCCAACCACAAGATAGCGTCACTACTACATTTTTTTAATCCCTTATTAATCCCATGAGGGGAAATTCAGATTTTTGCATAACCTCCCAACTGGGGGCGTGAGAGCACAAGGTCAGCCATGGTATAGCGTCCCGGAGCAGGAGGGATGCTCAAGGGCCCAAAAGTGGCCGTATTGGGGGCTTGAACCTCTGACCTTCAGATCAGCAGTCCAGTAACTTAACCGTTGCACCACCACTGTCAAATTATCTATTAAATGGGTGTAACACGAACTAAATGCAGGGTTCCTACAGATGCAGTGAATTGATCAAATGTGTTGACTGAAGGATCGATCAAGCCAATGGCCAAATCTGTTGCAATGCATTGATCCCCATGCTCTTCTAGCAGGACTAAAAATGTGTGTCGCATATCTATGGTTTAAAATTGCTAAGATATTTTGAAATTGCTTACCGTTTTGTGTCCATTTTGACAGGCTACATGTAAAGCAGTCTGCCCCATGGCATCCTCCACATCAACATTGGACACGTGCTGGACCAAATCATGCAGAAGCTCGGTTCGACCATTTACTGCCAACCAGTGGATCTGCAGCACAGAAAAATGTGAACACTGTCACTATCCTGACTACACAAATGAATTAAACAACAGTCACACAGGGAGCGCACCAATGATGATTATAGTGATCTAACAAATATAGTACACATGAAGCAAAACCAGAGAATTAGAGTAAACTCACAGCAGTCAGTCCCTCATTGTTGCAGATATTGACATCAGCATTATATTCCAGTAGTTTGCCCATACACTTCTTCTGTCTGAGGGAACAGTGAAGGAAAGGGCTAAGCATTAATGTCACGATGCATACAGTTACTCTGTTTCATGTCATTTTATAGTCATGCCTATGTTTACAGTCAACTGACAATAACATACAGAAAACGAGTGGAAACAGAAGGCATTCAAAAGACACATTAAAGTCAAAGATTTATCCAGTTACATTCTTACCAGAGGAAACAGTTAGATAAGCTACATTTGATTCCAAATGTACACAGATCAGACATAACATTATGACCATTGACAGGTGAAATGAATAACACTGATTATCTCCATCATGGCACCTGTTAGTGGGTTGGCTATATCAGGCAGGCAAGTGAATGTTGATGTGTTAGAAGCAGGAAAAATAGGTAAACGTAAGGATTAGAGTGAGTTTGACAAAGACCAAATTGTGATGGAGGGATGACTGGGTCACAGCATCTCCAAAACTGTAGCTCTTGTGGGGTGTTCCTGGTCTGCAGTGGTCAGTAACTCTCAAAAGTGGTCCAAGGAAGGAATAGTGGTGAACTGGAGACAGGTCATGGGAAGCCAAAGCTCACGGATGTACGAGGGGAGCGAAGCTGCCCAGTGTGGTCCAATCCAATAGACAAGCTACTGTTGCTCAAATTGCTGAAGATGCTAATATTGGTTCTGATAGAAAAGTATCAGAACACACAGTGCATCGCAGTTTGTTGCATATGGGGCTGCATAGTCACAGACCAGTCATAGTGTCCATGCTGACCCCTGTGCCCCACGAAAAGCGCCAACAATGGACACATGAGCATCAGAACTGGACCGTGGAGCAATGGAAGAAGGTGGCCTGGGCTGATGAATTATGTTTTCCTTTACATCGTGTGGATGGCCAAATGCGTGTATGTCGCTTGCCTGGACAACACCAGGATGCACTATGTGCAGAAGGCAAGCTGATGGAGGCAGTGTGATGCTTTGGGCAATGTTCTGCCGGGAAACCTTGAGTCCTGCCATCGATGTGGATGTTACTTTGACACGTACCCAAGCATTGTTGTAGACCATGTAACCCTTTCATGGAACCGGGTATTCCCTAATGGCAGTGGCCTTTTTGAGTAGGACAACATGCAATGCGACAAAGCAAAATGGTTCAGGAATGGTTTGAGAAGCACAATGATGAGTTTGAGGTGTTGACTTGGCCTCCAAATTCCCCAGATCTCAATCCAATCGAGCATCGACCCCACCTTCAGGGGTCTAGAGCAGTGCAGGCCTCAACAGGTCAGGCTGTTTTGGCAGCAAAAGGGACCAACACAACAATAGGCAGGTGGTCATAATGCTATGCCTGATCGGTATATGCTTCAACGAGATAGACAGTGTGAGGCCACTTGGCTCGGTCCTAAAGTGTTGTCCATTGTTTAACATTATTATGTATCTAAAACATTTTAATGTGCACCATATTGACCAGTATAAAATCAAACAGGGCAGACAGTAACATTGGCTTTATTAGTTCTCAAACAAGCTAATCAGTGGATGCTGATTCTGTCCGGTTGTATTCTGGCTTAGGTGGACAGTGGAATCAAGCATAACAAATATAGCAAAGATGTAATCTTGTCTTCTGGACAGCTAAAATGTTGTGTTGTGCCTTAAAATGTTTCTCTAAGGTTAGGTAAGTTTGATGTGCTTCTGTCTGGTCAGCTGCTGATTACTGGTAAATCTTAGATTACAGAATATGGCATCATTGCTGGGGGTTGTCTAAAATTCAGATTCAGACAACTTTATTTGTCCCAATGGAGCAATTAAAAATGGTACATATGACTAAATTAACCCACTATGACCACTTGCAGCATTTCTAAAAGGGAATGAAAGGTAATCTGAGGCATTTTTTGAAACTTAAATAGAGGTATAGAGTAGTTTTGTGGATTCTACTTCTGTCTTTGTGCACACAGCAACAAAATGTAGGAAAGAAAAGACTGCAAGATTTTAAATATATTATATTTTAAATGCTTAAAAACAGTGTTGCAATGATCACTGAGGAAGAAAAGGCCTTCAGTATGACCAAAAAGTGAACTCACTGGGAATCACCAACATGTAAACAGAGATTAAATCTGGTATGTATGTATTCTCATACCATTCCTAGCAGCAAGGTGCAGAGGGGTACAGCCTGAGATGTCTTGGTAGTTTGGGTTGGCTCCTCTCTTCAGCAGCAGAACCAGACACTCCACTGACCCGCAGCTGTATAAAGACAACACAGTACCACTTAATGTCTGAGTAGCCGACATCAGTACATATGCAAAGAAACTCGATTTTGCGAAATATGTATGTATGTATGTATGTATAGTGCTTAACAAATTTATTAGACCACCAAACAAGAAAACATAAATTTTAGAAATCTGTCAAAAATTTGTTTCAAAATAAAAATTGCAGTGTTATTTACTACAGACAGGAACAACTAAATAGTCCTTACTCACATAAATTAACCAAACATCTTAATATTTTGTATGACCTCCTTTGGTCCTGATAACAGCTGCATTCTTGCTACCTTTGTTGTTATGAACTTTTCAACAGTCTCTTTTGTTACTGAGTTCCAAATAGTTCTAATTGTTCTCAGAGACTTGCTTTGGATGAAGATTTGTGCATTCCTCTTTTTGAATTTAATAAATCTCAGATCTGTTCAATAGGATTCAAGTCTAGACTTTGACTTAGCCAGTATCAGTTCCAGTTCTCCAGATTGTTTTTCTTGGTCCAGTCATCTCTGCACAGCTTTGAAGTATGATTGGGGTCATTGCTTTCTTGGTCTATGACCCATGGTTCACAGAATCAGGTTTCATCCAGAAGGGATTCCATGATACACCAAGATGTTGCGGTAGACCTTCTTGTTCACGATGCCATCCATTTGTACTAATTTGCCAATGCTGTTTCTACAAACAGAACTCCATACCATAATGGAATCTCCACATGTTTCACTGTGGGTTCAATGCATCTAGCATCAAAAAACGTTCTCCAGCTTTTCTGCAGACATAAACATGACGATGTTGACCGAGGAGTTCAAACTTGGACTCGTCCATCCAGAGTACCTTCTTCCAGTCATTTACAGTCCAGTGTTTGTGCTCCTTGGCAAATTTTAGGCATTTCTGGATGTAATGAGGGGGATGGGGAGACAAAGGAACATACATATTCAGATACCACCGTCACGACCGGATATTCAGGTCCAGCCCTAAAATATACGTATATATATCGAGCTTGACTGCACATGAAAACTAACCTACAACCAATCACTGTTTCTGTTTCTGACTGTGTGCTTGAGATATCACCTAAACTAGTCAACGCTGTTAGCTAACAATCAGTCTTAAATCCTAATTCGAGCCTCATTTTGTCATTTCTTTACCACCTATGATGTGGTGTTTGGAGTTATTGTCTTATTGAAACCTTCTAGTTGGTTATTTTAGATTTGGCCTGAAGAATGTGAAAGTAATCCTCCTTCTTCATTATACAATTTAATTTGAGTAAAGCACCAATTTCACTGGCATCAAAACAATCCCAGACCATAATACTGCCACCACTATGCTTGACGGGTTGATGTAGTGTACTTGGGGTTAAAGGCCTCACCTTCTCTCCTCCAAACATATTTCTGGTCATTGTGGTTGAATTGTTATGTTTTTTTAATGCGATCACAGAGATTTCCTCCAGAAGGCTTTTCTTTGTCCACATGATCAGCAGCAAACGTCAATCAAAGGGGCACTTGCTTCTTGCATGGCAGCCTCTCAGCCCATAGCAATCAAAAACGTGCTTAGCTGTGGCACTTCTGTTTCAGCAGCATCTAATGCATTGCAGACCTACTTTTTAGCGATTCTTGGTTGTCCATCCTAAGCAACTTTTTCTCAGCAGCAGGTGATAAGAATCTTCCTTTCAATAGTTCCTAAATGTTACATGTGGTCCAAATCCATGATTTATTGTGCAGTGCAATGATAACAAAGACAAATCTAAAGACATTATTTCAAAAATAATAATCAAATTTATGACTAAATGTGACAGTTAATGCATACACATTACTATTATTTTGAATTCCCTTTGGGGATTAATAAAGTCATTGTATTGTATTGTACTGTAAATACTGATTTGTATCTCAATAAATTAGCACACTAGGGATTGGCGTTAGGTAATAACGCCGATCTCTAGTGCTTTCTCTAAAAGAAGAACAGTGTAAGCATTATTGTATCTTACTTGGCAGCAATATGCAGTAGACTTCTCTTGACCCGTCCAAAGGCGTAGTTCACATCAAACTTGGAGTTGAGCAGCAACTCTGACACTGACCTTTAAGAGACAGGATGGATTGGGAAAAATTAATTTCTTCTGGAGGGGACAATATTATACCTCTGCAGTAGTAAAGATGTGCAAATCAAAGTAAAAACATAATGAGGCTTGTTTCTATCTGTCAAAGTAGATAAATATGCCATAATACATGTATTTTGGCTCAAGCACAGTCTGAGAAGCAATACAGTATTACACTGTATACTAATACATTACCCATGTTGTACCATCAGGATGGATGCTTACCTATGCTGGTCAGCCATGACCATAGGCATCAGTGTGTACACAGCAGTTTCATTATCTATGGAGGAGACACAGAGGAGTAATTAAACTATAGCTTGAGGTCATCCATTTACAGTTGGTTGTTGATGGTTCCTTCACTTCTTAATCTATATGTACAGCTTTGGAAATGATTATTAGATCATCTGTTTAAAATGTCTGTGAAACGGAAACAAAAAATTTGGTAACAACCAATTTTTACTAGGTAACTTTATTCTTTATGAACTAACAGAAACTGAATGATACTGTTCAAGACAGATGAACAAAGTATTCACTACTTTGTGTTTTTACTGAGCATTTGAGGAATAACCACTAGAGGTTCTGATCAAAGTTTCCTCCACTGTGAAATTAATCTCTTCAAGCATCTCTTCCATGTCAATGCATGAAAATGTCCAACAAAAAAATCCCACTATCCAAACACATCTATGTATGCGGTCATGGCTGCATTATGCTGATGTAATCCAAATGACCTAATGTAGTGATGATTCTCAAAGAAATTTCACAAAACTACATGCCAAACTCCTCCAAACCCAGGTTTATCCCTACCAGTGGAGTCTGAAAATGGAAAATATACTCATAATGTAAATACTGGAATAAAAGCTGAAATGTTGATCTCTTGTGTTATATTCATTGTTTGATGTCAAACCCAGATGTTTTCAGTCTAAAGCAAAAATAAAGGAACTGGCCTCATGGTTCCAATACTGTTGTGCATCTAGATATTCTCTGTTTTCTTCTCCTAATAAATATTTTAATTTTGAGAGCTCAGTCAACTTAAAAACAACTTAAAATCAAATTACCAAGTTCAACTTATTAAAGGGAATGTTACTAAGTTCTGAGTGTTTTTCCATTGTTGGAGGAAGTATTTCTGTCGCAACATCACTCGTCAAACAGTGACCACATGTGCTTCCTTCTAGTACCATTAATTTTAGTGTCTTCCTTTTTCAATTGTTAATTTGTAGTCTCTGTAGATCTTTGTCTTTTACATCTGGCAGCAAAGACATATTCTGCTAATACAAAATCTTTTTTTAGTCCAAATAACATTCTCATCTAGCCTAGCCGCGCTAGAACAACCCACGGCAATGAATTTAATTCTCTGCCAGGGTGGGTCTAGTTACCCTCCATAAGATCGAGGCTGGATGCTCCTAAAACTGGCCGGAAGAATCACCATGAAGTGTAGAGTCAGAAGGTGGGCGTAATGTAGTGACGACAGAGGCGCAACGATTCTGATAGAAACAACTGGCGCACAAAAAAAAAAAAAAAAAAAGGCGCACAATAAACAGTTATCTTTTAACTCGGCTTTGGCCACTGCCCTAAAGATTTGAAACTGAAATTCAACTTGAAAGATAAACAAAGGACGGCACTGAAGTGTTTCATTGAGAAGAAAGACGTATTTGGACTTATGCCAACGGGATATGGCAAATCCTTAATATACCAGTTGGCTCCGCGGCTCCGCTGGTTGGGAAGCTAATGGGACTTAGCCACAATCCGCCGGTGCTCTAGGAACTACGTCAGGCTATTCGTTGCGTTGATTGGTTGTATACCTACCCAATTGCTGCAGAGGGATTTGATAGACAACCTTTTAGCCCGCCTGGCCTCCCTGTCGAGCTTCCCTAGACCCTTGGTGCCGTCAGAACATGGGTATGGGAGACGCCAGCGTGTCGTCATTTGCTATGGTCACGTGGTAGCAAAGATTGCTACTGGTTGGCAAGAACCGGCAGTACATAACGGCTTGCTACGAGAACGGTATCGGGTTTGAAACAAATACGTAAAGTTATCGCTTTTCATGAATGAAATTGCACATGTATTTACCACAATGTAATAGCGTGTGTAGTTGTTGGTTGTACGAAGCGTTTTGAGAAGGGATCAGGCTTGAAATTCACTGAATACCGATGTCAGGAGAGAGAAGATGGCGGTGGCTCAGCCATCACAGGAAAATTGTACCCCAGTAAGCAGCAGAGATCGTGTTTGTGGCTCCCACTTTTCTTCAGGTAAACTATTCAACCAGTTTAGCATGTTTAGTATGTCCAACTTTGAGCTTATTTACCAAAGATATTGATTTAGTGTTGCATCCTTCGCGTGAAGCGATCTCTACACTTTCGGTTTGGTTCAGTGTTTGTCATGTGTTACAGATCGGCTTTTAAGGCTATGAAAGTATACTAAAGTCGAATGAAGCATATTCAATAACATCTCCTTAAGCCAGCAGCCTCCTATTTGTAACCATATTTGTTTCTGTATGCGTCTAGCGATCGTTTTTTAGAATTGTTCCTATTTTCGATCACCAATGCTGTGGGTCTGTTACTGTTACATAGAAGCCATACTACAGACAAAACATACAGCAACTTCTGACGTTTCTTTGACATCCTGTTAAAGATAAACAGAACATATATTATTTTTAATTCATAATTATATATTTTTGGGTGGGTGAATTGCCCAGCGGTGTCATTAAGTAAAAATAAATGTCGGTGAAGGAAATGTCCGGCCACAATGAAGGATCGTCAACCCGCCCAGTCTTCAAATTGTAGGGATCTGGCAAGGTTTCACTGTTTCCCTGATATCTCAGCTTACGTATATTTGTCGGGCCTCCAGGTGATAAGGATTGAGCATAATCGGACAATTTCACGGAAGGATAGTTTCGCATTGTTATCATCAGCCATTGTTCCTCTGGTTCCTCTTGCCAACCAGCGCGGTTATCACGTGCCTTCGTGACGTCACTGTTTGTAAACACTGGCGTCTCCCATAGCGTGGCTAGGCTAATTCTCATCTACTTTGGCTTTAATTTCTTTAACAGTTTCCTCTTTCCTTGTTTGCTCTACAGCCCGAGGGTACTTCATAGGAAAGCTCTCTTGTTGCAATATTGTAATGCACATTAGTCAGTTAATAACTAAAGAGCCAGGTTTCATACATGAACCCTTTTGCCAGCATATTTGGTTCATGCAGGTCTTAATTCCCAGTGCCATGTGTCACATCAGTCAGGCAGCTCTTGAAGACTTGCGCGTATCATACTGCAGACTACAAAAACACTACAAACATATCTACTCCGAGAAGACACAGTGCATGTACATAAACAATACACATTAATACTTAAAGTAACACAGTTCTTTTTAGAATTCTTTGGAAGTATCGAGTGAGTCCCCCCACTGCTAAGTCCAGGCTGATTAACAGCACTGACCCACTCCACTGTCAGCTGAGTCACTAAACTGAGTAGAAGGTGTATTTTTACTAATAGAACACATGGCAGTGGCCCTCCAAAAACATCACTGATAGCGCAGAGGAGGTGGACTGCTGTGCCACAGTTTACCACGTGAGCAAAACTGTTTGAGCGTGGAAGCTGACGCTGTTTAGCGAATGCCTTTGAGATCCTACATCGTTACCTTCCGGGAGTTCCACGGTCCCTGGCCCGGCGGAGGAACGGGTCAGCCGGTTGAGCTGTACGTTAAGCTGCTCCATCGCCCGTTCCATATAGGTGAAGGTTCCACACGATGAACCAACCTCAGGAACAAAGCCTCGACTTCCTCGTTTATTATTCCTTGTGGGCTTGCGTCGCTCCTGGGCGTTGTCCATCGGCGCTGGCTGAAGGGAAACCGTTTCACTGGCAGACAGGCTGACTTCTCCAGTCAGTGTTGTTGCTCCTGCTTACACTACAGACTGTAGAAGATGACGTCACCCGTTGATTTCTGAAGCGATGCGCCTGCCTACTTCCTGTTTGCCATCTTGGATTTTTTTTTTTGGAGCTAGAAAAATAGCTGTGACGTAGAGGGCGGACCCGGAAAGCAGCCGCTGACCGACAGTTGTATTCAATAGATATCTATGGTTGTATTGACATTTAAAAATGCACTCTATGTATAGAAAGGTCTGCTCATAGAAAACAGTGTATGTATATAAAATCACATGATTTCAAGTTGGTCAAATCTCAACAGTGGAACGTTTTTATTTCATTCTTTTACAACAATTTTTGGTCTCACACCTGTCAGTGAACTGCAGCCCCATCGCTGGCGTGTCCGTGGCGCGTGTGAGGCGTTTAGGGAACATCGGTAAACAGCGTCTATCATCAATGAGGAACTTGCCAGTTTGTAGGAATGGCATGAGAGTAAAAGTGGTGCCAATAATGGATCAAGTGTGGAATCCCTGACAATCTTGAACATTCATGCCAAAATACATATACAAATAAAATAACAATAATCATAGTAACTTTTGTATTTTTATCTAAATCTGGACAATATCACAAATATAAGGTGCAACTACAGTGTACTGTAGGAGTAGAGGGGATCGAGCCTGTCAAGTATGGCTCCGAGGCTTTGGAATGCTTTGCCACTGTCTCTGCGCCATTTAGTCTCTCTGGAGTCCTTCAAAAGGCAGATAAAAACCTGGCTGTTCAGTCAGGCTTTTATTTAGGTGGTGGTGTTGTGACAACTTGTTTGCTGTTATTGTATTCTGTGCACATGGTTGTGCTCACCCTGTGTTCACTGCTGATTTAAAAAAAATAATTCTCCTGATTTTATTGTGAAGCACTTTGTGAATTTCCCTTTCTGCGAAAGGTGCTATATAAATAAACTTTGCTTGCTTGCTTATTTCCCTCCTACAGATTCTTTCTATTTTGCATATTTGTCACAGTCAAAATGTTTCAGATCATCAAACTTATTGTAATATAAGACAAACATAGCACAAGAAAACACAAAAATACAGTTTTTAAAATGATTTTAATTTATGAAAAATTCTGTCAAGTACCACCTTGATCTGTGAGAAACTGAGCTCAAAGCGAAACTGAACCCCAATTTGGCAGTTTGGTTAAATCTCACCAGCCACACCCATGCAAAATGATGTCACCCTGTAAAGTGATTTGTTGCAAATATGACCGTATTCCTGTTGCTCCCCACTCCAAGTTTGTAAATGTCTGGCTTCTCCATGTTTAGCGTTGCTATGCAAACTCATCAAAGCAAATGTCAATCAAATATCCCAGTGGTGTGATGATGTTAACCACGTAACCTCAGTCTTGGCTGTTGCATTTTGATAAATAATACATTTGGTGAATAAAGTAATGAACAGTGTCCACCCTTGCTTAAGTATATGGTAACATTACTTGTTAAATGAGATGGATGCTTCTGCTAGCCTCCTTATTGTAGGCCAGTAAGCATGAGGCGAGAAAGAGACATTACATCCTTTTTTGCCCCAAATTAAAAAAGTGAAAGCAGCGTGATCATCTAAAGGTGTTGAGAGAGCTGAGGAGCAGGAAGAAGGATAGCCTGAAGAGTTGGAGAAGGATGGAGTGGAGGCAATGAAAGTCACAGAGAGGGACATTAACATGCAGGGACAGAAAGAGGAACAACCAAATGGGACAGCAAAGGGGATCGGTGTGGATCAAGTAGCCTACTGCACCATCAGGTTTGTGATGTAGAAAATGTGTTTATATTTGCAATTTTCAAATCAGTGTCATTACAATTTATAGTACTGTATGTCCATAAAATGTTGCTTTCTGCTGAAAATATTTTTTTGTGTCATTGACATATGAATCTTGTGTTAAAAACATAAACAAATGCATCGCCTGCATTTTAAAATATATGCATATGGTACATGGTGCATTCACTAAGTATATAATTGTAGTTGTAAATTATATTTACTGTGCATCTTTACACAGATATTAGCGAGTCCAGGAATGATGTGTGACTCCTGAGTATAGAATCCAGACAGGCCGTGGATCCTAATGTATTTGAGGACCTGTTTTCCAGACAGCACAACCGCCGTATCCTGTTACTGTAGTTCTAAAGGATTTTGAATGACAGGAACCAACCACTTTTGCCCTGGCATGTGATTGATTAGAAAATGCTCTTATGTTACAACATTTCACAGTGGCATTGATGAACCTCATTGTTTCAGTTGATGAATTTGTTTGTATAAAAACCTCAAAAACGTTTGTTTAATTTTAATATAAGTAAAATAAAATGCTTAGTGGTTTAAATATCATTTTTGTCATTCTTTAATGTGCCCCTGTGATTAAACACAGCCCCACCCAGACCAAATTAGCCTTGATGACAAAGACACTGATACACACGTGGACAAAATTGTTGGTACCCCGCCCTCAGTTAAAGAAGGAAACCCCACAATTCTCACTGAAATCACTTGAAAACTCACAAAAGTAACATAAATAAAAATTTATTGAAAATTAAATAATCAAAAATCAGCCATCACTTTTGAATTGTTGATTAACATAATTATTTAAAAAAAAAAAAAAACCAACTATGAAATAGGGCTGGACAAAAATGATGGTACCCATAACTTAATATTTTGTTGTACAACCTTTTGAGGCAATCACTGCAATTAAACGATTTCTGTATTTGTCAATGAGCGTTCTGCAGCTGTCAACAGGTATTTTGGCCCCACTCCTCATGAGCAAACAGCTCCAGTTGTCTCAGGTTTGATGGGTGTCTTCTCCAAATGGCATGTTTCAGCTCCTTCCACATATGTTCAATGGGATTCAGATCTGGCTCATAGAAGGCCACTTTAGAATAGTCCAACGCTTTTCTCTCAGCCATTCTGGGTGTTTTTGGCTGTGTGTTTTGGATCGTTTGTCCTGTTGGAAGACCCATGACCTGCGACTGAGACCAAGCTTTCTGACACTAGGCAGCACATTTCTCTCAGAATGCCTTGATAGTCTTTCAGATTTCATCGTACCTTGCACACTTTCAAGACACCCTGTGCCAGATGCAGCAAAG